>NC_089912.1:30639228-30939228 GCF_040182565.1 Anser cygnoides | reverse complement strand
GCCTTGGGACTTTTATGAGAGACAGAAATCCAAATATGTGCCATCCAGCAGGAAAAATACACTATAATGTCGGTCCTAAGAAAGATATCCCTTCTCTGTTGTGAGGAGGAAAAGCCTCTCAAGCTGAAAAATGAATATTGCAGAACAAAGAGAACTAGAAGAAAGGAAATCTTCTCTGAGTTTTGCTGCACAGAAAGGAATTTAAAAATACTTTCCTCAATTATAGCGAATAACAAAACTATCTGCATTCCTTTCCCCTACTTCCACCAAGTCTTCAATTTATCAGAGATCAAAGACCCCTCTCACTGCTGTGCACTCTGCGGTGGGCTTTTTGTGCCCTCGGGCTAGGCTGACCTGCTCGCAGGGACAGCACAGACATCTTCAGGGCATCAGGGAGCTGTGCTCATGAGCTGATCTATCTGATGTGAATCTCACAGCTACTATTGATTTCCTTTTATCCAAAAGTACACTGGAGTGGAAAAGAGAAGCTTTGGCTTGCGACTTTGTTCTTTGTTGCTCTTTTATTATGCGTGAAGGCACAGTTTCTGTTTCAGAGATATTAGAGGAGAATTTTTGTTTAACCCAGCAGCATCAGGACTGTGAAACCTTCTCTTTTCTGGAGTCTTTTGTCAAATTTTGAGGCTGTGAATAAAGCAAGCCGTGGATGTGTGGATTTAAGCCAACTCTTTCACATCTGTTGGTGCATTTCCTGATTTTTAACCTTGGATTTAACAAAGTAATTCAGTGAAGAGCTTTGGATGGAAAGGGAATAGAAATAGAAGTCCTTAAAGTCTCTTCTCCCTCAGGTGATGAAGCAGAAGTGTTCTTAACCAAGGTCTCTCATCCCCATGGAGCCCTAAGTCCTCAGCTATTCCCACGGGAACTATTATGAACCTTCCAGAGTATCCCAAGGACCACAGAATCAGTCAGCCTTCAATCAGAGCTGGACAGAGACAGAGGTTAAGCAGGCCTAAATGTTTTCATGTAGAGGTGTCATTACTAGAGCTGGACATTTCATGGACAGGTGACACCAGGGCAGTTCAGCAAACTTTCTGTTCGATCAATTGCCAGCAGTGCAAAGCATAGCTACTATGTGTATTCCCTTCATATAGCCTGAGCTTTCAGTTCACTGATCTTAGCTTGGTCCACCGCAAACAGGAGAGCCAAAAAGTAAATATTAATTAATGTTTCAGCTATTGAGTTACCAGTTTGAAGTTGAAACCTGTGAAGAAGCGATACATCTTCCACACAAGCATAATTCAGAAACCATCCTGATCGGATTCCTTTTCCTAAACTGCCTTGGGAATGAGTCACAGAACATGTCAGTCCCAAATGAAATAGATAAATCTGAGAAGTTCAAAAACAAACAAACAAACAAACAAACAAACCAGCATGTGGTACTAGGGCTTGAAATACAGCATTGCACAATCCCAAGTCTTTCAGTTAAATGCAAAGGAAAATTGCCAAATTACTCAAATTAACTAGTAGAACAGCAGAGAGAGACTGCATGAACTCCCACATTCACCTGTAACCTGACATTTAAAGATTATCAAAGGCTAAGTAGTCTTTTACATGATTTGTGTCCAAGAGAAGTTTCCATAAATAGGAACTTTGCTAGCAAGTAGGCAAATGCCTGAAAGTAGTGTAGTGTCAGGGAGGTGAGATTTCAAGTTGTAGATATTCAGTCATTTGAGGGCTATGAATCTTCTCAAGTCTAGTAAACCAAAGTGAAAAATTTCTACTCCACAGTGAGGAAGGAAGGTGCATAGGCATGAAGTATGAATGCTTCTGATTTGTGTACAGGAGGTGCTATGGAGCACCTTTGGAGCAACCACGTCCACTAAATGGGTGAAATCTTCCATCAGGGAGGCATAGGCTCAAACACAACTGCCTCAGCAGAACAGTTTAAACATCACAGTAAGCATGACAACTAGCTTGATTGATGTTAATGACACAGCAAATCCTACGGGACTGTCCATCCACTGCTGAAGTTGGCAGGAATCCTACCTCCCATAAGCAGTAGTACTGATATGGAGGAGGTTAATTCTTTTGCCTCTGGCCTTGCACTGACTACACAGCAAGGAGATACAGACCTGCACAAGAGATTTGCTTTTCTGACTGTTTTTAATGCTTGTGAAGTGCTTGAAGATGAAAGCCCTAAATATTTGTTTTAGTCTTCACTTGCTACCACGGCCTGTAAAATTCTGAGCTTCATGTCGGTGCTGCCTGCCAGACATGTCAGCTGAGAGCAGAAGGGCTTTGTAGTCTGTTCTAAGTCTGTTATTTACTTTTAAATGGTTTTGACCTTTCCCAGCACTTCAGAGCATTAATTTTTTACCATCCAGTGCTCAGGGGGAAGAGAAGAAAACAATTCAAAGGATTTACAAGATCCGTGCTGGCGCCCTGGTTTTGGCAGAGGACGGTGTGGGTCGGTGTGTGCTGGCAAGGTCTACTCAGCAGGTGGCATTGCCAGGAACAGGATGGGAATCTGTGCCTGTTAATGTCAGCTCGGAAACAGCCAGGGAACAGTGCCTCTCTGTGAGGATTTAGGCAGGTGTCGATGTGTGAAGAGCTGTGCGGGAGCCACCTGCAGCCAGATCCCAAATAGCTTATAACTTTCCAAGTGCCAGCAGCCTTCCTGAGAAGTGAGATACCAGGCTAACTTTCCTTTGGGACCAGCTCTTGGCTGCTCACAGCAGGATTTGGCAGCGCAGCCCATGGTGTTTGTGGTCCTCAGACTTAGGCTGAGTGGTCTATGAGCACATTGTTGTGGACACATCCCAGGGAGCTGGTGGGATGGGTGCTGTGGGAGACACGCAGCCATGGCAGTGACAGATGGATATAGTGCTGGAGGTCACGCACCTCTCTGTGCCCTTGGCCTGACAACTCAGGTCACACAGACAACGCTCACACTGTCTTTTCTTGATAGCTACCATGTGGAGATCCACTGGTTGGGGTTTTTTTAGCCAGTTCTCTGGAATGTAATGGGAGAAGAACAGAACAGCTAATTGTTGCCTGAGATGGGGAGAAGGTATGTTTGTTTTTGGCTTGGGTGAGGAGGAAGTGATGGCTGTGTAAAGGCAGGTTTGTCCTGGTCCACAGTGGATTAGCAACTACACCAGCAAGACAGGGATGGAGGAGCTTGGCTGCTGCTGACTTTTATGATTTAGAGCAACGTGCTATAAACAGATGTGCCTGCCATGTGGATACAGTAGAGTTCAAATGAGCAGACAGATACATGCTCAGAAAAGCAGGTTACAGTTTCCTCCAGAAGCTGCAAGTGACACACAGATGTGACTGCTACCATTCCTTCCTGGGAGACTGAATGAGCATTTATGTGTGCAGTCAGCGACCTTTAGCCATGCTGTAACAAGTATTTTGTATGGTCCAGTCACCTCCACACATGCAATAGGCCCAGTGTTCAATGCTGGACAGACTCTCCCTTTGGGAGCAGTTCAGCAGTTGGTCGTTGTGGGAGGCCTAAAGCAATGGTCTTGGAGTTAACTCGTGAAGGCATGGAGAAGGTCTTCCTTTTTCTCTTGCAAGCCTAGGAAGACTGAACAGGGCACCCACATTTCTTTGCATCATTGAAAGATAGTAAGGAACCTTTCCCCCAGCAGAAAAGTTTTTGGTGGAATTTCATGATCACAGTAGGTGGGTATTAGCATGAATGATTCATAGATATTTCTGGCTGTGGATGCAAGCTGAAATACCAGGCTCACTGCATGTACCCATCCAATCTCTCTGAAGTGTGGAGCAGAGGAGTTTAGCATTGAGAAGACAGTGAACTTAAAACATCTTGGCCAAATAGCTTGGCTTTTCCTTGATGTTACCTGAAAGACTAATTTAAATTAGAGACAATTTAAATTTTCTGTCCTAGACTGAAGGAGCAGGACTGCTTTCTGGAGATGAAAAGTGGCAGTGCTCCTTGGTACTACCATGTTTTGTCCTTTGCTCAGAAGAACTGTTTTGCAGTGGTGAAGAGGATTCTGGTGTGAAACGTGCAGCATCAACAGTCAGGAAGCTGGTCAGGCATGTCTTGTGTCATTCCCCATTCAAAATACATATTTTTGAAAACTATTGAGAGTTTGGACAGGACTTAGAAGTAATTAAACCATGTCCCTGGAAAATTTTGACCCTTCTGGAGAAGCATGGAAGCTGCAAGTATTTCAGGACATTGTCTGTGTAGTATTACTTAAAAATGTAAGCTATTCACAGTTCTATGAGGAAAAGAGATGGAAAATATTTTGAAATTGCTGATGTAACATTTACAGAATTTTAGCCAGAACTAAATTTGTTTCAGTTTTCAGGTTGTGGAATTGTTTGGGAATTTCATTTTTTTAAAGACCATTTATTATTTTTAAATGCCAATAATTTACATTTTTTGGCAGTAAAAACCTTCTTTATTATTGATGATATTGTACTCTCTTTGTGGTCTGCTAAAGCTTTAATGAGAGGAAGCTGAAGAAATATGAGATGGAATCACTTCTTAAATTCCCTCTCCCACCTTGGCTGTTCAGGCTTGCATGTACAGATGGGAAAGATAAGCTGTACTTGATTTTTCTGGAGTGGCAGTTAAAGCACCAGAATGCTGACAAATTTCAGAAGTACGCTAGTTAAAACTGGGATTTCTGTCCTCGGGGATATTGTGATACTTCAAAAAAAAAATCACTCTTATTCACAGGGGAAATTATATATTTCTCTTGCAGCCTGTGAAAATACTTTTAAGCTGAGTTTCTCTTAGTCTTCAGCAGCCTGTCGTGGACTTTCACAAAAAGCTGGAAGCCCTGGTGACCCTTCTGTCGGGCAGTTAGCTGGAAAAACAGTCTGGACTGGCATTTGCTCTCCACCTCCTGAAATACTAGCTGCTCACAGTCAAGCTTTCAGCACTGGGGTCAGGAGTGACCTACACACTCAAATGAGACAGCACGACCCAAAGGCTTTGGGATGAAGTGGTCATTCTCTTGAACACTCTTGAACAACACCAACCATGCAACTGATGGAATATTTGATGAGAAGGCATAGTAGCTTTTGCCAGTGAAGCTAAAGGTTGTTATTTCTCAAAGAGAGCTGCAGACAGTGATTTATGCTTCCTCTTTCTTATGGGGCCCAGATAACCCTTAGTGTGGGGGTGGTGGAAAGGGCTGGCTTTGTAGGACTCCTGTGAACACCCTTTCATGGTGGTGAAGGGTGTAAATGCTCTGAGATTTCTAACATTCCTGATGAAGTTTCAGGGGTGTAGTCATAGGCTGTCATTTAAAACATGGGGGTGATATTCCCATTTTGCATTCTTTGGTGGTCTTTTTGTGGCCACTGATGTGGAAGAGACAGTTCTTTGTTGTTCCATAGATCTTGGCATAATTTATCTGTGGTACCTTGTGTGGGCACCTCTAATAGAAACTATCCATTCCCTTCCAGACTCTTTTTTCCAAATGCTACCCTCTCTATAAGGAAGGTAACCACGTACAGGCAGCAGCCAGAATCACCAAGAAGTGTTGTGTGCACTGTAGCTTATTTTATAGTCTTGTTTTGAAGCTGTTTGTGACATCTATTTTGTCTCTGAAGCAAACATTTCGACACCCACCTTGTTTTTTTTTTATGTAAATTATGGTACTTTGCAACTTAATTGCTATGGGTTTTATGCAACTGCATTAAGGACTGAGATAATTGTGGGCTTGTCCCCTTCCTATTTCTCAGTGCATTTTGAAATTAGAATTCTAAGTGCACGTATTTAATTTTTTTTGGTAAATCTGTCTAATGAGATTATGAATTAAGATGAAAGAAGCAGAGAAAATCTGGCTCTGCATCAATACAGAGCTGTTTCTAGCAACAAGCTTTGTCTTCAGAAGCCTTCTGGCAGTCTGGGCTGTTTTCATAGCAGTGATCCTGGAGAAATGCTCACAAGGAAAAGCCAGTTGCCAAGCTATGGCATTTGTTATCCTCAAGTGAACTGCCAACCTCTGTTAGTGGCAGAATTTTGCTTCTTGCCATGGGTGCAGGATGTGCTCTGGGAATTGGGAGTTGAAATGTGGAGAGAAGGCTCCTACAACCGTGACCTGTGGGTAACCTACATGACCTACCCAAATCAGCGTCAGAACCATCTGTAGAGCTGGGCTGGGCAAGGTGCTTTGATACAACATACAGGTTTATGTAAGAAGATATGAACAATTGTAGCCATTTGGAAACATGGTGTTTAGGGCTAATGAGCATTTGGATGGTTGATACAGCTCAGTACAGGACAGCATCCTAGTTGTTGGTATGGGCAGCAGAAAACTGAATCCCTAGTTAGGAAATATTCTGTAAGAAAAAAAAAATATGCCACTGCATATTCTTGAGATGGAGCAGGTCCATCAGTTGTTATTTTCTGTAGCTCTTGGTCCAGATATTCATCTGGATATCTGGAAGTTCAGCAAGTTTGGTGAGCATAACTATTTTTCTTTCCACAAACAACAGCTGACCAAAGCTCTCTGCTGTGTTTTAGACATTCTTACGTGTTAACCTAACAGCTTGCTGCACATCTTTTGTCATTGGCTCCACAAAACTGTGAAAGCTGAATATTACTCATAGTGATCCAGTTCTCTGGTTTTTTGTTTGTTTGTTTGTTTTTTTCCCCACTATGCAGTATCTAGCCCTGCATTATGTAATATTAAATTAAATCCAGAAACGTTAAGAGCAGAAGTTGGGCTTGCCAACTTAGAAAATGTTCTTCTCATGTGGTAAAATATCTTTTTAATTTTTAATCCCCTCAGATACTCCTTTCCTATTTTATCTTATTCTTCCCATTTTATCTTATTGGAAACAAAACATTGTTCTAAAACACATTCTCACATAAACAAGAAAACAAACCTACACAACAAATCAAACCTACTCTCCTCCCCACCTCCCACCAAGAAATGGCAAAGGAAGCTGTTTTTTGACTCAGAAAACAGGATATTTCTGTATGTAGTTCAAGCTATATAAACTAAAAAACAAGTGTTAGGTACAGGTCTGTAGCCAAGGTTTTACCTGAAAGTAAAAAGTTTTCCATATTCCAATGTTTTTCAGAATTATCTGCAGGATTCCCACAGTGACAACAAAAATATCAGCCCCCAACGCTCTAATGTGTGTGGAATGTGAGGCTATCTAGTTTGTAATGGTATTTGTTTAAGGGCTATTCAACATATAAGACAAATCTGAGAGGTAGGAAAATTAATACACATACTGATACACAAGCCTTAATAAGTGGGTCTGAGCTCTTAGGTCCATGAAGGACAGGTCTTTGCAAGAGCCAGACATAGTCTTTGAGATCTTCAACTAGAACCTTGTAATTAATAACAAAAGGGGTAACAAGACTATCTTGGGTCTCCTGGGAATGAAGAAATTTGTTATAAGATGTTTAAGGGGGGCTGTGGGACAGTGCAACACTATATGTGTTAAGGGGATTAGGGGAGTGTATGGGAATCTTTCTTCACTTTTTCTCCATGCTTGTGGTCTTGCTACCCTTTCCTGGATACATCATAGTTAATGAGACAAAACCTCAACATTTTCTCATTTTTTCTTTTGTCTTCTTTCACATTTATAGATGTGTGAGTGACATATCTGTGCTCATTATACTTGCTGCTCGAGTGTCTAGATCAGAAACAAAGGTTATTCTTGCCTGGGCAAAGGGCAGTTCAGACCTGTTCGGATTGGCCCTCCAGTTAGTGTAATGTCAATTAGAGTGGTGAGCAGAATACATTTTTGCTTGTGATGACAGATTCACAGATAACAACAGTAGACAGGAGAAGTGAGCCCTGCCATCATGCAGCACTTACAGGACCACCAGGTGATCAGGCCCAGTCAGCGTGGGTTTTTGAATGGCAGGTTCTACTTGACTCACCTGATCTCCTTCTGTGACCTGCTTTAGTGGATGAGGGAAAGGCTGTGGTGTTGTCTACCTAGACTTTAGCAAAGCTTTTGACATGACACCATTTCCCACAACATTCTCCTCAAGAAACTGGCTGCTCAAGGTTTGGAAGGGTGTATGCTTAACTGAGTAAAAAACTGTCTGGGTGGCCAGGCCCAGAAAGTTGTGCTGAATCACAACTGGTGGCCATTCGCAAGTGGAGTCCACCAGGGTTCAGTACTGGCGCCTGTTCTCTTTATCAATGATCTGCATGAGGACATCAAGTGTACCCTCTGTAGGCTTGCAGGCAACACCAAGTTACGCATGAGTGTTGAGCTGCTCTACAGTAGGAGGGCTCTGCAGAAGGATCGGGATAAGCTGTACCAATGGGCTGGGGCCAGCTGTATGAGGTTCAACAAGGCTCAGCACTGGGTCTTTCACCAGGGCCACAACAACCCCAAGCAGCACTACAGGGGTGGGGAGGAGTGGCTGGAAAGCTGCCTGGCAGAAGGAGACTTAGTAGTATTGGTCAATAGCCAGCTGAAAATGGGCCAATGGTGTGCTCAGGTGGCCAAGAAGACCAACAGCAGCCTGGTTTGTATCAGGAGTAGTGTGGCCAGCAGGACTAGGGAAGTGATTGTCCCCCTGTACTCTTGCTCTGGTTTAGGCTGCACCTCGAGTACTTTGTTCAGTTTTGGGCCCCTCACTACAAGGACATCGAGGCCCTGGAGTGTGTCCAGAGAAGGGCTACTAAGCTGGTGAAGGGTTTAGAAAACAAGTCTTAAGAGGAGTGGCTGAGGGAGCTGGGGTCGTTTAGCCTGGAGAAGGGAGTCTCAGGGAAGATCTTATTGCTCTCTGCAGCTACCTCAAAGGAGGCTGTTGTGAGGTGTGAGTCAATCTCTCCTCCCAAGCAACAAGTGCTAGGAGAAGAGGGAATGGCATCAAGTTGCAGCAGGGGAGGCTTAGGTTGGATATTAGGAAGAATTTCTTCACTGAAAGTGTTGTGAAGCATTGGAACAGGGTACCCAGGGAAGCAGTTAAATCACTATCCCTGGAGATATTTAAAAGATGTGTAGATGTGTTGCTTAGGGACATGGTTTAGTGGTAGACTTGTCAGTGCTAGGTTAATGGTTGGACTTGATGATCTTAGAGGTCTTTTCCAATCTAAATGATTCTATGATTTTATTGTTCTTACTGATATTTATTGAATTTTCTCTGCTACCCTTCAGGATCTGAATTTCAGGACCAAGTAGACCATCCATAAGGAAGCTTTTAAGCATGGCCTTGAATGTCACTGTTTGTTGAGGGCACAGGTTTTCTGGGTTTTTGCCTAGATGTGTATTTGACAGATTGTTCTCTTCTCTGCCCATATAACTGCCTTCTTAATGTTCTCTAGAGAGATACAGTGGAAGATGAGCTTGGATTTGCAACCTAACTATCTGTATTAGTTCTATGAGGTAAGAATACAACTGAGTCTAGCTGATGAAGGAGGATGGTGGGAGCAAGGAAATACTGTGTTTGTAGTAAGAATGGACCATGAGATCTGAATGCACAAAAAAGGGAATTCAAGGCAGGAGTGGTGAAGGACTTCAGCATGCTGGCTGAAGGACTGAAAAGTACAAGGCTGCATTGCTCTCTTTCCTAGATTTTAGTGGATGTACACTCCTAAATCACCATCCAGCTCCTGCAGGCTGCAGTGTTCTGCAGTTCTTGGCAGAGCAAAAGGGTTGTATCAGAGGCAGTCAGAGAAGATGACTAAATTTCTGAGTAAATCAGTCAAGCAGCATTAGGAGCCATCCATATTTCATATGAGGTTCAGTGTCTGATGAGTTTGACACATAGTGTATGTGATCTTTTCCTTAAGGATGAATAACATGACAAGGAAGTGTATTCCATAGCAGCATTCTTCATAGGGGAGCTGGCCCATTTTGGGTGAAGTCCACTGTGGATCCTGACACTAGGTATCCCAAGTGACAAGGGAGTGAAGGTCACCATGAAGCAAGGGGCCTTTGTAAAGCACATGCAAAACTCCCATTTGCACAGCAGGATGGGTTAATGAAATGAGACACTTGCTTCACAAACCAAGGGAGAAATATCTGTCCTCCGCTATGTTGGGGAAACTGAAGGGTTGCTGGGAACAGCGAGTCAGGTCTCTTGAAAGACAAACATATTTAGTGTCTGTAATATCTAGCTTTTTGCTCTTCGCTATGCTCCTGAGACATGGTGAGCTGCAGTACTGTGAAGAAGCAGAGGTAGCATTTGTGCTGAATCAGAGCTATCTTTGAGAATGAATATAGTGACAGTTTCAGGCATGCCCCATGCTGTGCCCACCTGACAGATCCAGCCGAAGGGCTCTGCAGTTGCAGTGATTTTTAGCTTGCAAAAGGGTTGGTCACTGAATACTCTTTCTGAAAGTTCTGGGTGTTTCTCAGGAAAGATATTTTTCATTTGCCTCTGGATAGTTTTATAGTAGGAACCAAACAACCACTTCGGATCTCTCCAGAATATAATTATCCAGTTGTCCTAATTAGTTTCAAACTATGCATTATGTCTGCCTTGATCACTGGGGTCTCATTATAGTAACGCATCAAGAAGTTTTCTTTATACATAATTCTCAATTTTCTCAGTTGTTTGTAGTTGGGGCAATGCCAGTGGCAGAGCTGTGAAAAACAAATGAGGCTGTAAAGGGGAAAGTAGACTCCTACAGGGACCAACTTTATTTTTTAATTTTGATCAAGTGTTGATACAATTGTACACTTGCTGTATTGGTTTAATAACATAAATACTTTTGTATTTATAAAATTGTTAGTAAATTCAGAGAACAAGTAGAGTATAAAACCCTCTGGAAACGCTATATTCTTGGGAAAAAGAAGAAAGTAGGCATTTGTTTTCACTTTATTACCTGGTTTACTGACATCTCTCAATCATCTTGTTATCATCAGGAGCTGCCTGATTTGTTGAACTGCCAATCTGAAGACCTGAGAAGAAGTAGTGTATGAATAAATCATTGATAAACCAGTGGAAAACTCACCAGATAAAATATCATAGAATCATTTAGGTTAGAAAAGACCTCCAAGATCATCAAGTCCACAGAACCTGAAATTTATTGTCTGAAATCAGATGAAGAATTGGTAAGATGTGAGGGAATTTGCATATGCATCTACTATTGAAAAAGAGATTTGATCCAAAATAATGTATGACTTGTGGAAACTTCTGCACCAAATCCACATCTGCAGCTCTTGGTTACAGCTATTTTGCATTCAGAGCCTGGTACCTGTTCTCAGGTAATGTGTTATTTTTGGCACTTCACCACCTCTGTCACTTTATATTGCGTCAGTTAGGCAACCTGAAGCAATTATACAATGTAATCAAGGACAAAAATTTAACACTTGACTGATAATTTTAATATGGGGAACCCACTCTGCTTTCTGATAGCTTCATTTGATTTGAACTCCTTTGAATAATAATGTGGTAAAACACAGGTCTCTAGGCTAGCTTGTTGATTTGAAAAGCCAGTATGAAAAGTGGCAGTACATATCTAATTCTCCCAATAATTTATATTCAAATGCTTTTAAATAGTTCTTTGTGTTTTGTGGTGAGTGAGTAAAAAATGCTTGTGTTTTGCTCATTGAGACTGATTGTTGGCAATAAAACCATGATTTTAAATGCAAAAGAATCCAGAGAAAATGAATTTTCACTTATATTCTAAAGAAATACACTAAACTAAGCAGTGACTTCTCCTTTTTGATTCCCAATTTGAGCCCTATTACTGCTTAAAGGGCTTGTTGTGTTTATTCTTGTGCCTAAGCTCAAAGGCAGGGGAAGACTTGTGCTTGTCTTGTCATCAGCATCTTCCCTCTCTAAAGGTTTGAGCTGCCATCAGCCACTGTTGAATTCAAAAGGTATGACCAACATGCCATGACTATGGATTGTCTTAGGAGACAGTTTCCCTGATGTGGTAGAATGGACATGTTTCCTGGGAATGCAGAGTTGCCTGTCGTGCAGCTGGATCAGTGAAGGACAAGGTCTCAGCTGCTGCCTTTGGGCCTTTTCCTTCTGTTGTTCACTTTATTTGCCTTTCCTCTTTCTATTTTTCTTCCAAAAAAATTTGTTTAGGTTTGAATCTTTCTTCAGCATCCTCTTTGCACAAGGCTTCATCAAGCCTCCTACCTGTGAGTAGTGGAGAGGAGGTTTCTATGTCTGGTCTAGGTACAAGGTAATGTCTCACTGCCTTCAGGCACATAGCTGGAGAAAGGATGAAAGGGATCTGATCGTACAAATTTTTTTTTCTTGGAAAAATAAGGCTTTGGGGTTAGCTGAACTGCCACCTTGGACTTCCAGAGGGCAGACTTGGGCCTCTTGGTAAACTCTTGCTTAGGGACATGGTTTAGTGGTAGACTTGTCACTGCTAGGTTAGTGGTTGGACTTGATTGATGATCTTAGAGGTCTTTTCCAACTTAACTGATTCTATGATTCTATGCCTGCAGTTTCCAGATCAGGGCATGCTGCGGGGAGACCAGTTTGTCTGCAGTGGGTAAGTGCATCCCTGTAAGAAACATCAGGCTTCAGAAGGCATAGGCATCATTAGTGTTAAAATATTACTCCTTTACCATTCACAGTCCAAGCAAGATGTTATGCAGCCAAAGTATCTGCATGAATTTAACTTGTGAGAACCTAGAAAAAATCACGATGCTAAGAGATTAAGTTTTAGCTGATGCTGAACAATAGTCCTGCTTTATTTTCTGTACACAGACATCCAGATCATCCCTGTTTGGTTGGGTGCTCTTGCCTACAGAGTCATGAGTACTCCCTTTGGGTACTCATCTTTTATATTTTCACCTGAAGTTCTGTGGCATGGATATGTTTGGAGACAGTTTCAAACAGGGGGCTTGTGTGACCCTGGTAAACAGTTTTTACATCCAAACAGGATTACCCCTGATCTGGTATTACAACTGCTGGAATAAACATCTCCTAGAACACAGGGCATTTCTTATGCATGGATGGGAAGTGTTCTAATTACCCCATTTTAATGAGTGTAGTGCAGACAAGTTTGATTAGCCTGGGACAAATCCTGATCAGAATGTTAGTAGCTTTACTTGCTTCAATCATTGTGGTATCGGAATCCAACACCCTTTCAGACCCACTAATCTCCATTATAAATGTTAGTTCCTAGGAAACAAATGAGAAGGAAAAAAAAGGTAAAGCCAATAAACTTATTGCAGGGAGAGGAGATGAGATAAGAATCAGTTTATACTTCTTCATTTAATTCAGTCTTCTGTAAAAGTTATTTCAATTTAAATGAACTTTATTTCTACTCAAGTATTGATTACACCAAACAGTTCTACTTTTCTCAACCTTTAGTTGTATTTCACTTTGCAGACTTCAAGTTGACCAAGTTGTGGTCTGTTGACCAAAAATACTCTGACAAACTTTGAAGAGTCCATCATAAAGTTTAAGTTCACCGTGACTGAAAATAGAACGGGACTAATAACACTCTTGTGTTGAATGTTTCCTTTCCTGGAATAAATGGTACCATTTCTTGCAGAGCTCTGTGGGGTTTTAATAATGTGGACATTACACTGAAGTGGAAATGTGACAGTGAAGTGGCCCTGATTGCAAGCAGGTATACAAAAGCAAAGGGTCTAGAGGAACTGAAAAACAAGGAACAAAATGAAAAATGTTAGGGCAGGTGAAATTTTCTCAATGCTTTTAAGACACTGATGGGAAAATAAAAACAAACAAAACACCTTAAAGAGCACAAAACAACTCTGTACATTATAAATCAAAAGGCATGTGACCTGCACTAAATAAATGTGCACTAATTGAACTCTGTATTCACCAGTGCTGCAATACCAGCACTTCAGATGCAAGCAGCTGAGAGGGGGCTGGGAATTAGCACCCAGGGGCCTTCCTCTGACTTACTGCTGACCTGGGAAAGCTCCCTACTTATCCCGTATCCTACATTTAGAGAAAGTGGGAAATTGTGACTGCAGACAACTTGGGATGGGTGTGCAGGGTTCAATTTCCTCAGGAAAGCAACAGGCACGAACAACTACTGAGCAAGTCACTCAGCAGACAATACTGATGCAAGTGATAATTCCATATCTAGACCATGATGGATAGGATGAAGGGGCCTGTTTTGGGTAACAAAGAGGAGAAATGGTTCTTAATGAAGAGGAGATAAGCAAGAGCTGGGGAAGAGATGAAGTGTACCTATATTTTCTGAAATCTGTTCTGATCCTGAAGCTAGCTCAGGGCTGAACTGAGGGATGCAAACCTGCTTTTAGTCTTTGCTTTCAGAAAATGAGAGCTGGCTCACTGCCTCCAAGAAGTAAATGTGTTTCTCCAAAGGGACTGAGTAAGGTCTTTGTCTGCAGAGAGTTCTGCAGGTGGATCTTCTACTGGTATAAGCAAGGGGAGAATATTTATCAGAGCTTTTTTGCAGGGGGCGTTGCCTCAGATGTTTGATGCCTCCACAATCTCTTTTAATCTCTGTCCTGGATCAAGAGTATTTTTTAGTGAGGCCCATTTCGCTGAGCTATGCTTAGGGCAGTTGTAAAATATAATGACTTCCACGTGATCATTCTGTAAAACACACACAACAAACTGAGCTCTGTGGATCATGCCTCCTGTGATTGTTCTCTGAGGCTAATCTGTCAGTGTCTCTTGTGCATCAGGTGAACCTACACAGAAAATATTGGAGATTTTATTTTACTCCACAGTGCAGTTATTTCCACAGATTACACAGATCCCTTTCAGGGCAGAAATTTGTGCTTCTTGTTATTCTGAGGTGCCCAAAGAAGCTTTTCTGATGGACTGCTGGGTTATGTATTAATCCTGAAGGGTCTATTTCTAGGTAAAGCAAAAGCAGAAGGAGCAGGTAAATGATTTCTCTTCTGTGGGGTTCTAGATAGAGATCACGTGGTGGGAAAACATCCTCAGATCTGTGCTTGGAACAGTACACAAAGGAGCACAAGCTAACTTCACCCAGCTTAACAATATACCATCTGACTCTGAAATAAGATGTACTCTTCAGCTAACAAATCTGTACTGATGTGGCTGAATGGTTTCTGAACCACTAGAGGTGGCTTTCATCTTGTCATCTTGAACACAAGGCTGAGGGCAGTTTTTCTCTGCTTCCAGATGACTATTTAGACAGAGTATGCAGGAGAACAGTTAAAAGTTGAGCTTGTGAAAGAAAGTCCCTGCGCCTGTGCAGAGATAGGAAAAGGCAGAATATAGCTTCTCTGTTTCATTTCTCCAGTATCCACATATCCCTCTTAGACCACATGTACAAAGCACAAAGTTATCTGTTCACCATGTCTGCTTGTCTGAATGTGCTCATGTGAATGGCATTTTTGGCAATTGCTCTGTTGGATGGGCAGACGGATGCTCCTGTTGCTGATTGACAAGAATGAATGTTCACGGACGGCAAGCAAGCTGAAATGGTCTTTGCAATATCTGTGAACCTAAGCCCTGGAAGAAAGACATATTCTGGTTCTTGTTGTGACAAATAGGAACTTCTTTAAGTAACAAGTAAGTTAAGTAACTAATTAACAGATAGCAGATGTCCAGGGTTGTGACACTTTCTGCTCAAAGTTACTGGCGCGATTTGGCGCTATTAGTGTCTAAGCTTAGATGCTGAAAATTGCCCTAAAATGCTAGATAGATCCCTGGCTATGACATGAACCTGTGCAATTCACTGGTTTCTAAACACAACTCATGTTCTATTGGTGATGGCAACTGAGTTATGTGTTTCCTAGGTGGAGTTTTGAGGATTTGGGTTATCATTAATACATTCAGACAAAGCATAGGCAACACTCGCAAGTTGAAGGGTCTTGTTTCAAATAGTACAGGTTAAGCACACACCACTTCTGATTCAGGATGTGCAGCTCCAGGTTGAACTTTCTACCAAGGCAGGAATGACATAAGGAAGGTGGGATCGGGATGAGTGAAGGAGTTGTTCAGTGTGAGGAATACTAGGGACAGACAATCAATTGCAGGAAAGAGAACCTGGAGGAGGAGGGAAGAATGGTGAAGACAGCTGGAGAAACCAGGAGACTGGGTATGAGAGGAGACCCTGAGGCTAGAAAAGGAAGAGGCTGATGGAGACTTCACAAGAACTGCTTGAGAACACATCCTATCAGGTGGGAACCAAAGTGAATGAAGGTACTGGAAGGCAAGCCAAGTTTTGGAGGAAACTGATACAAGAAAGATATGCACAGGGAACACTGGGAGAGCCCTGTTGAGCAGACTGAAGCTGTCTGCAGGACTGAAGAACATGTATGAGTGCCAAAAGAGAGCAGGAAACCACTTTTGATACAATAAAAAGAAGGAATGAAGGCAGGGTGAGAGAATGGAGTAGTTGCAGCAAGAAGGGGCTTGCTGAGGAAAAATGCAGTGCAAGGCATACAGGCAGCATCTGTGTCCGTGCCCTCCTACTTGAGAAACTGTTACGAAAGTCAGAGAGACCCGTGGAGTCTTGAGCCCAGCAGGAACAAATGAGGAATGCTTTTGCATATGAGTCTGAAGACTCTGGAGGCAAATCTCTGGTGAAAGGGACTAATGTGGTTCTGGCTGTTCATGTAAGCTTGTGGCAATGTTGGAAGGTAAAGAAAAGGGGTGCGGTATTAAAACCTCCACCAAACGCTGTATCTTCTGCCAAAGGTTACCATTAAACGTCCATGCTGCACTGATATTCTGTGAGTTCATAAAAGACAGGAGAATGTTGCCCTGGTCTACTGTGTCCATAATGGCTCTGCTCTGTTTGACATGACACCATACCTTTGGGAAACTGCATTGTGGATGATGCATTGGCAGATCTGCTTTGTGGATCAGATCAAATATCTTGCTATAATGCTGTCTATGAGAGTGAGTCAAAGTAAAATGGAAATCTCCCCTGGAGCAGAAGGGCAAAAGCTCGCTCAGTCATGATTCTCATATTTTTGCAAAAAAGGGGCCTTACAATACTTCTTTTTGTTAAGTAAGCAAGATGTGTCAGAAAATTTAACACAGGAGTAACTATCTTGTGGATGCCAAGTGTTTGTAATGACATAAAATTTACAATTTGAGATTTAAAATTGCTTTTTGATCTTTTGTGTTTGGACTTCTTTTCAGTGTGAGGCAGAATTCACCAAGCTCTAGATTGTGTTCCCACTACCAAGAAACATGACCTGGCTTATGGCTGTTGCAAGTGATGTTAGTTATCATAGAATCATAGAATCAAAGAATATCCTGAGTTGGAAGGGATCCATAAGGATCATCGAGTCCAACTCCTGGCTCCACACAAGTCTACCCAAAAATTCAGACCATAAAACAAAATAAAACAAAACAAAACAAATAAACAAACAAACAAACCATAGTTAAAACTTTAAAAGCAAAGCAAACAAAGCAAAAACAGAAACGAAGAAAAAAAACAACACACCTTAAGATTTTCTCAAGGTGCAAACTAGGCACAATATTTATGTTCAGACCCCACCTAAACTCAGTTTGTAAAGAAGACAAACCATAAATTGTTAGTTAAATGACCCCAAGGAAATATTCCCTCCGCACAGAAGAGTTAGATATTTTTTTCAGATGCAGAAATGTGTTCTTTTCTAAAAAAAACATACACTTATTTTTTCTTGATTCTATTTGATACCGTTTCTGACACCTCAGGGATGCTAATAACACTTCCAAATTTAGTGATTCTGTGAATTTAAGTAGCATGCTGTTGACCCTCATCCTCCAGCTCATCAATAAAATGTTAGAAAATATCTGACCTACAGCCCGGTTCTTTTTAAAAATATTGTCACCTGCCTTAATTCACTGCTGTTTAGCACTGCCCTTTATATGCTAATAGTACTTCGTGCAGATGAAATGTATGCAGCACTGTTCACGACTAAGAAAATCTGAGTTAGCATTTTTGGGTAAGATAATTACAGGTTTTGCTTCCAAAACCAGGAAGAAACTTCACCAATTGAGTCCACCTATGCAGAGAATACATTAGAGCTCGTGAGTATAACTAACATCTGATACAGATTCAAGTAGCTGCTATATAGCTATTACTGGGTTAGCTATTGTATTTAACTATATATGTGTTACTGAACCATAGCTAACTGTGTTAGCAAAGTTGAGTTGACAATGGTTTATTCTTTCAAATTTCAGAGTGTATGGAATTAGAAAAAATATAGCTGATCTTGTACTGGGCGTACATGACAAGGGTTTGGTAGCAAGGGGGCTGCAGGGGTGGTCTCTGTGAGCAGAGCCCAGCAGCTGCCCCATGTCAGAGCAGAGCCAGCTCCAGCCGGCTCCAAAAGGGACCTGCTGCTGGCCAGAGCCAAGACATTGAGCAATGCTGGCTGGGCTGCAGGGAGAGCAGATTTAAGAGAGGGAAAAAACTGCTGTGCAGCAGCAGCTGGGAGAGAGGAATGAGAAACAGCTCTGCAGACTCCAAGGAGGGCAGGAGGTGCTCCAGGCGCTGGAGGAGAATGACAGAATCATAGAATATCTGAGTTGGAAGGGACCCACAAGGATCATTGAATCCAACTCCTGGGTCCTTGAAGAACCATCCAAAAAATTAGACCATGTGTCTGAGAGCTTTGTCCAAATGCTTCTGGATCTCTGGTAGGCTTGGTGCTGTAACCATGGAGATTCTATTTGTGATATCCAGCCTGAACCTCCTCTGTTGCAGCATCAAGCCCCAGATCCCTTTATGTGTACATACAGTCTGTACGTATAGCCAGGGTTGCCCCTTCCCAGGTACCTAATCTGACACTTGCTGTTACTAAACTTCATATTGTTGGTGATAGCGCAGCTCTCTCATTTGTAAAGATCTCTCTGCAAGGCCTCACCACTCTTGATGGAGTCAACAGCTCCATGCAATTTAGTATCATCTGCGAGCTTGCTCAGAAAACCTTCAACTCCTTCATCCATATCATTTATGAAAATATCGAAGAGGACTGGTCCTAAAATGGAGCCTTGGGGAACTCTTGCAGCCCACGGGTCCCACATGGAGCAGATCTCCACGCCGCAGCCCCCCTGTGGAGGTGCCCCCGGTGGAGCAGGTGGATGTGGCCTGGAGGAGGCTGCGGCCCATGGAGAGCCCCCGCAGGAGCAGGCCCCGGGCCGGAGCTGCAGCCCGTGGAGAGGAGCCCATGCAGGAGCAGGGGGTCTGGGGGGAGCTGCCGCCCACCCTGGGGGGACCCGTGCTGGAGCAGTTTGCTCCTGGGGGATGGATGGACCCCGTGGTACGGAGCCATGTGGGAGCAGTTCTTGAAGAGCTGCTGCCTGCGGGCAGCTCCCGCAGGATCAGCTTTTAGTTTTCTATCTCTGTATGATGAGTCTATTTTGCCCATGATGGTAGCTGGCGGGTGATCTCCCTGTCCTTATCTCAGTCCATGAGCATTTTCATATTTTCTCCCTCTGTTCATTTGAAGAGGGGGAATGAGAGCATGGTGGTTCTATAAACTTGGTGTTGGAGTCTTTGTGGCTCAGACCTCTAATACAGTGTTTCTGCCATTAAGGGCTGTGGTGATATATCGTTGTTCCCTAGTGAGACTCTGGGTCCCACGCAAGTAATCAATTCGTGGTCATGTATCTTCTCAGCTCATTTTTCTGAGATTGAACTGACAACAGCTTTTGACTCTTGTGGGTTGGGATTTCCTTTACAAAAACTAGGATGGGTTTCACTAAGATTGGAAGATTGATGCTGAAGACTTGCCTGGGAATGGTTGAAGTTCTGTACTGCAGCCAGACACTGGGGTTCTAATAGGAGAATTGTAGGGTTTTGTGGGCTCAAACTAAGTTGTATGAAAACAAATTAACACACAAACGAGTAACTGTTAGTGAAGTCTATGATCTCCTTTAGAACCTTTGGGAGTGAGATTCCGGACAGGTTGTCCCATAGGGAAAGTGTGAGTGACCTGACAGTCTTTTGCCATTCCAAACACCAGAATTGTTCCCATCTGACTTCCCCCATAAAATCCTCTTTGCTCTCTTCAAACATCATGATAGATTCACAGGCTTCACATTAACTTTGTTTCCCATGGCTGTATTCAGTATGTCATTGCTTCGCATGCCTGCAAAACTTGCCTTGGTAAATGCAAATTTTTATGAGCAGCTCATAATCCAGCTTCCCAACCAACCATTTGTATTTACTGCTAATTTGGCAGTATGTAAGGCTGCTCTGTGGCATGGATCCTCTATATGGGTTTTTTAGCTAGAGAGGGCACTGTGAATTAGAGAGTACATTTTCTTTCATTCAGATGTAATGATTGCAGAGATGGTGAAACAGGAAGAGACAGCAAATAGCTCAGGTATCAGTATTCCACTGCTTAAGTGGAAAAATCCTGTCCTATTGTCCATATGGTAGGTAACAGTGGATGACAACAAGAAGGCTCTAAGGCCATTCAAGCATGGGGAGAAGGGTTCTTTTCCAGTATTTGCGCAGAGTCCTAATTCCTAGTCCTACATGAGTGGGGAGCCATGTGCAAGAGTATTGCCTAGATGCCCCATCTCCTTCATGGATAAAGGCATACCTAACCCTCAGAGGTTTAGAGACAAGGAGCAATACCTGTGATAGCTCTTGTATCTTTGCATTACAGCCTTGGCACTAAAAATAGTATAGCTGTATACTTCAGGTTTGGTGCAACTGGCCTGGTGCTCCTTAGCTGATCATAATTCTGGAGATGGTTTTTGCAAGAGAAGCTCAGGTATTTTTTGCAACAGTGCATTATGTAGTAGAGGTGTAACATAAGCAAGTTTAGAAAGTGCAAGGGTTTTTGTGTTTGTTTGTTTTTTGCCTTTGCGGATGGCCATGTCTCAGCACAGGGGAACGCTATTGTTATCTGTGGTTTGTTCTGAGGTACCTGTCACAACAGGTTACATACCATTCAAATCATTCCTGGCCACAAGCTTGTCTAATTCATGTGCTCATCTTTCCAAAAGATGTGACTGCTGTTCAAACGGAGACCTGATCAATTGACAGGGATGTTTCACTGTTCAGACAAAGCACGTTCAAGCTCTCTAGGGTGAGGTGGAGGTATGGCCTTCTCAAAATGAGAGAGCTGTTCTTCCTCATTTTTTTCCAGTCACAGCTTCCTTTTAGCCTTCAGTGAAGCAGGGGTAAGGGAGCAGTGCTGTAGATTTGTGAGCACCTGATGTAACCATCTGGCTGGTGGGAACAGAGTTGGACCTGCAGTTTTGTTCCTCCCTTGCATCCCCATGGAGCTGCAGGGTAGGGAGCAGGTGGGACGTCTTGCACGGCTCACTCCACATTCCTTCTACGAGTGGCACTTTCCAAATGTGGTTGATGGCTAACTTTTCCTGACAGGGCACTAACAGAAACAGTTATCCAAAGTCCTGGAGGGAGATTTGTCATGCTTTTTTAATTTTTTTTTTAATTATTTTTTTTTAATGCCAGTCAGTTTTAAGCTTGGCAGCCCCAGAACAGTCTGCAGCCAGAACGAATACTGCTGGTGATTCTTGGCTTAAAGCAGGCATGGATGCACTATGCAACTTGCCATTAATCAGCCAGCAGCCACATTGGCATCTTTACCCATGCAGAGAGGAGGAGGGTTGTGCCCATGACTCTGAATATAGATATCCAGGGGAGGGAAAGATAGGAAACTGTGAATATCTGCTTCTAATTTGAAGATTAATTTAGACAAGTGCAGGTGTGGGAAACTAATCACTAACCCAGGGATGAACACTATTTAATATTCATTCCTTTGTCTTCAGGAGCTACCCACATGCTCTCTGCAACAACAATCTGGAGTGAGAGCTTTTGTGGGAGCAATTTCTGAAGGAGGCTAGTGCGCTTGGACAGAACAGGGCTTGAAACTAAAATGAGGCTTGACGAAACAAACTCCCCTCTGGTCTGTCAGAGCTTGTCTAGCTGTGGCACGATAACTGAAGCCATTAAGTCAGAAATTTGATCTCTGGCCCTCTGGAAGGGGAGCAGGCTATCTGGTGCCAGCTGACCAATAATCTTGCTGGCAGACTAGCTCCGGTGTCCAGTCCTAGCCCTGAGCCATAATGTCTAGCTGGTCTGATGCTCCAGGGGCTGTGTGTAGCATTCGGTGTCCCTTGCTTGCTTCCCTTCAGATTCCAGAGCAGGGATTTATGTCACTGCCTTGCCTTCTGGCTGAGTGCTGAGGACATTGGCTGCCTTTTTGTTGTTGTTGTTGGTTTGTTTTCCTAAGGTGTAATACAAAGACCAGGGAGGGAGCAGAAGTCAGCTTTGTTCCTCACTGTGCCAGCAAGGGGTAAGGAGGTGTACGGACACCTGGGCTTTTCCATGTCAATTTATCTTCAGCAACTGCTTGGGGCTGTGGGAAAGGACAGGATGAACATGTAGGAGACGACACAATTTCCCCTATTAAGCAGGAGAAGAGGAGGGAGATCTCGTTGACATGTCCTTAGAATATGTTCTTCTCACACGTTGTTTCCTGGGACAAAAGGAAGAAGTAGCAGAGACTATGACTGAATTTGCAGGCAGCAACTGACATGCCACTTGTTAGCTTGTGCTAGAAACTGTGTTGCTGCTGCTTCTTTGCTGCTCTACTCGTGTCAGATGAAATAACGTACATCCTACAGCCTCAATTTTGCACTGTACAGGGATCTAGAATCTCTGCTTCCCATTTAACTGCTAGGAGGCTTTCTTTATTATGGACCACTGAGTGTCCCAAATGAAGAGGATATTAGCCTGCTACTCCTCTCTGAATAACTCTTCCCCATGCTGCTCTGCCTTCCTTATACTTTATTTAGTGTTTAGTTAAGATTTTGATTTGAAAGGTGTTATATATATTTATGTGGGAGCTAGAGCTTGAAACACTTCTTTGTTCTTATGGGTGGGAAGCATCTGTGATCATCAAAAAGGCAGTCGTGCTTGCCTGCTGCTGCACCTGCATTATTACTATTAATAATAGATACATGACATTTAAACAGAGGCTTTTCATGTGCAAAGCAGTTCACAAACAATTTCAAACTCCCCCAGAAAACCTATGTTAAAGGGTATAAATGTTGTATGGGTGGGTACTTGAAAGACAAAAGATGATAACGTGAACCTTGCTACCAAGGTTCTGTGCTGTGTGCATAATTATTATTTATTAATTGTTGGCAAGTCCCTAAAAGTTCCTATTAAGATGAGGATCCTATTGAGCTAGCTTAAAAACGGCTCTGAAAAAACCTCCTCTGAAAAAACCCAACCTAAAGGGATGGGAAGGAGATTAGGAGATGAGAGAGAATACTCTCCCAAGAGAGTAGGAGAGCAGACCAGGAACATAAATTAGGCCTCTAGGTGAAGCTGAACACTGTACAAGATATCTTCTTCCTCTGTATCTCAAGCGTTCTTATTATGTTGTTTCAAAGCAATCACTGGACGACCTGTACCATTTGATTCCTGCAATAAAGTACAGGTTCACCCTTGCTGAAATATTTTGCCAAACTGATGAAACATTTTGGGTGTGTAGAGCACTCTTTGCCTCACCTGGACAATGAGGCCTTCTGGCCATCTCACTGGACCAGGGCAACTTCTGAGGCTCAAGAGTTACAGGATATATTTTAAAGGTCTGAGGTCTGATCATTCAACAGAAGAAAGATAACCGGCGGTTCTCCCCCCACACCACCACTTTTTTTTTCTCTCCTCTTTTTTTTTTTTTTTTCCCCATCATATCTGACTACAGAGGATGCAGTAGAGTATATTCTCCAGACTAAACTTCAAAGGAGAAGTGAGAAATGGCTTTGGGCTGCCTGGCTTCACTATTTTTATCTCCACCTCCATTTTCTCTCTCTCCTCTCAATGGTACCTAAGCTGTAGATGATGCATCATTATGATGATCACATTGATTTGGATTTAGGATTGCAGGCATGTGATCAGACACCTCTTGGATAAAAGCTGTTCTGCATCTCCCTCAGGTGCAGGTACAGAGGGCTTGCATCTGCTGACAAAACATTGCTGCATCTGTCCTCTACTTGACAGAGGCTGTGCTGCCAACACAGGTTGCGCCCAGCTAAGTTTCTAGTTAATTTAATCATTTTCAGGAGTGCATGTGGGAATAGCAATCTAACACAGAGCTCCAAATTTATACCCAAGCAATCTGCTGACTCACAGCCATGCTGGCAGAGGCAGAAGGTCAGATCTGAACCTGCATGGGTTAAACAGTAGGGATTGCCCAGCAAAGGTGAGTTAGAGCTGTTAACAACAAAGAAGAGTAAATGGGCTTGATCAGCAGTCAATGCCAAATGCTTTTGAATCAATTGGACACTTTCCTGTGCCAGGCCAGGGACTGAAATCAAAATATGTGTGACTGACATGGGATGGGAAAGTGTGATCATTCAATTCGCCATCTAGGCATGATAGTACAGTCTCCTTCAGTGGACATCTCCAAGTACCAGAGAGAACTATGAAGAGCTGTTAGCTCTTGATGATCCTGCTCTGGGTGGGATTTCCAAGGTGATTGCTCCCTGTAACCTCCCTTGTGTTTTCAGGAGAAGAAGCCATCTGCCACTCCCCTGAGTCAACCCAGAATTAACAGCAATCTTCTGTGTTCTGCCATACTGCTCCAAACACAGCTTTCAAGTTAAGAACCCTGTTTTGTTAACCTATATGCAAATCTAGAAAGCCTCCATAAGAATCAGTGCAAGTTTTTCACATAAATATGGAGGCATGTATATGTAATTGTCCATAAGATTCAGTGCAATTTTTTTCATATAAATATGGCGTTTGCAAATAGCCCAAGAGATAGAGAAGCTGAAAAAAGAACCAGAATCGTAGGAACATAGAATGGTTTGAGTTGAAAGGGACCTTAAGGATCATCTAATTCCACCCCCCCGGCCCTGGGCAGGGACACCTCCCACCACACCAGGTTGCCCAAAGCCCCATCCAGCCTGGCCTTGAACACTTCCAGGGATGGGGCATCCACAGCTTCTCTGGGCAACCTGTGCCAGTGCCTCACCACCCTCTGAGTGAAGAATTTCTTCCTTATATCCAATCCAAATCTAGCCTTTTTTGGTTTAAAACCATTACAACTTGTCCTATCACTACACACCCTGACAAAGAGTCCCTCCTCAGCTTTCCTGTAGGCAGGCCCCCTTTAGGTACTGGGAGGCCGCTGTAAGGTCTGCCCGGAGCCTTCTCTTCTCCAGGCTGAATGACCTCAGCTCCCTCAGCCTGTCTTCATAGGAGAGCTGCTCCAGCCCTCTGTTCATCCTCATGGCCCTCCTCTGGACTTGTTCTAATACATCCACATCCTTCTTGTGCCGGGGTCCCCAGAGCTGAATGCAGCGCTCCAGGTGGGGTCTCATGAGAGCAGAACAGAGGGGGACAATCACCTCCCCAGCCCTGCTGGCCACGCTGCTTTTGATGCAGCCAGGATACGGTTGGCTTTCTGGGCTGCAAGTGCACACTGCTGGCTCATGTTGAGCTTCTCATCAATCACCACCCCCAGGTCCTTCTCCTCAGGGCTGCTCCCAATCCATTCTCTGCCCAACCTCTCTTTATCCTTGGCATTGACCCGGCTCACATGTAAGACCTTGCACTTGGCCTTGTGGAACCTCATGATGTTCACAAAGGCCCACCTCTCATGCCTGTCCAGGTCCCTCTGGATGGCATCCCTTCCCTCCAGTGTGTCATCCCTTCCCACACAGCTTGGTGTCATCAGCAAACTTGCTGAGGGTGCACTTGATCCCACTGTCCAAGTCACCAAAAAAGACATCAAACAGAAGAAAGGAGTGAAAGCAAACCAGCCCAAAACTGAGACTGGGGACCTTGACTCCATTCACCCCAAAACTTTAAAAAAAAAGTCTGTATTTCTCCTCAATCACTTTACTCAGATGAAAAAGGCAAGTACCTCCTCCCACCCCCCTCCCCCCCGCTTCGTTCCTTTTCTTTTCTTGGTAGTCTCAGAGATTTCTATCTTTAGTCAACCACCCTTGCCGTGAGTTTCTTTAAATTGTAATTGGATTGTCTCCCAGATTCTGGGAGATCCTTTTGTCAGAGGAATTCCTGGGGATAAAGCCCCTGTTTCATGAAACTGGGAGTTGCTGAATTAAAAAAGGACTGACTGAAGATATAACTTTTTGCTCATTGTGAAAACTCTGTTTAACAACAACTATTTTTAAGGGAATCCTATAACAAAATATACATTTGGACATTCACATTCCAATATTTTCTGTTCAGTCAAATAAGACTCTGAATTCATGAGTATGATAATCTGCATTTATCTCACTTGGAATTTGAACCTTAGCCTGCATGCTTGCTGCTGTTGACCTTAGAGATTCCAAATATATATGCATGATTTGAACTAATTTCTCAAAAGCACTCTGTCTGAGTGTACATGTGGCTCTCAGTCGCAGGCAAAAGCACTACACGCAATGTAATTGTGCTGAGAACTGAAACGAAGAATTGCAGAATTCAGAAGAGAAAAACGTATTATTGTAAAACGAGAGGGCAAGATGTTATTATATACAATTCAGAGACAGCGTATTTACTAAAAAGATAATTGTAAATTTAAAGGTGAAGAAGTTTTCTGTGTAAGAAAACCAGTAGCCTTTAAGTAACAGTATGTAATTAAAATCCGGAATTGACAAAGATATACGTATGAGTCATGTAAGGTTTGTGAAAAAACTTTGTTATTTCTTACTGCAGCTGCAGCATCAAAATGGTCTTATTAAAAGTTTTCTTTAAGATTATTTACCCCACAGAAAACAAAAAGTAGGAACAATGCAGCTACCTACAACTGGAATAGCTTAGCTTCCTTCAGCTCAGTTCTGACTTGAATTTTCACCAAAGTGTGCAGTCTTACATGCCTGAAATATATCACAGCAGCCAAAGCCAGGCCAAATGTCTTACATAACGTTGCTTATAAAAGTCAGCTAAAATTAAATTTAGAGTCATTTAATCCCACAAATGCCTATTGGTGATGTCTGAGAAGTATGCTGAGAAAATGGCTAGTGAATTGGAGAAAAAAAAAATAAAAAAATCCCTGTATGGTCGTTTTATTCGAGTGGGCAGCCAAGCTCCACAACAGTGTCTCTCTCTCTCCCTCTCCTCACAGGGAAAGGGGAGAAAATACGATGCAAAGGGTTGAGATAAGGGCGTTCAACAATTATCGTGATGGGCAAAACAGACTCAGAGTAGGGAGATAGTAAAATGTATCGCCTATTACTAGCAAGCTAGGGAAGTGAGAAACAAACTAAGGAAAACAAAAACCCCTTCCCTCCATCCACCCTCCTCCCTCCGAGCAGTGCAGGCAAGCAGGGAATGGGGGCTGCAGTCAGTCTATAGCACTTTGTCTCCACCGCTCCCTCACGGTCCCTCTCTGCCCCTGCTCCCCGTGGGGTCCCTCCCACGGGATGCCGTCCTTCCCGAACTGAGCCTGCGGGGGCTGCCCACAGGCAGCAGCTCTTCAAGAACAGCTCCCACACGGCTCCGTACCACGGGGTCCATCCATCCCCCAGGAGCAAACTGCTCCAGCACGGGTCCCCCACGGGTGGGCGGCAGCTCCCCCCTCAGACCCCCTGCTCCTGCGTGGGCTCCTGTCCACGGGCTGGAGCTCCGGCCCGGGGCCTGCTCCTGCGGGGGCTCTCCATGGGCCACAGGCGCCTCCTCCAGGCCACAGCCACCTGCTCCACCGGGGGCTCCTCCACGGGGGGGCTGCAGCGTGGAGATCTGCTCCGTGTGGGACCCATGGGCTGCAGGGGGACAGCCTGCTCCACCAGGGGCCTCTCCCTGCACAGGCCGCAGGGGAACTGCTGCTGCCTGCCTGGAGCGCTGCCTGCCCTCCTGCTGCACTCACCTGGGGGGCTGCAGGGCTGCTTCTCACTCCTCTCTCTCTCTCCCAGCTGCTGTTGAGCATCGGTATTGTTTCCCCCTTTCTTAAATCTGCTCTCACAGAGGTGCAAATAACATTGCTTATTAGCTTGGCTCTGGCCAGCGGCGGATCCTTATCTAACATGGGGCAGGTTCTGGATTCTTTTTGCAGAAGCCACCCCTATGGCCTCCCACTACCAAAACCTTGCCCTGTAAACCCACTACACCCTTAAAATTAGGCTTATTTATTTAACAAAACAAAGAGAATATAAAATGTTACATTTCCACTGGAGGTTTTTCTCAGATAGACACTGTAGATGTTAATTGAATATAGTTTTACAAAGAATCAGTTTCCTCAATCTTATTTTGACAATTTGAATCTTTTAATGACACGATTAAGACAAAGAAAGGGTCAGGATCTAGAAAGCATACTTATTCCTACTGTGTCAACAATGTACACACTAGGAGCAGAAGTATTTTCCTGCTGTCTCCCTGGCCTTTAGTGTGGCCATTTTCCTTTAAAGCCTTACTTTTCATACAGTGTTTAAACATAGTCTGACTGAGCTTGCCTACCTTATTTTTTTTCTGAAGTGCTGCTGTGATCTGGTGACCAAAGATTCATCTAAAGCAATAGTGTAGGCAGTCGAAAGTAGCTCAATTTTTGTCAGATCTTTTGCAAAAACTGCACAGGTACTGGTTGTGCCCTCCACCAGCACAGTGGATCTGCCAAGCTGAACACTTGGTGCTAAGCCACAGAAGCTGTATTTTTTTATTGTACATTGGCTTTCCTCTTTCCTTCATGCACTTTTCTAGTTCTGTCAGAGAATGTCTTCAGGCAAGCTCACATGGTCTTTTTCCCCCGTCCTCCAGAGGGGAAGAGTTCCCAAAGTAGTTGCAAACAAGAGGTTCGCCAGCTGAGGGGGTTAATGTGTGAGAGCACTGATCATCTGGTAGTGAAGCAGAATGTCACTTTCTGACAACCCTGTTTAATGCTTTACACTTTCAGTGTTTCATATGATCTTTTTAGTCTGCCTCCTTTTAGTATTGCCATTAATATTTAATTATAATTAAATGTGCTGCATTATAAATAATTTAATACATTATTTATACATAGATGAATATTTTAAAACAGGCTTTCTAGATGGAAAAGGCTATGGATTAATGTGTGTGGGAGTGTATATGGCAGTTTTTCTCTTCCGTTACAAAATTTTGAACCTGTCAGCTAGTTTTAAGCCATGTTTACACATGGCAGAGGTCTCAAGCAAAGATTGCTTTTAAGTTTTGATAAAATGGTTATCTCAGTTAGATGGAGGCAAAAGACTCATGTTTGAATCACCACTCAGCCCTTGATTAGACACCAGAAACCTACTCAAAAGATTTATACTCAATTGCTGCCCTTTGTCAGCCATGGAACAAACTTTTTTGTATACTGGAAACCTTTTGCATATACAAGCATCAGTGTGGTACACATGATTTCCCTGAAATTCCTTCAAGTCTTTAGTCTTCCTCAACACCTTTGGTGCTATTTGCTCTTGCCTTTTTTTTTTTCTTTTTTCTTTTTTTTCCCTGGTAATTCCCTTTCTCTC
The DNA here is from genome assembly GCF_040182565.1 of Anser cygnoides. NCBI lineage: Eukaryota > Metazoa > Chordata > Aves > Anseriformes > Anatidae > Anser > Anser cygnoides. The sequence continues at coordinate 30,909,986 of NC_089912.1, read as the reverse complement.
TATCTTAAGTAAAAATTATATATCTGGCAGCTGATCAATGTTTCATTGAAATCCAGACAAAGGAATACTAGCACATTTCTTTTGTTTATAAAATAAGTGATTAGTGAATGTCACCAATTCAGTTAGACATGAACTATCTCTGGTAAAAGCGCAAATTCTGTATTGTTTCTTCTTCCACTTTAGAAGTGCTCTTTTCTTTACCGTGCTCTAGGGCTTGTTTACTATTGGTTTGACTGCAGTCAAGATGATAGCCTGGGTGTTTTCTATTTCCCACATGTAGCACTGAGTTCATGTTGGGATTTAACACTGGTAGGCAGCTACATTACCACCTAGCCTCTCTCTCACTTCCCCTCCTTAGCAGGATGAGGGGGAGAAAATGAGATGGAGGAAAAAAAGCAAGTGGATATGAGATAGGAGGAGTTTGTTGGAAGGAAAGGAAAGGCCATGGAGAAAACAATTATTCTCTGCTTCCCATTAGCAAGCGGTGCCAAGGGAGGCAGGGCCTTGGTACACGCAGCAGTGCTTGGGAAGCGAACAGCTTCATAACAAGAGTCCCCCCGCTCCTTCTTCCCCTTCCCCGCCTTCTGTTGCTGAGCCTGAGAGGGTTCGGGATGTCCTCTGGTCAGACTGGGTCAGCTGTCCTGGCTGTGTCCCCTCACCTCTTGCCCACCCCAGCCTGAAGATCTTTGGGGAAGTGGAGAGCCAGCCCTGATACTGTGCCATGCTGCTCGGCCCTGTCTGAAACACCAGTGTAATATCAGATTGGGTCTGGCTTCAGGTGCACAGCTCAGTGCTGTATGGGCTGCTCGGGGACAGGCAACTCCAACCCAGCCAGACCCAGTTCAATCTCTCAGCAGAGCTCCTGATTGATAGGCTTATTAGAAAAGTTCTTTCAGAACTCTGGAAAGGAGTCAGCAGGGTTTCTGCTGGTCACACACAACCCCCTGAAGAAACACTGAACCTGTAAGGCAAGAAAACTTATAAAAAGTCTCTTCCAGATTAGCCTGGAGGTCTGTCAATTGGTATCTTCTTCCCAACAGTGGCTGCAGACACTTGCCGAAAGAAACGAAAGTGTGGAAGAATCCTTCTTCCAGGATGCCTTCCCAGTTTGCACCAAAAGTCTCCACTCTGGAGATTTTTATTTGTTTATTTATTTATTTATTTACTTACTTACTTTGAGGATTTTTGGCAGTTATGTGAATTGTCAGCCAGCTTCCATTTACAGAGATGTATTTCTGTACCATGCTTTCTCCTGACCTCATCTCAGAGTTCTTGAAACATTCATTTGAACCTCATACTCTCCTGTACACTGTGTAGAATTGCTTAATTTCATTTTTTTGATTATCATCATTCCCCATTAATACAAGTTCACTAGTGTTACATTTCTGCATCATTCCATTTCAGCTGTTCCTATCCACACAAAGCAGCTCTTGAAAAATGCAAATTGTTTGAGAAGAGCACAGACCTTTCTCTCCATCTCCCTTCTCACCCCGAAACCAGCCATGTCATTGCTCCCAAATACAGGAGAATAGGTGAGTCACCACTGCCAAATACCAGTTGTCAGAAATACATGGCATCTTAAAAGATGCCATGCCATGTAAAACACAAAAAGGAGGACTAAGGAGAATCTCCATCCTTTACTGGATGTGGGGGGAAACTTAGTTACAAAAGATGAGGAAAAGGCTGAGGTGCTTAATGCCTTCTTTGCCTCAGTCTTTAGCGGCAAAACCAGTTGTTCTCTGGATACCCAGTACCCTGAGCTGGTGGAAGGGGATGGGGAGCAGGATGTGGCCCTCGCTATCCATGAGGAAATGGTTGGCGACCTGCTACAGCACTTGGATGTATGCAGATGGGATCCACCCGAGGGTACTGAGAGAACTGGCGGAGGAGCTGGCCAAGCCACTTTCCATCATTTATCAGCAGTCCTGGCTATCAGGGGAGGTCCCAGTCGACTGGCGGCTAGCAAATGTGACGCCCATCTACAAGAAGGGCCAGAGGGTAGACCTGAGGAACTACAGGCCTGTTAGTTTGACCTCAGTGCCAGGGAAGCTCATGGAGCAGATTATCTTGAGTGTCATCACACGGCACTTGCAGGGTAACCAGGCAATCAGGCCCAGTCAGCATGGGTTTATGAAAGACAGGTCCTGCTTAACGAACCTGATCTCCTTCTATGACAAAGTGACGCGCTTGGTGGATGAGGGAAAGGCTGTGGGTTTGGTCTACCTTGACTTCAGTAAGGCTTTTGACACCGTTTCCCACAACATTCTCCTCAAGAAACTGGCTGCTCATGGCTTGGACTGGCGTACGCTTCTTTGGGTTAGAAACTGGCTGGGTAGCTGGGCCCAAAGAGTTGTGGTGAATGGAGTTAAATCCAGTTGGAGGCCAGTCACTACTGGAGTCCCCCAGGGCTCAGTACTGGGGCCAGTCCTCTTTAATATCTTTATCGATGATCTGGATGAGGGGATTGAGTACACCCTCAGTAAGTTTGCAGATGACATCAAGTTAAGTGCATGTGTCGATCTGCTTGAGGGTAGGAAGGCTCTGCAGGAGGATCTGGATAGGCTGGACCGATGGGCTGAGGTCAACTGTATGAGGTTCAACAAGGCCAAGTGCCGGGTCCTGCACCTGGGGCGCAACAACCCCAAGCAGAGCTACAGGCTGGGAGATGGGTGGCTGGAAAGCTGCCTGGCAGAGAGGGACCTGGGAGTACTGGTTGATAGGCAGCTGAATATGAGCCAGCAGTGTGCTCAGGTGGCCAAGAAGGCCAACAGCATCCTGGCTTGTATAAGAAACAGCGTTGCCAGCAGGAATAGGGAAGTGATTGTCCCCGTGTACTCGGCTCTGGTGAGGCCACACCTCGAGTACTGTGTTCAGTTTTGGGCCCCTCGCTACAAGAAGGACGTGGAGGTGCTTGAGCGAGTCCATAGAAGGGCAACGAAGCTGGTGAGGGGTCTGGAGAACAAGTCTTACAAGGAGCGGCTGAGGGAGCTGGAGTTGTTCAGCCTGGAGAAGAGGAGGCTCAGGGGCGACCTTATCGCTCTCTACAGTTACCTTAAAGGAGGCTGTAAAGAGGTGGGGGTTGGTCTATTCTCCCACGTGCCTGGTGACAGGACGAGGGGGAATGGACTAAAGTTGCACCAGAGGAGGTTTAGGTTGGATATTAGGAGGAACTTCTTTACTGAAAGGGTTGTTAGGCATTGGAATGGGCTGCCCAGGGAAGTGGTTGAGTCACCATCCCTGGAGGTCTTTAAAAGACGTTTAGATGTTGGACTTAGTGATATGGTTTAGTGGAGGACTTGTTAGTGTTAGGTCAGAGGTTGGACTAGGTGATCTTGGAGGTCTCTTCCAACCTAGACGATTCTGTGATTCTGTGTGATCCTGTGATTAACTTGCAGAGAGCACTTTGGTTTCATCAGTTAAAGCAGGTGCCTTTCATTGCCATAGTGGGTGATGCAAACTACCACTTCCCACAGACCTGGCAGTATGAGACGTCCTGTCTGGAATCTGTTTGAATAAATAGATTTGGCTCCACCTAGACCTTCAGCTGGTAGCGAGAAACAGTCACTGTGAGGACAGAACTGTTACTGTCCTAAAGTGGATACCTAAAAGCTGACCATGTTTTGGTCTCTAAAATATCCATTTCTCTCTCTAAAAAGAAGTATGAATGACTGTATCTGAATTAGGATATGGGTTAGATCTGACAAACCTAATTGTAATTAAACCTGTATGTGTCAAATCTTTTTCTGCATCTGTCCTGGTGCTTCATCCATATAAGCAACATTAGAATGCTGATTCTATATTTGCAGTCTTGCATGACAGCCTTTGTGTTTTGACCTTATTACTTCCTGAGGACCTGAGCTGAGATGAACCAGAGAACTCCTGGTGATGGAGAATATGCAGAATAGTTTTCAGCAGCACCGCAGCTGACCAGAACACTGGAATGGGGCTTCAGAGATACTTGTTCTGCCAAAGACTTCTCTGTAACTCCAGCCTCAGCTGAGTTTGTGCCACCTGCCCCAGTTTTGTCTGCCTACATGAGCATGCAGGCTCTCTGGCATGATGACTGTGCAACATCAGCCATAGTGACAACCTGGTCTGTTGACACTAACAAATGACCAGTCTCCTTTTTAAGACAGTTGATTTTAGCCAGCCAGTGTTCCTACTTCGGCTGATGTTATTTCTCTCAGTCACAGTCCTTTCTCTTCTGTGGTATGTGCACCTATCAGACAAACTGCTACCTACAGAAGCTTGGATATTTGTATCTTCGTAATGCATGTCATGATTACTCATTGAGAGTAGTGCAGCAAAGCTGAATGAGGATCCCTTGATGTTGTTGGTTTTGTCTGTGAGACAAAGTCTCTCAAACTCTGTTCGCTGTAATAAATATGCTCCCAGGTGTCTGTCTACAAAAATGCAGGTATACTCAAATAAGGGGAGTAAGATATGCATGTGTTTTATATATATTTAAATAGGTGAGCATTTCCTGGGCCTTCTGGCAGGACTTTCTGTTTAAATCCTGTTAAAAAATCATTTCGTTTTTAAAATATTATGTTACAATGAATGTTTAATATGTAACCTTTATAAAACAGTAATATATTAACCCTCTACAAGTCTGTCCTTGTAGAAACTTCATGTGTGAATCAAAATTTATCATCTTCTCTTCAGCGTAACAACAGCCAAGTGAGGCCTAAAATTACCATTGCTTGACTAGGATGTGATTGAATTGCAGAAGGAGCTCTGAAGGCTTGAAGGTGAGGCAGACCTTGCTGATATAGATCCATAACAGTGTTCCCAATTTCTTCTCTTGCCTCTCAAAATTTGTCTGCATAACCACAATTCAAGATGGAGTGTGTCCACTCACAGTTTAATCTGATATGTCTCTTCTGGGAAGCCATATGCAACTCGTACAATAATGAACCAAAAGTGGTGTTGTGTTCTCTGGAGGGCTGCGCTGCTCTTCCTCCCTCTCTGCATGTGCAGTGGAGGGCTGCAGAAGCAGAGTGGTTCTGTCTCTCTTGTGGCACGGAGCCAGCTGTTCCAGGCTTGACCTGACAGTAAGGGAAAAAGCTTTTTTCCGTACTGCCTCTGAAGTACAATCACCTGATAAGAGTTGTTTGTAGCTGTTTTCTTTGCTGAGTGCTTGATCGCAAAGTTTCCCTTTCATGGTTCTGAGGGAGCGTTGTAAAGTGTTCAAAGGGCTCCTGAGCATTAGTTTTTGTGGGTGAATTGGATTCGGCTCTTTCTGCCTGGACAGGGACACCTCAGGGCAGAGTTGGAAAATGATGGGCATGGTTATGTTCAATGACAGCTGAAATTATTTGCATTTCAGTTCAGAGGAATGCAAGGTTCCTCTCCCCACCTCTCAAAAAAGTTGAGGGCAATCAGTGTGTGGCAGGAAATTATATACTGTAATGTGAATAGTTCTTGTGGGATAATTGCTTTGTACATGCCAGAGGCCTGAGCATCCCACTTCCTGGGGGCTGTTTATTGTTGGATGCTAGATTCAAAGCTGGGACAACCTCTGGAAGCTGAAGGTAACAGGATGTATGTGTGCACTCAATTCAGTTTTCAGACTATGGTTGTTACATCTGCAGTGTGATTCCATGATACACTCAGGATACTATTTTACTATTTTACTTTGTTCAGACACTTGATAAGAAATGGTACAGTCCCAGTACAGGTAAATAGACCGTGACAGCTAGTGTTAGGATAGGCAAGACACAGAGTAGAGAAGTGACTGCTCAACGTACTGTTTTGGCTGTGTAGAGAGGTGTGCGCTCTGGCCTCTGGACCTCCAGATGACAGCAGTTCTCCCTTCTGTGTGCATCTCTGGAGGTTGACTGTACCTATTCTCTGCTCTGTTATACCTCTGCCTTGATTTTTTTCCCATTTGTTTCACAAGCTCAGTCCTTTGGTCAGTGTCAGGATCTGTCCCCAAATTGATCTTTCCAAAGTGCTCTTACTCACAGCTTTTACCTCCTTGCATCTGTAGGGCAGCAGCTGATCCTACATACTGTGCATTTCCTGTGACTATTCCAATGATTGCTTCCTCCTCTCTTCTGTATCTGCTGTTATCCCCCAGAGTACTGGGATAGAACAGGGTACATGACAGAGTCCATGTGGAGAAACAAGCACTACGAAGGCTGACACTGCAGTTGTGAGCAGGCTGCATGTAAAGGAAGTATTCCTTCAATGAACAGATGGGCAAGTCACAAAGAATAAACTTTGATTCTTAGATAAGCCCCATCAAGTTTTCCAAGCAGACTGTTTGGAAACCAGCTTGGTACCTGTCTATGGAGTATATCAAGAAAAGTCTTGGAAAATCACAAATGTGAGTTTTTTCTGTGGTTTTTAAAATCCCACATCCCTAAGGAAGTGAGGGGCCATCTGTGGGACAAGATACCACCACAGTGAAAAATTTCTCCCTTTTCTTCTTGTGCTGAAAATACTTCTGTGATGATAGCACAAAATTTGGAAGATGGTGACAATTCATCCTGTTAGTCTCTGTCCCCCTACATTTTTTTTTCAATTCCTCACCTTACCTCCAGCTACAGACAGAACTGATTCTCTGGCACAGGTATTTCCTGAGACATACAGGTATTTTTGTACTGATGCAAGGCAGTATTTCGGCTTGAGTAATGAGAAGTGGCAGGAACATCTTGTCCTGGTAAGTGTTTTCATGTTTCTTTCCCACTCTACATTCTACAAAATAGTACGATCAAATGAGTAAACCTCTTGCTTGTGCCCTGGAATAACATGAGAGCCCCACTGCATAAGTTGTTTTTATTTGTCCTGCAGGGTGTCTGGAGCGTCCCTTTCTCCATTTTCATTTGTGCATGAAGCATCTCCAATGTAATAATTAAACAAGAACAGTCCAATAAAGCTTGAAAATATTAAAAATTAATGTTGGCACGTAACTAGGAGAAGAATATGAAAGGGTAGGTTATTGCTGTTTACTACAATTTCAATCTGTTCTTCTCAGATACAAACACACACACACACAAAAACATACACACATATGCACACGAAGAGTTTAATATGGCTTCTCTGAAGTATCTTCGCCAGTCAGATATCACTGCCAGCCTTGTAATGCTCTTCATCACTGGATGAAGGGGGTAGGATGTGTGAATAGTAAAGTGGGTACTTTATTGCTGCTTTAGAGCTTGCTCCTGGGATGTGGCGGTATACTCAGAGAGCTGTACTCTTCCATTGCTTTGACATCTGTGACTCACTCCAGGCTTCTCTGCAGGCTGGAGTAAAGGAGCCTCTGCATGCCTGCGAGAAATTGGCATTTCTGCAGGGTGTCAGGGGGCCTGTGCTGAGCAGCCAACCTGAGAGTAAGGGAAAGACTGCTTGCCATAACACCCCACAGCCTCAGTTGGACCGGGGCATAGCACACTCATGTTGGTAATGTCATCTCTCAGAGACTCGTAGAATCATGGAGTGGTTTGGGTTGAAAGGGACCTTAAAGATCATCTAATTCCACCCCCCTGCCATGGGCAGGGACACCTCCCACCACACCAGGTTGCCCAAAGCCTTGTCCAGACTGGTCTTGAACACTTCCAAGAATGGGGCATCCACAGCTTCTCTGGGCAACCTGTATAGCGAAGGTCACCTCAGAATAGCTTCTTACTTTTGTTTGGAAACAACAGGTTTGGGGGAGGGATGGCATATCAGTGTTTTGGCACGGCTGCTACAAAAGAAAATCCTAATGTGTGGTGTCATTTTTATGGCAAGGCAGGGAGTGCTGCCTGCTGCTGGCAGTTCTTACATCTCTGTTGGTTTTCCAGCAATTTATCATTCATCCTTCCCACAGGGTCTGCTCGGGTTCCTTTCAAAGAAACTTGAGCACGTTTCTGCAGGTCAAAACCATGCCACAGTGAAAATTTTACCTGCAGCACATCTACATTTAAATGCAAAGTAAACAACAAACTATAGATAGAAAGGCCGCTACATAAGCTTTTGTGCTCACACACACACATAGACACACATACATACACATATATGGAGGTTGGGGTGAAATAACTGCCTGAATATAACAGGAGTTGCAGATATAACAGCATCTCTGGAACTTGGCTGATGATTAAGGTATGCAGAGACAGCCAAATTCATACCCATGGGATGTTTATTTTTTGAAGCATGAGCCCTTGCATTTGTTTGTTTGCTTGCTTATATAACTGCTAGGATGCTGTCAGTTCTGATAGAAGGCGGTACTGCCCAGCCATGTGAGTCTTGTGGGGGCCAGGCTGGGCACCTGGGATGGCTCCTTCTCTTTCTAAATTTTCTCCACCAAAAGCTTCCTTTGTTTTGCTTTTGCTTTGAACTTAGCTGTGATTTAGTTTGTGTCAGGGGAAATTTTCCTTTTTTAGGTGCTGGTGCGTGTTACAGAGCTGTGAGGGCACTGGATATCTTTAGATAATGCATAGCATGATCCACAATGGTGACAACTTGTATTATTTTTTTTTTGTTTATTCTCACCATGTCATCTCAAGCTATTTCCATATTTGGTCATCACTACTATAAGCAGAGCAAATGTATACATGTACATATATAAGAGTGTACCCCTGGCAGAGGGAAGGTAGCATCAGACAAACTTGGAAACATGGAATAAGGGGCAGAGCGATTTTACATCCATGCAAACCTTTTCTGTAAATCATTTGTACTATGTGGGAAGTGTGTGACATTATCCAGGCAGAATGATTTATCTGCCTGATTGGTCCATTGTCATGGACTGCCTGCTTGGTCGGTTATCCAGACAGCAGTGTATTTAGTGGCACCATCATCATCAATGACTATGCAACATTACCTCATGCTGCACCATGAGTGGCTGTGATGCCAAGAGATGTGACATGAAATCTACACAACAGCAGCACACAACAACCATGGCCTAACGGGATGTGAGATGTTGTAAATGTAACCTGATGAGATTTGCAGAGGGATTCATGAACTATGCCATGGCAGCACTTGCCTGTGGTTTCAGTGAAAAGGAACTAAGATAACAAATTGGTGCCGAAGTATGCCTTTGTCACATAGGGCAAAAAACCAAAACTATAGTGTGAAATTTTGATAATATCCTAACAAGATATCACTGCCATTTTGGAGAAGAATTTCCATAGCCCTTTGTAGGTCCCATAGTACTGTAACTGTGCTGTCTCAGCACAGCTCTGCATATGACTGTGTAGTGAGGGACATATGAAGGGTGAGAGTTCTTATGTGGAGAAAAAATCTTCTTTTAAGACTTATCACTCTACAAGCAGCGTGCTTTTCATGTAAATGTATCCTTGACATACTTCTGACCCAGCTCAAATGCTCTTCTGTTGTCTGCTGACAGTCTGATAGCTAAGAGTGCAGTACAGAGAGCAGGGCAAAGCAAAAGCAACTAAAGTTGTTTTGTTTTTGTTATTTTGTTTCGGCAGTTAAGTTATTACTTACCTAAGGTGTGCTGTCCATTATAGAGCCCTGGTTCTTCGTTAATAGAGGGTTTTTGAAATTTATAGCAGTGTAGGAAGATCTGATTTCTCTTCCTCTCCTTATCTCACCTCTGCGTTCTGGGCTGATAACTTCCCATTCACCGTATGAGCATTATGGCCTTACCTGGAGTATTAGCTTACTGATTATGACCAGTGTCAATCTATTTCCCTGTTGGAAAGTCCTATCAGAGTTGCAGGAAGACTAGGAGACACAAAACCCTTCCCTCTTCTGCTAGAGTGACACTGCATTGACCATTAAACCTACTTTTAACTTTGTTCTTTGCTTGGGCATCTTCTGGAGGCATGGTGTAGAGATCCTACTTCCCCAACACCCTGCAAGTAGTGGGGAAAAACCCTGGGATTTGTAAACAGCTGCAGTAGGACAGGGGAGGCTCACATAATTGGTAGGGAGCCCTTTGGCGTTCTGTATTTGACATTTTTGGCTTTCTCCTGGCAGCAAAACAAATGGCAAGTCAAAGAACATTTCACAGTGCGCTTTGGATTCATGTAGGCAGGACTCTACTGAATTGAACGTGGGAGGGAAGGAAGATGGAGAAACTCAGCCATCTGTCAGAATTTTTAAAGTTAGATCAAGAAAGGACATTTTTATTCTCAGGGCTCTTGGGAAACTTCCCCTGGCAGCACATTTCACAGGGAGGACTCTTTCTGACAGAGCAACAGGGACTGCTAGCTACTTGGTGACATATCAGGGCAAGCAGATTGCTCTGTGCAAAGCTGAAATTCACTGCTGGGCTACCAGCAGTTAGGGAAGTGGAAGTAGAGAGGGAAAAGGAGCTCAAAGCCATTCTTGTGGTTTGTTGCTGTTACCCTGGAGTGCATCTGTAGCTAGTGCTTCCTTTCTGAAAACATCCCTTGCCACTCACCAGATATCTGAAAACCTATGAACAACTTTGCTGATATAAACACTGAAAATAATTGACATACTGAAAAAGATATAATCTCTCCTTGGAGACCATGAAAATAACTAAGCAGTCATATCCTCAATATTGCAAGCCCTTTTTGTGTCTCTCTCACTTTTTCTATTTTTTTTTCCCTCCTCTACCAGCTGGACCAACTGGAGAATAACTTTTTGCTGTTTTTAGAAAACCACCTCTAAGAAAAACATAAAATGGTGACAGAAGTATCTCTATGTATGTTGCTCTTCTGGGGCAAAGAACACCAGAGGACAGCCAGAATTGTTGCTGCATGGATGGCAGCAGGACTAGTAAGATGTACAAACCTATATTTCCCCACAGGAAAGGAGCAGAGTCCCTTGTAACACATTGCACATGGCACATGGGTAGCACACAAGAACCTTCTGAATTTCTTTTTTTTTTTTTTTTCTTCACGTATTATGCTCAAACATAAATCTTCTGTTTAAAGCAATGAACTTCTACTGTTCACCAGTGCCTTCAGTGACTAAACTGTTACACTCAAAATCTTGCTTGTGGTCAAGGAGGACACACACCCAACTTATTTATTAATAAAGCCATGAACATATTGCTAGCGTAACTGAAATATTAACATTTATTCAGTACTAACCCAAATGTAATTGTTACAGAAATGAAGGAATAGCCATGCAGTTAGGGAACTTCTTTAAAATGTTACGCTCACCCTTCCAGTGCCGCTCTGTATCCTAGGGTCGGTGATTGCACGCTGGTGGTAGTAGCATGGGGACGTGACGCTGTCAGCATCTCGAGTCCTTTGTCAGGAAGAACACAATGCTCATGTTGATGATTTCTTCCTTTTTTTCCTCTAGGGTCTTCTTGGGATCATTTTTATTTCCTTGCCGACATGGTTTTCTCTTGCTTCACTGCTCCATGGAGCTCCAAGTTGCATGCAAATGTGCCACACAGGGCGCCACCTCAATATGTTACTTCTTTGTTCTCTTTGTTGTCCCTAAGCACAGTTTTGTCCAGCCCCAGATCTACACCACTCGAACTGACCCTGGGCAAGTTATTTATTGTTAGGGGGTACCAATCCTGTGCCCATCTCTACCCTCCCATGCCAGTGCTCCAGCGGGCCACATCATTGTCTCCTTTTCCAAAGGCCTCTGCTGTCCTACCAGGCCTGTGGGCCTGCACCTCGTCCCCGTGTTAGTGTTGTGCGTATCTCATTCCACACAGAGCAACTACTTCTTGGGTTTGCATGCAGTTGTACTACACGGAGAGAAACAAAAATAAAGAACCATAGTCACAGACACCTTATCAGTCGGAGCAATTGCTGTCAGAGCTACGAGCAGCAAATCAAAGCCACGGGCAGGCTAAAGAGGGCTCAGAGAGGGCAAATGGGCAAGGCACACCAGTCCAGGGGGCCTGGAAATCCTGTGCAAAGCTCAAGGTCTGTCACTGAGAGTGGCAGTGCTGGATCACAGGGCCATGTGATTAGGGAAGTAGGCAGTGATTAGTGATTAGCAAGTGAAAGTAAACAGCCAGAAGGGAAAGCTCCCTTTCTCAGTCCCTTCTTGGAGATGGCTGTCTGATCCTAAATGCAGGCTGAGATGATTTCTGCGTGGGAAGCTCCTTGGGGAGACATGGGAACACAAAAGACCTCTGTTCAGCCCTTAGCATCACCTCAGGTCTCCTGTGCACCTTTCCTCCATCACTCGAAAAACTTGAAAAAAACATAGAAATGGGAAACACCATAAAGGAGAGTATGAGTTTTAAAGAAGCTGCTGACTAATGGATATTATGAAGACACCCACATCACAAGTATCAAGTAAATCAATAAAGTCAGCAAACTTGGTACCACTGGGGAATAAGTCAAGAAGGTGGACTGCTAATTTGGAAGGGAATGAGGATGTTAAAAGGAAGAACATGATGAGGAGAAAAAAAAAGTATATAAGGAGAAGCAAATGTTACGCTTGCTGTTCATGGGATCTGCTGGGCAGCTCTGAGCCAGACTGGCACAGCAAAACAGGAAAATAGATCTTTTTTGCCCTGACCATTATGTGTGTCTGATTTGCTTTTGTGTTCAGGGAAAACCTTGAGGTGCTTCTCTAACACTGGGAGTTCCTAGAGGGGACTTCCTAAACCTTGGAAGTTGAGCTCAGTAGGAATAAATGGTTACCCGAAGTCAGCTTTCAGTTTCAGTTTCCGCAGCTGACAACACCACGTTTGTATTTGCATTTGCATCACACAAAAGGTTTCCACGGGAATGATCCCAGAATACTGTAAATCAAAGTAGGTGAAAATCTGCACTTGTTGCTGGGATCACAGTTCTGTTAGGTTGTGAATGCACTCACCTGATACCTTTTGTCTTCCCTCAAGGCTGAGTCCTGCTACAGTTACTCTCAGAGGGTTCACAGAGGGTTGGAAGACAAATCAAGGTGCATTTATCCGTAACCAGACAATCTCAGCATGTGTTAGTGACATTGTCATGTTGATTGAAGGGATTATTTGAACAACTTTGGAGTACAGTCAAGGGCAAATGTAATTATTTTATCTTCAAGATCTCACCTATTGAAAATATCATTACTCACACCAAATGGTCTTAGTTTTGTGGCTCAGGACAAACACGACTGTAAGACAGAAAACTCCATGTGCATTTGATTTAAGCAGTCTTGAAGTCTTACTGTGATTTCTTTGGTCTCTTTGTGATCGAACAGGCTACTAAGTGTATCTTTGGCTTTAATTTTCAGATAAAGATGATACAGCTTTCATTCTGAGGAAAGTATCTGCCCCTGTGATGGACAATACCCTGTTTTTGTCCTTTTACTGGTGCTACAGAATTGCTTACAGGCCTTCCTGTCCTGAGATTGCTTTGGTGTGTTTATGTGGCAGCAGAAATATTGCATATTTTTTTCCCCTTGTGTATTTCCCGCAGGTCTCTGCGTTGTGCATATTGCAGAGTGAGACAAGGTTTTCCTTCAGGACATGACGGTACCGAAACCCACAGCCCTGAGTGCCTTGTTCTCAGCACTCAGAGCCTGTTGATGTGGGTCTTACCCAGTAATGTGCTCTGGCTGTACTTCCACATCAACAAGCTGTGCCTGATGATGCCTTTCAAATGGCAGAACTGGCTTTCGCATAGAACGTACAGTAGGGCATCACAGCCATCCTCTGAAGTGCTAAGCAAGTCCTGCTGAGGGACACCATTTGTGTTTTTTGACAGAAAAACCATTGCCCAGGGGCATTGGGATGAAAAACTGAAAGGGGATGCTGCCAACTGAACTCAGTAGTGAGGGTAAAGGGCTTGATTTCTCCTACAGGATGAGGAGCCCTTGATCCAGTGTCTCCCATCTCACTTCCAGCTTGTCCCTGGGCACTTTTTTTTCCCCTTTTTTAGTTTTCATGGGTTGCAACTCCAGCCAAGTTGAGAAGGAAAGTTGTTGGGTTTTTCTTTTTTTTTTTTCTTTTTTTTTTCTGGAGACTGCCTTGTTGCAGGAGTAACCACTGAACTGGAATTTGCTGTGTCTGGAAAAGGTGGATCTGGTAAAGGGAGTGACTGTGGGGATACATTTTTCTGTCTGGCTCAACAGGGTTCTGGCACTCACCAGGTGTTGTTCTCTTGTGCTGCAGTCCTGTCAAACAGGTGCTCCACAATCCTCAGAGCACCATTTGGGAGAAGGAAGACCACTACCAGGATACGGCTGCACAGCCTGCTGCAAGAGGAGCGGGTGTGTTTGCCACTGGCTTCACACAGCCAGCACCAGCCATGCTGGCCGTACTGCTCTCTCATCAGACTACATCAGAGCACAAGCTTTAACGAGTCCATTCACTGCCTGGCTCTACCTATGTGCAGGACGCAGTTCCAGAGATGTGCAGTGGATCCTGGTGGGTTTGTTGCCTGTCAACATTTCATGTTTGCCTCCTTGGCTAAATCTTGTCAATGCTGAGTGCACTTTATGTGTGGCAGTGTTTGTGTCTGTGAGCACAGAAATTACCCTACCTTCCACCTCCTCTTGGCACTCAGTGATCTTCCTTTGCTGGAAATGTGTTTGTGGAGCATCATTGTGTGAAGCCCAAATTTATTCAGGAAGGGCTTTACTGGGGAAAAGGACAGCTTTCCCCTGCTGGGATTTGCAGTTGACCTTGGGGGGGGGGGGGGGGGGGGGGCGGGGCGGGAACACAACAACAAGAAAAAACAAATAACAAAACTGTAGTGCTTCTCACCTCCATTTACTTTGTAAAACCACAGAATGCCTTCCCATGACGCACACACTGCCCCAAACACAAATACACGAGTATCTTTTCCATCCTGCTTAGCTACTCCTTGATGACATATTTATCTGCTCTTTCTGCTTGTTGCAAGCTCTCTTTCCTAATTGCTCAGACCCAAGACCATCAAGGACCTTTTATTTGTTAGATAACAGCTCCTTTTTCAGTCCTGCAGTACTGGTGGGAAGAAAATAACGGCAGTGCATCACTGTTAAAAACATCGTGGATGCTTTAGGCATATATGCTTTTGTTCCTGTTTGTGCTGGGATGGAACAGGGAACAAATACATCTTCTGCACCTGACTTGGATTAATGAAATTTTACCAGGTGGAGTTGCAGTGGTCAACGACACCCTGCCAGATGTTTTGGCAGTCTGATATTGAGCACAAGGCAGGCAGAAAAAGGGTTCAGAATAAGCAGGACACATACTGGTGTTCTGGCCCATTAGTTTGTCCAGCTTTTTGTTAACTACAAAATACCAACAAATAATTTTTTCATCTGATTTCTCTCTCTCTCTCGCTTTTTTACTTTTTTTTATTTTTATTTTTCTGTATTCAGGTATCCTTACATTGTACTGTATGGAAAAGACTTTAGGAGGATATATTTGGCTTACCTTTAGGATGCTGTTTAAGTCACCCAAGTGAATTTCTTAATACTTTGTTATTACTTGTAAGAATAGAGAAGGGTTACCAAGTGAGAGTCATTATTCTGAAGAGACAAAATACACTTTTGTGGCATTCATGGCAGCCATATTCCAGCTTTACTCTATGATGTTAAATTGTTTTACATTTTATGTTGTGAAAAACATTTTTTAATACTACGGTATTTTTTGATGTAAACTTGGATCTTAATTTGTTTTCTTTTTCTTTCTCTTTTTTTTTTTTTTTAATGTAGTGTAAAAGAAAGAGAAATAAACCTCTTCAGCAGTCAGTTCCCTTCTGTGTAATTCCAGCAGTATTAAAACAATTAATTCTCTCCTGGTTCTGTCCAGGGTTGACATGTAGCTGCTAGGGAAAAAATGTTTAAAGATATTATAGTGTTAAATTTTCTTTTTTAAACATGTGTACACAAAGACTGTATAAAAAAATTAACCTTCTCAAATCATTACCCTTTTTTAACTTGACAGCGTTTTTCAAAATCAAGTGTCTTGGATATAGCTCCTGTCCAGTTAAACTCATGGGTGGTCAGCTACAGAAACAGGTAACTTAGCTCAGGCTCTCCATTTCAGAACAGTTACAATTAAATTTCAGTGTAGTTCTCTCACCCTGGACAGAGCAGATGTGGTGGCTGCTCATACCAGACCAACTTCTAAAATTGTTGGAACTCCTTGTCTAAACATAGCATTTGGGAATTGTCTACAGATGTAGGTACATTTTACAAAGTCACTTGCGCTGGTATTAAGTCTGGTATACCAACTGCTGCCAGTAGCATACTTTTAAGAGATATGAATAAGAGACTTCCAGGAAGTATCTTCAAACATAGATGTTGCATTTCAAACAAGATTTTACACTCTCTGCCATGGTTCTGACCTTGCCTACTACTGTGCCACTGCCTTCTTTGAGATCTTAAACAGAGGAGGGATGACTGATAGCTTCAGGGGCTGGATCTAACCTGATGAGTACTTTGAGTTGGTGTCCAGAAATACTCACTAGGATTCAGCCTGACTACTTTGGGATGTTGAGTTATGTGTAAGGTAGGCTGAAGAAATTGGCAAATTTTATTGAGACACCTGTTGTACTAAATGAAGAGAATTGGATTGGTCTGCCCTGGGATGTCTGGGACTGAGCATGCTGAAGTTTGTTTTGAAGTCATCAGACTTTTCGGTAGGACCTGGTGGTGCTTTGATTTTGGATGCATTTCAGTCAAGACTTTGGAAACAGAAGAGCTGATTAGAAGCATATCTGCATGCCAAGCCTCTCTGAGTAAAAGACACAGACAGTAATTACTGTGAGAACGTCACTGTATTGACAGCAAAGAGTGGGATGGAGACATCAAGCAGTTTTGTGAGGTTATTTATTTCATCCACATGCCCAGAGGAAGCTCAAGTCTGCCAACAACATAGAGCAGAATCAGAGTTACTTTTGCCCCTTTTACACTAAGGAATTTGCTGTTGGGTCTGCAGTCACAGAGACCTCTGGTAAAGCCATGATCTGCTGTTGAATAAAGGTGGGTCTACATGGCTTTTCTGTCACTTGAACTGATCTAACATTTTACTAGTGTTTTCATTCTTGTTAGTCATCCTGTCTTTGTTGTATTGTGTAGGCTCTAAGTCAGGGTAGAGGACTTGAGTCTGACTGGAAGTTTTTGAAGAGGCTGGTGCACGTTTTTGGAAAAATTTATAGATTAGGGTATGTCACTATTCAGCCTTGAGTGTCCCAAGGAGTACACAAGAACATACTGTTGCATTTAATATTTCATTAAACTGTTTCAGTAAGTAACTGGGTTGCTTTCCCCATACAGTTTGCTGACTATATGCATAACTTCTGTTAGAGAGGCTGTGCTTCTCCATCACTGAGCTAAGCCTGCTTGACTGAACTGTAGACCCTCTGCTTTGTTTTCCTTTGGGACTTAAGTGCTGACTAATGCTTTTTGGCCACTAGGGGATGAATCTGCTTTTTGTCTGGCTGTCTATTGGGCTGAAAGATCCATGTGCCTGTATTAAGTCATGTGTGAGTAGAGTGTCTGCTTCTTTAGGACCTTTTCAATGCAAAAAGGGTTAATGAGAAAAGGAGGAAGCCATGAACATGAACATACAGGGACACAAACCTGACCAACAAACAGTAACTGAGGCAGTAACTGATGAGGGCATGTGGGAATGTAAGAATGTTTATTCCAGCAGTTATCTGATCCAAGACCTGGGGTATTAAATGAAAGGGAACACAAAAACAACCAAACAACCAAACAAAAACATACAGACACACAGACCTGTCAAAACAGACATGGAGACAATGACAAGGATCAAACCACACCAGTCACACTGACTGATGGGCTATCAGGGGACTTCAGGAAGATGACTCTGCACTTTGCAACTGATAATGCTGTTAATCAAGAGGGAGGCCTTTGACACTGGACCGTGAGGGGTACAGGAGTCGGTAGATATGTACAAACCCATGGGGGATGTGCAGGGGAAGGGGAGCAGGGTTGTGCAATGGGGACAGACAGAAGAGGGCATGGAGGGGCTGCTGGCGTGTGACTGCCTGGTCACCGCGGCCTGTCCCCCTTCTCCTCACATCCTTGCTTAACGACCCCTCTGTGGGCTCCCACTTGAGTCCTGTGCACGTGGCAGGGACCAAACGCCAGCTGCCGGCGAGGCCGCAGTGAGCAGCACGAGGCCGGCAGCTGGAGCCGGGCCTGGGCCCGCGGTGCCAGCGACCGGAGCCCGCAGGGTCTCGGTGCCAGCCCCAGTGGCAGGGACCCTGCACACTCTGGCTCCTGGGGTGGGAGTGCTGCTTATCCCCACAGCAGCTGCTTTTTAGTGAAACTGCTCTGTTTGTCAAAGCAGGTGTGTCTCTTTCTGATGTGTCTGGATCAAATTTTGATTGAAGTTTGGTGAGGTCAGCCTATGCCTTTCATGTCAGCTCTGTCCATGGATAGGGTTAAATGCCTTCAGTCTGGAGCTGTGTTGGACTGAAAGCAAAGTACTCGTAGAGACAGAGAGCCTGCATTTATTTGTTTTCCCATAGCTGCTGGAGAAGAAAAACATAACTGCCTGTCTACTCCCAGGTGATGCAAGCAAATGAACGTGGCTCCCTCAAGGGTGGAATGCCCATGGCTGCACCTGACTGCTGGTGCCTGCAGAGTGCTGGAGCCTGCGACTCCCTCTCACCTTTTTCTGTAAAGCCCAGTGATACCACATAGCCTCTCAGATGAAAGCCATTTATTTATTTGCTGTGCTACACTGTATGCAGACAGGTGCTTGTACAAGTATCAGAAATCTAAGGCAATCTGGAAAGTAGTCTTCAGGCTATGGAAAGCCCTGTTGAGCAGGTCTGACAGTGCACAGAAATTTTCTGGACTAGAGAATGGTGACATTTGCCTGAAACATCTGCTGGAAGGTGCTTCTTTTCCAGTTTTCTTCTTGATTAGCCCTTTCTCTGTATCTGCTTTATTCGATTTCTATTGGATAAAGTACAATGCATAGTTTAAATATCTTGTTGGTTTAATACAAGTGGAAAATTTCCCTCTTTCAAAAGAGGACTGAAAACAAGAGAAACATCAACACATTTAAATTGGACTATACTACCTTGGAGACTTCATGAAGACTTCTCTTTAATTAAAGTATATTTAAAATTGTGCCATCCTTTGAGTACTCAGCATGACCTCTCCCATTCTATAGGAGGGGGAGGAAAAAATGATATTTTCTCATGCCTGCCAGTTCCTAAATGTCACAGAATGACAGAATGGTTAAGGTTGGAAGGGACCTCTGGAGGTCATCTTGTCCAACCTCCCAGCTCAAGTAGGGACACCGAGACTGGGTTGCCCAGGACCATGTCCATGTCAATGTGAATAGGCTTAAATCTGTTCTCATGTCTTGATGGGAACTTTATTTCCAGGCTATTTAAAATGACAGTATCTCAGATTTGTCTGGTATCACAGGTTGGAGGCAAAGAACTGAGTGTTACTTCTGCAGTGCTACAAAGACATGAAGCATTCAGATTGATAATTAACAGCATCAACAGACACACATATTCTGTCTGGCTCCTCTTACTGTGTATTAGCGTCCTTGTTTACTTATATCCACTGATCACATATCTACTGATGAGGAACAGGAAAGATTTCAAAGTGGCACTCTGGTGATTCTTACACAAACTCCCTCACAAACACTGTGTTGCTGCTTCAGCACAAACACCTCTTTCTTTGCAATATTGCAGCCTTGAAGCACATCCAGAAGTTACTCTCTGAAGTTTTTAGCTTGACTGAAGACTGAAAATAGCTTATTGAACAATAAATCATCAGCAAGAAAGCCACACACAAGAAACGCAAAAGCTGTACTCCTAGTACCTAAAAACACCTAATACCTAAAAACAACCAATAAACCTCCAAGTAAGCTTTCTAAACTTAGGGTAGACACAGAGCTTTGAAGTTTTGCCAGCAAGGTAGCTTTTGGAAGCTTACCAATGGAAGGTGACTTTTACAAAGACACTCTGACTTGCACTTAAGTGAGATCTGTGATCCTGGATGAAATTCCCTTTCTTCCCAGTGGTCATTAAACCAGTCTTCCCAGCAGGCTTATTACCCTTTTCTGACTGATGGAGTTCATTCACTTAGGGATAATGTCATCTGCGCACACTGATTCACAGGGTATTCCCCTCAGTGTCAAGTCTGTAGCTAAACAGACAGAAGCCTGGCTAGTCTGCAGAGCTCTGTCATGGTTAGGAAATTCACTGAAGCTTTCCTAAATGCTAAAGTGTCCCATCTGTGTGTGTACACCAGAAGAAGATTATGCAATAACTCTGGCAAGCCTGGGTACCTGTTGGAGACATGTTGGGGAAGAATTATACTCTACATTCAAAATCAGTTTCATATTATTGCAGTAAGGCTGGGCACAAACGTGTGTCTGATACAAAAGATCTGCAAGTTGTCATATTCTCTTTCAGCTGATCATCTGTGTGTTTCAGCTACTTGTTTAGCAAGTCTGTATGATGCTCCCACTGGTTTCTTGAAGCCATCTTGCAGGATTTTAGGAAAACAATCTTCCTGCTTCTATACAAAATGGGAGACAACCAACAGCATCTGCTGGTGCAGCCTAACAGCCTCTCCTTACTAGGGCAGAAATGTTCTTGTTGTGCTCTGCCATAGTGCACAGCCACCTGCTTCCATCAGCAATTGCACTCATGTCAGACAGGGTGCTGGACGTGACACTGGGCCCCCTGCAAACTGCGGCTTCTGCACCAGAGGCTACCATCCATGCACACACACTTCAAACATCTTTCCTTTGGTTCTTCTACCAGCAGTGACCTGTTTCTGGCTGCATTCCTGTGTTCTCTGCAGCCCTAGACTTGCTTGTTTGGCCATCCTTCAGCATGTTGCTGTTTGGCACATTTTTCTCCATTCGTGGTGTTTATGTGCTGCAAGAGGAATGGAGAAGAATCTCTCTGCCAGTGATTTATTAGCAGAAAAGATGTGGGTGTGTCTGATCACTGCTCTTATTGCTGCAGGTCAGAGGGGTGACAGTGCTATGTACTGGCTTTCATAATCCCAGCTGCTATTTTCTGTGACAGCTGAGGCTAGTTTTGGAACCTTTCCCCTGGAAGAGCTCTTCTGACCTCTGAGCTGAGTATGGTAAAAACCACAGGACAGGGAGAAACTGCTAAAGTCACTTGGCTCATCTCCCTTGAGCATCCTGAATCTTCATTCTTCTTGGTCTAATTGTGAAGCTATGGATGAAAATAGAAATGACCCCTACCTGGCAGCAATAAAATGGTCAACATTTTTTCTTGTCCTGCATCTTTACTCATCTGTTATATTTTTTTATTCCTTCTTCATCTCTTTTGATTGTATTTCTCTATTGCCTATGTAAAGAATGACATACTGTCATGCTTCTTACAATTTCCTGCAAAGTCCTCAGTAATGTCTAGTTGTTTTTCATATTTCAGTCCCAGATCATAAGGTTATGCAATTCCACTGTTAAAAGTGATACATACCTTATATTACATGGCAGAATTGCTATAGTTGCTGCATTTGTTTTATCAATTTATGCAGTTGTATTCCCTCTGCTTTTCACTGTAATGCAATTTTTATTTTCAGTGTCTTTTGTTCCCATGATTAAGTCAGGCAAATTGAATACATTTTTTTTGTTGGGATGTCCACACTATATAGTTCCTTAGCCACCCATCCAAGGAAAATGGTTCACTAAAATGAATTCAGTTTATTGCCTTGCACATGTAACACTTTTAACCCTGGATGGAGTCTGTAAAACCTTCTTTCTTCTCCATATTTTTCTTGTAAATTCTTTCCCCGTTGCTAGGAAAACAGCTCAGGTTGGACTTAGCTTTAAATTCATCTCTTGCACAGCAAGGAAGAATGATTATCTCCTCTGAAAATGCAATGAGAAATCTGAAACATACAGACACACATTCTTTCATTTTCTACCTTCTTTGCCTTAGTGACCACTTCCCTGTTTGCTTGATGAGTGTCATAAAATCCGTCCTTGTCCTCTGCCAGTTTCCTAGCAAGCATTGACTAACAGTGTAATTTTTTAAGCTTAGTGTCTTATTTGCTTTTTAAACACATTGTGGAAAGGCCTTTCTTTCTTTCTTTCTTTCTTTCTTTTTCTTTCTTTCTTTCTTTCTTTCTTTCTTTCTTTCTTTCTTTCTTTCTTTCTTTCTTTCTTTCTTTCTTTCTTTCTTTCTTTCTTTCTTTCTTTTTTCTTTCTTTCTTTCTTTCTCTTTCTTTCTTTCTTTCTTTCTTTCTTTCTTTCTTTCTTTCTTTCTTTCTTTCTTTTTCTTTTTCTCTTTCTTTCTTTCTTTCTTTCTTTCTTTCTTTCTTTCTTTCTTTCTTTCTTTCTTTCTTTCTTTCTTTCTTTCTTTCTTTCTTTCTTTCTTTCTTTCTTTCTTTCTTTCTTTCTTTCTTTCTTTCTTTCTTTCTTTCTCTGCCTGCCTGCCTGCCTGCCTGCCTGCCTGCCTGCCTGCCTGCCTGCCTGCCTTCTTTTTCCACCCTTCTGTCCTTTGTGTTTGGAATCTCAGGTCTCCAGATAAACTGATTATGACTAGGGTTAATGTCAGAGTCCAATACTCTGACCAGGTTCTTTTAGATATTCCATGTGTGGAGGGAGGGTGCAGTGTTTAATATCAATTTTGAAACGAGTTGATGTTACATGGGATTCTTGATTTAGCAGAGTAAAACAAAATGTACTGAAAATGCAATACAAATGTAAGTTGCATGTAGTAAAATATTACCAACTTCAGTACACAGTTTTGTCACAATACCACTGTGATTCCCATTCCTGGTCTCAATAGTATGCTCACCATCACAATGCTGGCTGTCCCCAGTCATACAGAAGGAATACCTGGGTTGTAAACAGCTCAAGCCCATTTATTTCTTTCATCACGAATATTTTGTCAGTTGTTTAGTTTTTATACCCTGTGTTGGGCTGAACCACTTGCTCACTCCCCTCTGTGCTGGTCTAGCTAAGTCAGGGAGACATTCATACTCTTATAAGGAGCTCAGAGGAAACACTTTCACCACCATTTGATCCACTCAAACGTTGATATAGTCAAAAGATCTACTCAACTGACAGAGATGTTTACCCAAAACACTCTGTGGTCCCCTTTGTGTTGAAATAAAAAGAATTTTCTGTTCAACAGCTGTGGTCTGTCTACATTATTCCCTGAGTTTCATAGGCATATTACTGTTTCCCATCTCCTTTGAACCTTTTTCAATTGTAGGAGTTTGTAGGAGTTTCTTATTCAATCACAATTCCCTGCAATGTGGCTTCCCCTTCTATGAGTTCTGCCTGGTCTTGGTGAAGAGAAACATCATTTTTACAGCTCTCATCTGTCCTGGCTGCAGACATAGAAGACATTTTGTCTGGTAGTTAGGTTTGATGCTGTGGTTCTCTGTTTTGAGTCACAATCCATGAAGTGTCAAGAGCCTTACAATTCTGCCCCTCTCCTGTACACATTTCTGCTTAGTCTTGAGCTTGTTGACTTAGGGTGGAAGTAAGGATGCAGGCAGAACTACTGTTTTGCTGAGATGGAATCTTGCAGGTAGGGTGAGAACACTTGGACCTCCTGGGTCATGCTTATACCTTGTCAAGGGCAAAAGGAATTGTTCAGAAAAGCTTGTGTTCCCTGGTTAGTTGTGTTGTGTTGTGTGACCATATGACCACGAGTAGTATTTCCAATGTTTCGTGCCTGAAGTAACTTGGCCAGAGCAAGGTGATGGATGTTGCATAGTCATAATACTTCCATAGTTTTCAAGAGGAGTCAAAACCACACAATCATGTTGACAATTTTCTGTAACATGTTTAATTCTGTGCCCTGGTGGCAAGATACAATTTTAATAGCACACTGGCAAAATTGTTCTCTTTTCAGCTTTTCCTTAATCGCTACCCTTTATTAGAAATAAACTATCCTTTAGGGAACTTGAACAAATTGTCAGTCATTTCTGATCATTTTGAATAGTCAATGGCAGCAGAGTGAATTTCACTTTTAAATTTGAGATGGTTTGGCTGCAAATACATAACATGCACATCTGAATTAATCCAAGTTGTAACGATTAAATTAGTTCCTTCTTTTGGCTATTCAGCTTCCTGTTCTCCAATAAAATTGCTGAAATTAATTAATATGGCACAACCATTGATGTGCCACATTTGACTATAAGAATACAATATTTCTGGAAGAAGAGATAGAAATATAAGTGTATTTTAATGAAAATTGCCATGCCATTTGATGGGGATTAAATGAAATATGATTCCTTTAGTATGCAAATGGCCTGGACTGAGGGAACATTGTGAATTACAGAAAGCTCTGTGCTATCATAATAACACCTGGTGATCTATGACAAATGGGAATAAATCATAATTAATAATCTCTAGATTTCCTAGCACTTTTTTTTTTTCTACAAAACATTAGAAAAGGAAGCGAGATAGAAGATTCTGAAGAAAACCCAGAGGACCTGTAAGACAAAAAGAAAGTCAAGTTAGAAAGAATACTGGCAATTAAAAATAACCCCATAGTACAGATTTTTCAATTATTAGCCATCATTTACTCCTGAAGGAAAAGTCTTAAACTCTGATACTGACAATTTGAAAGGCACAAGTGATTTGTAGAACTACAGAATTATGTCATCATTTTCCCTCTCAAAAAAAAGCTGAGAAAAATGCCAAGGAATGCAAATTACATATGCTACCCTGTTCAGTCTGCTTAAATAGAATAAAAGCTGCTGGGGAACAACAAGCATGATGTCTGAAGCATGATATTTGAGAACAGGTTCAGTTTCTTTCAGGAAAGACCATGTTAAAGCTTCTGTGGTCTAGCTAGCAAGATATTGCCTGGCAGAAACAAGCTCGAACTCCCATTGTAATCTTCTGGATAGTGGACAGCTGTGAAGAGATCTCTAATCACCTGGCAGATTAAATTTGTTATGCCCTGAAAATGGATGAGTGAATTAGCACAAGCCTACCTAAAAGCATACATTTTCCTTGATGTCAGTGAGACTCAAGTGAATGTTCTAGTGGGTTGGGTAAACAGGGTTTTTTAACGCTTAGTGCTGTGTGTGATTATTAGTCTTTCCAACCCACTTGAATTTAGGAACCTGGAAGACAAGATGGAACGATTGTATTATGACAAGTGTACATGCACCAGGTTTGACTAACACGAACTGCTTAAGGGCGGCTGGGGCCTTAAAAGTGTGACTGGATTCAACAACAGATATTAACAGATATTTTCAATTACATGTCACGCTGTGACTTGACCTTACAGTATTAGCTATATGATTGTAATCCCATTTGCTGTAGCTGAGAACTTCATGGATTGGCCTCAGGCTCTGGTTTCTTAAAGCCCTGGCAGCCTCGGCAAAACCAGCTCTCAGGAGTTATTTTTAACACAATTGCTTCTCTTGATGAGCTTATAAATTTATTGATAGAGTTCAATTCTTTCAGAGTCTACATATTAAAGCAAAATGAGCTTTATGTAATCAAAAATCTCAGTCGTCAAATAGATAATACTCAGGCAGTGATGAGCTCTGGCCCTATTACTACATGATACCTTACACAGACTGCATTGGGACGGTAGTATCTGATAATTAAATTGTGGAATACAGCTTCAGGTTTGAGCAGCGCAATACACCATCTGTATTGGGCATAGCAGGGGAAATGCAAGGCAGATAGTGATGAGTTTATTACCATGGTATTTTGGAGAGTTTTTGGAGGATATGTTCCACATGCTGCTGCAAATTGTTGACTTTGCTGCAAATGTCATGGACTCAGTCCATGACCCTTGCTTTGGAGACGTAAGACCTCTGCTTATCTGCCTGGACTGATTCCCCCTTCTCTGCAGTGTAAGTGCTGACTATTTACACCCTCTTAAAGGCCTGTCAAGGTGTATTCCTCTTTATTAAATATTGAAAGACCAATGTTGGCTTCCATTTCATCAACAGCACCAGCCTGCATATATAATTTTTTCAGTCTAACCACCATGTTTCTCCTGCCTGGTTTAGTACTAGGATGGAGGAAAGATACTTTGACAGTGTCTTCAAATCTATCTCAAATATCTACTGCACAGCTCTCCTAAATATTCACCTTTACTAAGATGCACGCAAAAATTGATTTATGGATTAAGCTGTAGCTGTTTTGTAAACCATCTCTTATGACAACCTCTATTTTCTTCTGCATTACCTGACTGCCACTATGCATTGCTGTTTTGTATCATTTTATTGTAAAGTTTTGGGGACAGGATATGTTCTTTTATTCTGTGGGATCCTGGTTCAAAAATAAAAATTTCTGCAAGAGAGAACAGTAAGAACCTTAACAGCAATGAATGAGAAACTAAAAAGGTGCAGGTGTTTGGTTACAACTCTAAAATTAACAAGCAATTGATTCCTAACAGGGAGGAATTAAATTTTAATGACTTACATTAAAACATATGCAGAGAAAAAAAGCTTCTAAAGAAAAATATGTGTTTTCCAGCTTCAGCTTAGATTTCTGTGTCCTGGCTGCCATCCTATTTGTGCTGGCTAAATGTTGTTCTCAGTGATGATGGGCACTCAGAAGATTAGAAAGATGCCCTGCCTGTGTGGAGTGAAACATAGCAGTAGCCGAACAGCCAAGCATTGCTTGGTGGTGTTGGATGTTCTTTGTGTCTGACACAAAATGGTTTAATGTCTCCTCTAGGCTTTGCAGCTGATGTGTGCAATATGGCCCTAATTTGATTCAGTTACTTTCATTAATAAAAAGACACTCACAGTCTCTAAATGATAGGTTGTATTGTCTTTTTATTATTATTGTTGTTTGTTTGTTTGTTTGCTTGCTTTCTGAGAAAGAAGATAGAACAATTATCGTTTAGGCTTTTTAAGACTTGTTATTTTATTCTTGGCTCTTTGAACTTCTGACACAGACAGCACTTAGGCCAGAGGTCATGCGAAAGTATTTCTAGTGTTTTGATCACTAATCACTGCTTTCTTTCCTTTGGAGGGAAAAAAAATAGTGCTGGGAGTTTGTATATGAGTTATGCTCTGTTCAAATACCATCAGTAAAGCAGACAAATGACCCTAAAAGCATTGCTTAATCTGTGGGCAAAGACAAACTTACATAATGACAGGAAGCTGTTCAGTAAAAAGATGAAATTGGAGAGAGATTTTAATTTGTTTTTCCCATCATCTTAATATAATAACCAAAGCAATTTCGGACAGGAGGTTGAATGGTCTACAAATGCAATTTATTAAAACCAGAGGTAAATGATGAGAAAACTGTAGCATAGGGGCTCTTTCTTTTGCATTTAAAGAAGGAGAATGAAGTAAAAGACCTCTTTCTTTTGCCCTTTGGTCTTGATGGGAATCTCCATTTAGAAATGAAGCTGGAACAAAATTCTCATTTTGTATGTTTGCTGGGGAAAGTGTGTTACTTTCATCATTCTCTAATCTGTTTCCCTTTAAGAAAGAGTTTATGGATGCTTCATCTCATTCTGACTTGTTTAGTTATTCAGTGTTGCTAGCAGCATTAGTCAAGGAGTTTTTTCTGTAAAGAAATTATTAAGGTCCTAGAACTTAAGTTTTGGGTTCAGATGGCATTAAAACAGTCACTTATTATATCTTAACTCATGAAAGTCCTTTCCAGAAGTATCTGGTTGCCTCTGAGGATAGCTTCTGCTCAATCTGAGTTAATTAACCAAAAAATCAGGTTATATCTTCCAGTAATCCATAACCATGTTACTTAGGGAAATAAAAGATTTAGTGGTGTGTGTCTTTGTGTTATGCAGTTAACAGTAATGCTAAAGGTCACCCCACATGAGTCACTTCAGCACTGTGTGCCAGCAGATGATCGGTAGGCTTTGCTGGCCCTGCAGCCACTGGGATTTCCTGGTGAGGCCTACCCCAGTGTCCTTGCCTTGTCCATGGACCTGACTTTCAGTTGTCCTGCTTTGAAGGTAAGTCCAAATAGCTTACGCTACGTTTGCTGTAGTAACATGAAATGTTCTACTGATAAGCTGACAGTATGCAAAGCAAATGGTGAAGTACATCACTTCAGTCTTGAAAGCTGAGATTTAAAAATCCTGGATGGAATACATTCCAAGATGACAAGCATCTTTTCTGGAATTATCAATGTACTGTGTTTACAACAAAGCTACACTACAGAAAGAAATTATCTTCCCACTGTTTTTCAACCAGATCAAGTGAAGACGTGTGCTGTTTTAAAATGTTTAAGTTTGCCTGGCATGAATTTTGGCTGAAGCAAGCAGTTAAAAAACTTCAACATTTGAAGGGGATGACAGTCTTCAAAGAGGAGAGAGGGGCAGAAGAGCAAAGGCATTAGGCTCTAGCCCTACACAGCTGTCCCTCCTGGGAAACCATTAGTTCAAGTGTGTTTATGAGGAGCTCGGTGGCACATAGGTGTGTGTAAATGCAAACTTATTGCAAAGTGAAAACCACCAGATCAATGTATATAAGCACCCTTTTCCAAATCCCCAGGCTTTTAGAGCATGCAAAATTTCAGGTATTCAGAGGATGAGCTTTGAGAATTGGCCAGAGTCACAAAACCTCAGCATTGCTAATCTGGTCGAGATGAGTCACCGCTTGTTGGTAATGGAATTCTTAAAAGAGAAGAGTGAGTCATCTTGTGCAGCACCAGGCAGGAATCAAATTGCCTCTGGGCATAGAATTACAGGAAAGTAAAGTCAGGGAAATCCTTTTAGTGCTGCGGTAAGAGCACACAGATTACAGGTACTGAATGCTAAATGGATCAATCATAGAGTGCAAGAGAAACACTCTTAGTGGTAGCCAGCAGAAGTCTAGCTGGAATGTCCTAGGTGACCTCCCAGTAGGAAATTATGTCCGCTTGGATGCTATTCAAGGGACTGAGATGAGGGTCTTGTCCAGGGTAGCCGGAAAGATCTGAAAGCAGTCTTCCTGATAGCACAAAATCTTACTTCAAAGCATTTGCACATTTGGCTTAAATTCAGTATTTAAGGAAAGTGCTTTGGGTGGAGATTCTTGAGGCAGGTCAGAAATCACCACTTAGGGACTGGGTCACAGAGGAGACCCTCTGAGTGCCTTCAGGATCTTGAGTTGCTAAGAAAACTGCATAGTCACATTCTGTAATTAAGCATTTGCATAGCTCCTTATTTTTTTCAGTGTTCTCTAAAATATATACAATGCTTCAGATGGAAGCTTGTGCCTAGTACCCTCTCTTCCTTGGCCTGTGACAATACAATGTGATTTTTACACAGAATCACAAAGTGGTATAGGTTGTAAGGCACCTCTGGAGATTGTCTAGTACAATGCCCCTGCTCAGAGAAGGGTCATCTACAGTAGGCTGCTCAGGGTTGTGTTCAGTTCGGTTTTAAGCATCTTCAAAGACAGAGACTTTATAACCTCTCTGGGCAACCTGTGCAAGTGTTTGAAAACCCTCAGAGTAAAGTTTTACCTTTTGTTTTCTTAAGTCATTTTCTTGCTTTTAGGTGTTTCTTTGTCTCTGAATCTCCCTTCTTCTTGCCTGTACCCTCTGTATCTATTTCTAACCCTATAAGACAGTATCAAAGCTCCTGTAGATGCATTGTCTTTCAACAATTACTGTGTTCAGCTCTGGCAACCCCCAGCACAAGAAGGACATGGACGTGTTAGAACAAGTCCAGAGGAGGGCCATGAGGATGATCGGAGGGCTGGAGCAGCTCTCCTGTGAAGGCAGGCTGAGGGAGTTGGGGTTGTTCAGCCTGGAGAAGAGAAGTCTCTGGGCAGACCTTACAGCGGCCTTCCAGTACCTAAAGGGGGCCTACAGGAAAGCTGGGGAGGGACTCTTTTTCAGGGGGTGTAGTGATGGGGCAATGGCCTTTAACTAAAAAAAAGAGATAGGTTTAGATTAGATATTAGGAATACATTCTTCACTCAGAAGGCAGTGAGGCACTGGCACAGGCTGCCCAGAGAAGCTGTGGATGCCCCATTCCTGGAGGTGTTCAAGGCCAGGCTGGATGGGGCTTTGGGCAACCTGGTGTGGTGGGAGGTGTCCCTGCCCATGGCAGAGGGTTGGAATTAGGTGGTCTTTAAGGTCCCTTCCAACCCAAACCATGCTATGATTTTAGGTTTCTATGAATTTGGGTTTGTGTTCTATAGTGCCTTGTTCAAGCATTTTATCTGTGGTTGGGGGATTCAGAGGGGCTTTGCAGGTAAAGCCAGGCTTGTCTGGGGTGTATGAATGCCTCAGAGGCTGTGTCACTGTCTGTTAGGATGCCTGACCTATGCCACGATTACTTTTTCTGACTCCAGGGGTACTATTGGTGCTGCTGAAAGTAAACGTCTCATAATATTGAATTTGTTGTTTTGGTTGTGAAGGCTCCATGTAATTATTGGGCTCATGGCTTCTTGCAGTCTGCTTGGTGTGGTGGCTTATGCATACCTGATTCCTGAGTTCATCTGCAGCTCCTAGTGTGGAAGTGCTTATGACAGAATGCTCATACTGCCTTTATGAGGCCTGGCCTGTCTCTAGAGTAAATCAGGGGAGGTGTGCTTTTTCCTGATCTCTGTCACGGTGGTAAAAAGTAAACACACTTTTATTTTTAGGCCATTTTTTTTCAGGCACATAATGCATTCCAACCGGCAATGTCCCCATCTGCTTCCAAGCTTCTGGTTTATGTAGCCTTATGGATGAGAATGGTACCACATCCAAGGCTTGGCCAGAAGGGCCCCAAGTCCCCACGAAGGCAGAGAAATCCTACTTATTCCTGCTGTCAAATGTTAAATGACAGAATCACAAACATGAATTATGTTTGTGTCCATGTTTTACTCTCTCTCTCTCTCTCTTTTGTAGCAGAGGCCAATAGTTGAAGTTACAGTAAGGAGATACAGCAAATGGGCAATTTCCAATAAGCAATTATTTGATAGCTTTGCTATACTAATCAGCACATTCAGGGCCTGGTTTATGCCCCCAAACTGGCAGCTGTTGCCTGAGAATTTCCATTCTACTCGCATTGGTGTATGTAGAGTATTTTGTCAGCAGTATTCATTCTCTCTCCTGGGTCTCTCATCTCTATGATGTCCTGAGGAGGAGTTAGTGATTCTGAGAAGTGAAAACAAAACTGAACCTTCAATAATCTCCTGCAACTTTGTGGTAAGGAGTATAGTTGTAACATTTGTGATAATTCTGGGGTTCATTAGGCAGTCCTTGAACAGCTAGCCTGGCTGCTGTCTGAACTGAGAGGAGGACAGATTTCATTGTGGAAGCTGATGCAGTCTGAGCCCCAACTGTGAAACTGTGTGGAATATTTGCCAATATGGGTGACTTTTTAGGTTATCTGTTCTGAGATGAATTTTCACTGACCTCTGTATTTTCATAATCAGTCTAGCATCATCAAAATATCTTAACTCCTTTGGACCAAAAGGACTCTTTTAGAGTTGTCAGGAGAACACCATTTCAATGGACTTGTGACTGTACTTGTTTAACAGTGATGTCCTGATTATATTCTCTCACAGTTGCATACACTGCCTGAAACTTAATCTTCTGGTTTGCATGAATGTGTGTGCATGTGCTCACCTGCTTTGTTTGTTTTCATGCAATATGAAGGTTTCTCAGATCCCCATAGAGGATTTCTTGCAGCACTGAAGAGACAGAATTTGAAGCCAACGCCATTTTTCTGAAAATTGCTAGCACTCAGTTTGAGAATACTTGTGCCTTGGTGTGAGCACAGTGAAGAATATTGGAGTGTCTTTTGCATTTGATGGTGAAGAAAGAAAAAAACAAAACAAACAAACAAAAAAACAGACTATCACAGTGCTTGATGGCACTTTGAATATCAGTTTGGAAGGAGAAGGCACGCTAGCCTGATGGTGGTGCTAGATGTTTGATGTCTGTCTTGTTGCATGGCAGGCTTGTAAGAAGAAAAATTTAGTGATATATGTGCAAAGATGTGCCTTATTTCCAGCATTTAGTAACAGATATGACTCATAATGCTTTCTTCCTTCCTGGCAGCCTTTTGGATGCACTGGTGAGAAGTGTTGGTGCAGAACCAGCCAGCATATAACACTCTGAGATTCAGAAGATATGACTGCAGGGCCAATTTTTTCTTTGCTGATGATGGAAGGTGACCCTTCTTGTCATAATGTGAAATACAGAGTATATGACAAATGATAGGAGAATACATTTCATGCTCCCATGCTCTGCCTACTGTATGGGTGTGTTGCTGCCACTCTCCTTTGGTTTACTTTCCAAGCAGGAACTGGAATCATTTATCATCCGTTTCTGTCAGTTTAAAAATCATTAGCATTTACTTTGTTTATCATCTTAACAGCCATTCATCTAATTTTCTTGCTGTCTTTCAGCTCAGCCTCCCTGTGCCTGCCTTGGTTCCCATTTGGATTTCAGAGGCATGCAGCACTGCAGCACTGCAGCACTGATCTGCTGACTAACAGTTTTATAAGAGCTACATGAGTTCCTATTGGTCTCGTCTTGCTTCACTTCATTAGCAGAGGAGTATACACTGATGTCATAAGTATGTCTGAAGTTTGTGCCCTCTGCTAAGTGTCTGCAGAGAGCTGCACGTCCCAGCAGATGGAGTAAGATAAGCATCAAATGCAAAACTATTGATGGGAACTGGTTCCCATTACAATTTCAATGTAAACTAGGTGACATATTGCAAAGAGTATAAATGTAGGTTATAGTCGGGTGACTGGAAGGGCCAGATACTTATGCTGGTTTTGTATAGTTCTGTGAGTTAATGTTAACTGGGACTGTAGACATCACAGAAGTGCTACCAGTAACAGTCAACTGGAAACTGTGTATTTCCCAAAGCACTGCAAGCACCATATCATCCTTCTGCAATGAGACATAAATCAAAAAAAAAATTGTTTATGCAGTCTTTTAATAATGAAAACACATTTTGTTTTGTTTTCCCATCGTTCAGCCTCAATTTATACAAAACATAAGCAATGTTACAAGGAGGATTCTTGCATTATTCAAAAGTGCAAAATTCTGTAGACCATTTTGCAAACATAAACAAAAACCTTGAGTGGCAATCAGGAATACATGTCTTTTCAGTTGTCATCAGCAGGAGCATGCCAAAAAGTGAGTTAGAAATCACCCTCAAAATAAGTCTGCCTTTGACAATGGGAAGGTTGAATTTTGGATTGTGTGTCCGTGGGAGAAAGAAGCTATCCACTTGCCATGAATTTGGGTGACATTGCTGCACTGGGCTATGTTCATAGGTAGTGACAGGGCTTTGAAGGTTGCAGAGAAATTAAAAAAAAAAAAACAGAGGAATCTAATCCATGTGTCTTTCTTTTCTTTCTTTTTCTTTTTCTTTTTCTTTTTCTTTTTCTTTTTCTTTTTCTTTTTCTTTTTCTTTTTCTTTTTCTTTTTCTTTTTCTTTTTCTTTTTCTTTTTCTTTTTCTTTTTCTTTTTCTTTTTCTTTTTCTTTTTCTTTTTCTTTTTCTTTTTCTTTTTCTTTTTCTTTTTCTTTTTCTTTTTCTTTTTCTTTTTCTTTTTCTTTTTCTTTTTCTTTTTCTTTTTCTTTTTCTTTTCTTTTTCTTTTCTTTTTCTTTTTCTTTTTCTTTTTCTTTTTCTTTTTCTTTTTCTTTTTCTTTTTCTTTTTCTTTTTCTTTTTCTTTTTCTTTTTCTTTTTCTTTTTCTTTTTCTTTTTCTTTTTCTTTTTCTTTTTCTTTTTCTTTTTCTTTTTCTTTTTCTTTTTCTTTTTCTTTTTCTTTTTCTTTTTCTTTTTCTTTTTCTTTTTCTTTTTCTTCTTTTTCTTCTTTTTCTTCTTTTTCTTCTTCTTCTTCTTCTTCTTCTTCTTCTTCTTCTTCTTCTTTCTTCTTCTTTCTTCTTCTTTCTTCTTCTTTCTTCTTCTTTCTTCTTCTTTCTTCTTCTTTCTTCTTTCTTCTTCTTTCTTCTTCTTTCTTTCTTCTTCTTCTCTTCTCTTCTCTTCTCTTCTCTCTTCTTAAATGCAGTTCCTGCTTCTGTGAACAAAAAATGAACAAACATAAGCCTGTAGTTTTCCTGCATGAAAATTCCTGAATCTTCTTCTACAGTGAGACTCATGCCCTGCAGTTGAGTTCCTGCAGTTGTGAGTTGTTAGCTCTGCAGAAAATAATACTGCTCTTTTGCCCTTGATACACTGCTGCTGTTTTCCCCTTACTGACTCTTTTTTACCAGGCTTTGTGCTCTATTCAGCAACTGATATCAAATGTGTATATGTTTGCGTTTTAACTGTTAGCAGCCAACTTGCAAATATCTTGTGTTAAAAACACGTTCAGGTGTTTTTTACAGGACCTCTGTTACAAAGCTGGTAAGTGACTGGTTTATAGTTTAATAAAGGTACCACCTTCTTCATCTGATCCCTACTGGGCCAATCATGTTGAATAAAATGTCTGTACAGAATGCTTTAAGGTGTAACTTGTATTTGAGACTATGATACTGTGTGTGAGCTGCTGATAATCCTGTTTTAGAAGTACCCCTTTGAAGGCACCTTTATCCATGAAGGCTTATTCATAATCTTATCCCTGGAAAAATAAAAATAAAAATAAGAGTACATAACTTAATCTGTATACTTATATACAGATCTACATGTCTGTATACCTATAAATGTATCTTAATATGGTAAGAGCGTGTAACTGCTGTTTCTTTCCCTTTCTACTTTAGTTCCTCAGCATGACTGTACTTGTCTGTAGAGATAATTGGAAAATTTTTTCTCCTCTTGCCGTAGTGAAAGAGGATGGGAATTGCTCTTTCTGTTTCATCGATGAAGAAGAGACGAAGGGGTTAAGTGACTTTCTCAAGGTCGTATAATGACGTCTGTAGCACAGCTGTGATCTGAAGCTGGGTCTCCTGAATTTAGACTCTTAAAAATCATAATAAATCAGATGTAACTGCAATGAAGACCTTCAAATCAAATGCAGATTTTGTGGGTTGTTGCTCTCCCTATACCTCCACCGCCCCCCAATAAATTTAACAGCAAAATGTGGGCTTTGTTCAAACATTGATTCAACAGTATAATAGCTTTTATCAATATACTTTGCAAAGCTTGATTTGGACTGTATGCACAGTCCCAGATTCCTTGGCATGAGAATGCTGCACAGAAACAGCAATGTTCAGAAGCTGCATTTTGAAGTAGATTTTTGTCTCTTTGTTTCATTCTTTAAATCAACTATGTTATAAAGGAAAAGACATTTAGCACCTGATCCTGATGAGGATTCCAGTCCTTTCTCAATTTCCATCTTTAAAATACTCCTTTACTTCACTACTTCCAGAAAAAAATTGATTTTTTTTTTGTACTCACAGACTGCCCTTCAGTGTAGTAATGATATATTCCCATTATGTGTTCTCCCTCTGTCTGACCTTGTTTTGTGTTTTGTTCCTTTAAGCAGTCAGCGGATTTGGGCAAGAGCATACTCTCCTCCTCTCCTGTGGAGCATTGAGCCCCATGAAGGAGGCTATGGGAGACAACTGAAATACCAGCCAGAGCCACACAGTTACATCCTAAGCTCTGCTTGCCTTTTCTTCACTGAGTTGTCATCTTAAATAAGCATGTAAACTAGAGAGAATGCTAGTATTCTGCAGAGAATATGAGTGATTCCACTATTTTGGGGTAATTCTTTTTTGATACCTTAAATATCCGGATTTTCTGGCAGTTTGGTCTGTCTTCTTTAGCACTCAGCTCTTGCATTTTAACCTTGTCAGGGTTATTCCCTGTCTCTTGTGGGCTGATTAGTTGGGAAACTGGAGCTAGGTTAGTACTGGTGTGCAGAACTGTAACAGCTTTCCCCCGCACCTGGCAGTTTCTGTGCTCATTGACAAATCTGCACTCCAGAAATATATATATATATATATATTTTTTTCTGCTTGATCTGCTTCCGAGCAATTTTCATCTAGGGTCATGTCTCTGGTGACTGCAAAGGTTATGCTGACTTCTGCTGCTTGCCTAGCTCATTTCGTCCCTTGCACACACTCATGCTGGTCTCTCTTCAGAGAAGATTGCATTGCAGTGAAAGACTGAAATTTCTGGAGGATATAACAGTCTGTGGAGCTTTCTAGACTCAGCAGTTTCCTGGCTCCATTCAGAAAATGCAAAGGTGAATGTCACATATAGGGCATTAACAGGTCTGTTGCTACCTTGGTCTTTATTTACCTGGACTGGAAAGGCAGGACGCAGAAGGAGGATGATGTTCTGAGCTGGAAGAATTTCCAGTTCTGAGGAAACTTGGAGTGATGCAGCATACCTGTGTGGTACCAAGAATATTAACAGTTTATTTGGACTGAGCTGGCCTAGTTGATCTGTTTTGTGACAGTCACTGTATATTCACTGTTATGCTTCCAACAACAATGTCATAGCAACATGCCTGGTATACCTCCAGCAGCTCATCTTCCATGGGTTTTGAAAACTGCATTGAGGTGACTAGGTGCAGGGAATGATGCAGCTCTCTTAGATTTGTGTAGGCAGCCAGAGTCCAGTTGCTGTTTTTTGTTTGTTTTGTTTTGTTTTGTTTTTTCCCGGGATAATCAAGGAGAGAGAGGCACATTATCAGATTCAGATTTTGTCATTGCTTAGTGGGATAACAGTACACCCAATAGCACTCAGAAAAAAAAAAAAGAAAAAGAAAAAGAAAAAAAAAAAAGATATCCCATATCCCAGTTCTCTGGGATAATGTTCCTCTCTGCATCATCATATTTTTCTGGCTTGGGAGAAGGTGCTTATTAAAAACACTTTTGGTTGCAGGTCAGACCAGGATGTCAAGCTTCTGGGATGGGCAAGCCCTTTCTCACCACAATGTTCCCTTGCTCACTACGCAAGCGATTACTTTGGAGGTTTAAAACTGAGTCTGTAGTTGTGCAGTTCTGCACAACCACACCAGGCTTTTATTTTTCCTACAATAGCATGTGCTTAGCCAAGCCCTCCTAACTCATTTTTATGCTGAATTCTCTTGTTTTTACCTGCTGTTTAGGATATTCTCATGAGGATATTCTAAACGTTAGCTGTATTCTTCCACCTTCTGCTGCTCAGGGCTCCCCTTGACTCATGATGTTTGACGTTGACATCTCTCCCCCATTCGAGCTTTGGGAAGAACAGTATTGAGCTGTAGCTCAGTCTTTCCATGGACTACGTGGATTGAAGATCTCCTTGCTCAGTAACAAGGTGATGAGGTTTCATTCTTGTACATGTCCCTTATATGTCTGTAAGCTCTGCCTATATGCTGATGGTGTTTTTGACTCATGTTGCTGACAAACACGAAGTATTTCTGAAGCTAAACAGACAACAACAACAAAACAGAGTGACTTTGCATAGATGTCTGGAAAAGAGTGAGAACAGGTGAAATCTATATGATGCTTTCCCTGAAAACATAACAGCTTTTTCAGGCTCCAGGCAAACTTCAGGTTCTTAGGCACACTTCAGACATTTACATCACCAGGTAAGAAGTGCTACCAGCCCATCAAGACGTTGTATGAAGAGCTCCTTCCACATGCTTATTTTGATCCTAGGTCATCCTTTTTTTGTGCCACACTTCTTCCTGGAAGTCATCTCTGAAAATTTCCAGCCTGCTCCAGCCATTCCTTGCTTTAGATCAAAGAGAACTTTTGAACAGCTCTGCAGGACAGAGGCATTTTTCCTACTTCTGTCAAAGATCAAGGGTTTCGTGATAATGCTCTCTGGCCAAGAAATGTGCAATTCCAGGGAGAATAACTGATACTGCTTTGCACAGACACCTTTCTAATGTTTCTGTGATTTTTTTTTTCCATCATAGTTTGAGCATTTTTGTAATTTGAATATTTAAGTCTCTGTTGCTTTAAAAAAGATCTTTTTTTTCAGGTTTTCAGTTTCTATATTTCGATGAAAAAATAAGATTTGGGGCTAAAATGTTATATTTTCATTTATAGCCAAAGGCTAATTTTAAATAAGAACAAATTTTTAAATTCAAAAGGAATTTAAAAAATGCTAGTATAGGAACTTCCGTTATAGAAATTGGACTTTCTGTCACAAAAGTAGCTGTTTTCTATAAAATGTTCTTTGATGTAGCCTAATCATGTGTCACTAATCTCATGAATACTGCCAACACTAAAAAATTATTCTCAGCAGAAGAGACAAAACAGAAATTTTGTACTGGCTTAAATAGTCTTAAAATGCAATCATTTGGAAACATCCATTTTCATTAATAATCATTTTCATTCATATTGAAATAGTCCAGTAAAATGTAAAGTATGAAATATAATTATTAGATTCAATTAATTGAAATAGAAAATTACAAGTGAAAATGGAATATTTCTCTGACCTTGAAATAAACTTATTTTCCGCATTGTGAAGACTAAAACCTCTCCTGTCTAATCAAAACAAAAAAATAGCTCTGGTGTATGCTGTTCTGATGTCCTGTACATCTTCATTTTTCTATTAGTTTGATTCCTTTGTCAAGTGAGCAAAGAGAAAGATGGTAGGTTTAGATCAGTATCTTAACTTTGGAAAATTCCTCAAATTATGTAGCATTACTATCTGTCTCTCTTGTTTAATTTACACATTAGCAAACAGGTTAAAACATGAGTGTGCAGCTGGGCTAAGTCCACAGATTGACGTAGATGGCTAGGTGGACTTGCTGGTGGGTTGAGCAAAGAGAAAATATCGTGGAAATAAGTGGAACTTGTTAGCGTAATTCATTTCAAGGGTGATTTTATGGCATATGACCACCACTGCCAATACTGATTGCATCATCCATCCTAGGAGTTTTCTGGTAGTCTGGTAGTGCAGTACACGTGCACACTCGTTTCCTAATGTGCAGCATGAATATTTTCTGCCATGATGTAAGTCTTGTTGTCCTCTCTGTAGGGAAGCAGTGTTGTTCTGTTTCTCTCTGCTAGATGTTTAGTCTGCTTTGCTTGCCCCCTCTAGTTTCAGCTTTTGTGGTAGTTCCTCTTTCCCTGATCTGTCCAAATAGCTCTTGGTATTATCCTATGTGTTTTCACTCAATGTGCTGCATACCATTTTGGAAAACCTGTGCTTCAAACAAATGCTGATGCCTTAGTATTACTGCTAAGGATTGTTGATACAGAGTGTTACCCTGTACCTCCTCCCACCCAGCTGATCCATTCCCCTGTACGGTGCTTCTTTTTCCCGAGCAGCCCAACTTGGCTTACAGAGCCCCACACTCCCACACCACTCTGGAGGACAGAGAGTCTGGAATGGCACTATGGCATTATCCAACTTGTTACTTCCAGTGAAATTGATTTGGGCCCTAATCCATATCCAGTGCCTTCCTCTGCTCTTCTGCAGCTGCTGGAATAGGAGGAAGTTTACTACAGACATCTATCCTGGGTTTTAGGGGATCAACAAACTCTGTTACTCTTTGTAGGAGCTGCTAACCTGGGCTCTGACGGTCATTTTTGTGCTCTTGAAGATGTTTTCTGTTTCCTTTGCAAGCCAGCTGAAAACCTAGGGTTTGCTCAGAGTGCCCTGGAGCAGCCAGACATTTGCCTGAAAGCAATGGAAATGCCATTTCTGATCTGACTTTTTTTTTTTTCTTTTTTTTTTTTTTTTTGCCTGGTGTTTACTGCATCTGAGCCCATAGCTACTACAGTGGTGAATATGGATGTTTTGAGAGACCCAGACTGAAGATGTGTGTGACTATCACAGAACAGACAATTATCTGGACTTGTTTGGCATTGTTAATTGCCGGTTTATATGCCTAGAAAGGATGTCATGCCTCAGAGCAGCAGGCCATAGAAATAGAAATAATTAATACTTCAACCTGCAGCATCCCAAGAATTGCCGCAGGCTGTCCATAGACGGGTTTTGTACAGAGCCCCAGGGATCTGTCTGTGAGGATAACGTGTAAACTACAACCAATTCAAGGTGCCTATACTGAAATGCAGCTCTTGCAGTAAGGAGAGAGGACAGCATAAATGGCAGTGAGGAGAGTTTAAAAGGATGAAGCTGCTCTTGAATTGCTTGTTTTTCTTTGTTCCTTAGAGGTGAATTAGGCTGAAGGACAGACCAATGAAAACCTCTTGCCGATGTACACCAGCAGACAGCCTGACCCTGAATCTCTGCAATTTAATAGCCTTTAAGCAGTTTATTTTCCCTGCCTTCCCTCTGGCATGGTGTGACTTCTTTCTGGTGTGCACAGGACCATGTCCCCTGGGGAGTGCTCAGGTGCTGGGGACAGGTGCATTGCATGGCACAAGCAGGTCACCTCCTGGGGTTGTACTATCAGCACGTTATCTGGTACTCTTCCATCGGCCTCCACCAGCTCCTTCCATAGCAGGGCAGCACTGCATCAAAACCTTTTCTTCTGCAAAGCCATCCTTTCGCTCTCCTATGACCAAAGGAGAGCTGTCTGCCTAGGCAGGGCTCTGAGGGAGCACCAGCCTCTCCTAAACTCTCCGGGTCAGCTTGCTGTTTTTTCTGTCTTTTCAGTGGGGTCATTTCCATTTCTGCCTCATCTACTAAGAACCAGTAGGTCTTCATGAATGGGCAATGAAGTATTAATTTTGCCAGCTATGAAGAACAAACTATTGGAAGGTTTACATAATGCGTTAGGACTGAAGTCTTCCCTTTACTATCAGCTGGTTATTGACCTGCTATATTACTATTACTATTGTTATTTTACTTGAACATTCTGATTTCAGGCAGCTCCTGCATTTGTCTTAGAGGCATTGTTTCCTAAAAGCAAAAGATGGGAACAGGATGCAGGGGTCTCTCTTGAGCTTCTGAACCTGCATGGGAATCCCATCTGAAATCCTTGTGGTGCTTATGGCCAGCTGTGTAAGCCTGTGCCAGACACAGTTCTGGGCAAAGCAGCAAACTGATGACAGCATAACTGTTTGTTTTTTTTTTCTAAATATAATATCATTCTCATATTCTGTCTGGAAAAAAAAAAAAAAGTTCTAGGCCTTCACAAAACAGTAACAAAAACAATTCAAAAAGGGGAAATCATACTGTCCACCCTTTATTTTCACTAGCTGACCATTGTTTTTTTGTGGTGAATGGAGGAGATAGAGATCGGAGAAATACAGCCGAATCACTATCTGCATAAAGCTTCTGAGCTGGGATTCCTATAAACTGTATTTCGTTTATGTCTCTGTCCTCCTTTTTTATAGCCACTTCATTTTCAGATTTGAAGAAAAAGAAATGTAATACGAAAAGCTGGTAGCTCCATTATCCACAGCATGATGGACTGGAGGGACTGCATGCTGGAAAAAGCAAGAAATCTGCTAAGGAGCCATTCACTACTTGCAGCATTTTCACCAGACTACATTTTCTACGAGGTACCTCGTAGAACTATGAAGTTCTCTCATAGCTGGGTGTGCTTCCTTCTGTATAGCAAATGCCTACAGAGAAGATGTAGACCAGACTCAGACTGTTTTAATTTTTAGTTCTTATTTTTTTCTCAGGGTTTCCCTTGTTATCCCTGTAGGTCTCTTTCAGGGAGAGTTTAAGCTGGGGTCCAGCTTGTCATGTTATTAGTTTAGGAGCATGTTTCTCCAGTCCCTGTGTTCTGGCTTAAATGTCATCTCAGCGCTTTCCTCACAAAGCTGTTCTTCGGTTCTTCGCTGGTTTGCCATTAATAAAGGTGTATGTTGGTGTGTCAGATTGCTGGAATCTGACTCAAAAAATGTTTTCTGAAGATTAGTGCTCTGCTCGCACAGCTGTCTGCTTGTAGCTGCCTTGTATTCACTCTGCCTGTGCTTCTCATTCTGAAGCTTCTCCTAATTGTGCTTTGTGAGATGCCTTTCACATTCATGATTTGGAGCAAAATCACAGAATGCATCTGGGGATGGAG
This sequence comes from Anser cygnoides, assembly GCF_040182565.1. Classification (NCBI taxonomy): domain Eukaryota; kingdom Metazoa; phylum Chordata; class Aves; order Anseriformes; family Anatidae; genus Anser; species Anser cygnoides. The sequence goes on along the minus strand of NC_089912.1, from coordinate 30,868,460 downwards.
GACGAAAAGAAGGTGAGATGTACATCCCCAGCCTTATTCAGTCTGCTTTGATACAAGGCAGCTCCAATGAGCCAAATGTGGCAGTGTTCCCTCTCTCATTCAATATAACTGACAGCTGGCTCGCTGAACAGCCAGTGTACAGCTCATTAACATTGACAAGGCCAGGCTGTGACTTCTCATTGCCAGCAAAAACAATACAACCAGGTCTCCAAGTAGGACAGAAATGCAAAGTGACTGCTCTGCTCTTATCTTCCAGTTTGGAAGGGGTTTAGACAAAAGATATGTGGAGACCGTAGGAAAGTGAGGAGCTCAAAGGCTGTGGTCTGTGTCTTTTCTGTACTCTCTTCTTGGTGCTATTCTTGTGAAAATAGTCCAGCTGCAGTCAGTTTCCCATGCAGTCAGATGTGTAATGCAGCACGTGTACCGCTCTGCCTGCCCAGAGCATGCCTCAGATGCAGATGTTCTGCCCTCAGTGCTTTCTTCCTTCTCCTCTGGAGAGAAGCAGCCTTTTTTTCTGCTGCCGTTTTATGTATTTATTATGTCCTGACCAAAATGATCTCATGAGAAGATCTGGAAGGAGGGAGCAAGAGGGACAGGCTGTAAGCCAGGCTACGTCAAAAGCACTGGTCTATGCTAGCTTTCTGCATGACAGAGGCATTAAAAACCGTCTGAAAATTCCTGTTGGTGAGAGAATCACAGTGAAGGAGCTCATGCAGGAGCTGCTGTGTTGTCCTCCACATGCCTTCTGGTGTTTTTCACCGTAGGAAAGGTCTTTTTACCCCTGGGTTGGGGGAAAAGACAGCCTTGTTCTTCCCTTTAGCAGCACAGGAGCTCTCAGGAGAACTGGAACCTTGACCCTCTGTATCTAGTGTTAATGGGATGATAGTTTTAAAATGCATGAATTGCATAAAGAATTTAATCATCCGTGGTAACACTCCAACAGGGCTAGTACGGTATGGCCCAGCACAATTACGGATTTCAAAGGACACAAACAGGCAGGATATAAAGCAGTCGATGGCAATCAAATCCTGCCCAGAAAAGAAGGGGATCAACGTAGAGTAGTGGTGTAGTTAGCAGCACATAGGTAAAACTGTTTGGCTACGGGGAATCAGCTGAAGAGATATGCAGTGGAGGTGGGCAGAGTGAACTACACAGAAATAAAGGAATAAGCTTGATTTCTACCATCATCTGAATCAGAGTCCTTTCTGTCTTCCAGTTGCCCCGCCAAGATCATCTTTTATAACTAGGTGGGAAACAAAAGATAATTATAAAAAAAGAAGCTCGAAGGCAGTATGAAATTACTTTTTTTTTTTTCTTTTTTTCTCTAAAATCAGTATTTATTGGCTAGAGGACCAAAGCAGGTCTACAGTAACTTTATATAATTTTCAGGGACAACTGTATTTGTTGTTGTTTGCTTTTTTAAATTATTATTATTTTTTTCTTTGGGGAGCAAAGAGCTGCAGTTGCTTTACCAGAGACAGATGAAGTTCAAGGAAAACATCCCCATAGAACAGGAGGATTATATGGTATTGCCTGGAGAAGGTCACTGGTTTTGGTGCTTTTATTTTTAACTTGCTTGTGTGTCCCGGTCTGTGAGGGGCTTGCTCAGTACCCATTATGTTATATTTCTTACACGTAACTTAGGAACACTAATTCCCCATGGTCTTGGTAATTCCACTACTGCCACTTCTCTAGATCTGAAGGCCAGAAACGGCAGGCTGTGCTGATCTAAGTCTGCATAGCACAAGCTGAGAGACCCACCCAGCCTTCCCTCTGTGTGGGACTGAGGACCAAGGTCCTGTTTTGTTGGCCAGTCCATCAAGGCCTGAAAGCTTTATATGTTGGTGAGGATGCTGCATTAATGATGAAACTCCCCTAGGGGTTTATTTCCAAGCAAAGTGGCTAGCGAGCGCCTTGCTTCTCAATTTGTTGTGTCCAGCTCCAGCCTCTGAGCCTTACTGTTGATTTGCCAGTTGGGAAAGAAGACATTTGCAGCAGTGCTGCTGTCAGATTCAGTGACCCTGTACTTTTGGAGCCTCCTCCATTTCTCTTCTCTCTCTCCCTTCACACTGCTTGTATGCAACATCCCCTCGTCAAAAGAAATACAGAGAAAACATTAAATACAAATCGGTGCATGGCAAGAGGGAATGGCACTGCCATTCACTCAGACAACACATGCCAAGGGTTAACTTTGCAAGCAAGCCTTTTACAGGCAACTTTATATCTTTTTCATAGCAGATGAGTCTAGATTGGTGTTTCATCACTGAGGCTGCAGGGCAGCCCCGTTTACAAGGGAATGAGTTTTTAAGTGAAGCTTTTCAGACAGATACTGAATAACAGGCTAGTGTTTGACCTGTTCTGGCTACAAATTACACTGCCTACCTGCTATTTACTAGAATAATGGAGACTTCTGTTTTGCTGGACAACCTGTAAAGTACAAGGTAGTTGTCTGAAACAGTGGGCAGGTACTTGGAATGGATGTACCATCTGCTCAGCTTTTTCTACTGTCGTGTCCTGGGCAGACACTTCATACTCAGCCCTGACAGACCATTCACATAACCTCTCTCTCTGTTGTTACAGTCCTAGACACCTCCTCAGATCAGTGAGGCCAAGGATCCCAGGTGAGGATTTGGGGAAGCAATTCCTGCCAGACACCATAATGCAGAAAGCCTCTGGGGATGCCCTCTTCCATCAAACCTTGCACATTAACCAACTGCGAGGAATGTGCTGCTGATCCCAAATGGTGGTGTCACACTGTAGTTGATGGAGTAGGGATAGGATGATGCAGGCTGGGAGCTGCCAAAAATCTTAGGAGGACCTTGGTATCAACCTGCACGCTCCTCCATGAGGTCTGGATTGATGAGGTGGAAGCATGCATCAGCGAACTGCAGCCGAGCTACTCAGAACACATCACAAGACCTCGAAATGACATATTTATTTCCTAAAGCCTTTCGCCTCTCAGGTTGGCTTTCCCTGCTAGTGACTGGAAGCTCCAACAGCAGCAAGTGGCCTGCCTTATCCCCTTTTACCTCTGACGATCGAGCCATCTTTGGTAGGGAGTGCCATACTTGCATGTACTCCTCACAGCAACAGAGAGGCTGCAGGGAGGAAGCAAGCCAAGCAAATCTTGGCAGATTATGAAGAAGCTATGTGAGTACTCTGATTCAGTGCAGGACAGACACAGGAGCGGTATAGGCTTCAGAAATAAGCTTGTGTGCTATCCAGCTACCCTTTATTCAGTACTGGTCCTTCTGAGGCAAGTGATTTGGCTATAGCCAAATTCTTTGCTGCCCTCTTTGTGTGGTGAAGGTTCGAGAATGCAGAGGCTGTTTCCTCCAAACGAGGTCCCAGGGAAGAAATTCAGCTACAAACAATGCAGTTGTATGTAGTTTCCTTCTTGGACATTTCCCCATGGAAGTGGAGAACTTTTCTGTCTGAAGAAATATAAGCAAGCACATTTTATTATCTGAAGTACTGCGGCTGTATTTGAACACTATCCCCTCTCACTCCTTCACTCCCCTGGTTATAATTTTCTGAGATTCTGTCACAGCTTTTTCATAAGACCTGTTTTTGATTGGTCTCATTTTAACAGGGCCACGTAGAGCACAGCCATAGGGATAATCAAATGTCCTGCTTTATGGTCTCAACTCAATTCAGCAAGTATTTTGTTAATATGCAGTGTTTGTTTGCCTATAGTAATAACATTTATAATCAGATCAAATAATCTTTTGCAGTTGTAATACATTCTTGGGAGGATATTTAAATATAGGTTCCCTGGAGAGTTGCTGGGAAAATGTTGTAAATAGAAAGGGCTCATTCTCATAATATTGTCCAAAGTTCCTTCACTGCCTACATAAATTTGTTTTTTCTCCAACTACTTAAAGGGAACATTTTGACTAAGTAAAATACCAAGTTAAAATTATATTCTTACATGCTTTACTCAAGGTTGAAACTTTGAAATTACTATTATTTTGTATGTTATAATATTGTGTGTTGATATTAGTGTGTTAATTGGCCATCTTCATGTTGTGCTTGAGCTCAGGCACCTCTCAAAAGGTCAAGATGTTGATCCTGTCCTCACAACTGCTCCTGGGAGAGTGGATAAGAACCTGTCAGACTGTGAGGGCAATAGGATTTCTGGTGACTCTTCAGGGAACCTGTTAAAACTAGTGTAATTTTTTCTCATTTTCATACTGTTTTCAGTCCACTTTGCCATGGCATTTGTCTCTTTTTCTTGCTTGCTAGACTGCCCCATGGTGCTGCAATGTTTGTGGTGTCAGCTCTGGTGGGCATGACACAGATATTGTGAATGTGTGTCAGTGGGGAGAGGAGACAAAGGACTTTGGCCCAACTTACCTATCAGACTGCAAGGGCTATCAAGTCCTGGCTATCCTTCCTTCTCTGAGTTTCTTGGAGTACATCTTCTGCCGAGTCATGTAAGAAAACTCTGCATCTTTCCTCATTACCTTGTGGTTGAGCGAATCAGATCATGAATGTGGTGGATATTGATATCAGAAGTCTGATTGCACTTGAGAATGCAGTCCAGGGTGAGGCATTAATAGGGATCAAAAAGCTGTGTTACCCCAAAAGAATGATGAGAGAGTATTTACAACCCCCACTCCCAACACTGCTCCCTCACTGTTATCTGTCCTCTTCCTTCCAGGATCACTGAGAATCGTTCCACTTATCCTCTTAAAAAAAAAAAAAAAAAAAAAGGAAAAAATGCTGTGTGCTTTCAGAGAGTAATAATAGGCATAATAGGCATAAAATGGGCTGTAGAAATGCCAAATGCTATAAAGCCTGTGTTACTTCTGGGAACATTGATTCTGGAAAAAAAAAAAAAGAGAGAGAAAAGAAAAGAGGAAGAGAAAGAAAAACAAATTAGATTTTGAAAATAATCTGTTTCCATATGAAGTACAAGCTTTATCTTCTTTTATAGGGATTTTATATGTTAATTTGTGGCTTGATTAAATTCTTCCTAGGGCCTGGTTCAGCCAAGTTCAATTTCCTTAATTCTAAATGCTTAAGTAGTCTTGCTGAAGTCAACTGGATTTAATTCTTTCATTAAAGATAAACTCTGTTTAATGCTTTGCTAAGTTGGGACAGAAAGCGAAGAATCAGACAGACCAGGACTGCCAATGAGACACATAATCTACACTCGTGTCTCAGTGCAGGACTTACTCTGTGTTAACTGTGCCTGACATGTTATTGTCCAATCTGTCTTTAAAAGTTTCCAGGGATGAAGATCACATCCTCTCTGCAGCACACTTTGCTACTCCTTCCTTGGTGTCCAACACACAGCTTTCTTCCACTGATTTAATTGCATTGCTTCCTGTCCAATCCTCTTTGTACATAAGAAAGGTTATTCCCTTCCTCTTCACAGTCTTTTGTATGTCTGAAGCTGTTATTATACCCCCCTTCAAGACCTTCTTGGTAAGTCTAGTTACATACGCTTTTGCTCACTCTTTCTGCTTGCCTGAACTGTCACATGTATTTCTTAAAGGTCACATCCCCAAGCTGGACCACTGTACCCCAGCTGAGACTGTAATGGAGACTATGCCATGTGTCTTGCAGACCACCCCTTCCATTCTCGCATCTCAGGAAATCTTTTGTTCTTTTGTGCTTAACCTTCAGTCTGTGTCAGATCTATGGATGAAATGAGCCATTCAACATGATGTGGAGTCAAACAGCAATTTGGACATTTTCACTGACACAATGGTAAAACACTGAGCAGCTGTAAATTGGTGCTCATTTTTAAAAAGAAGATGGACAGCCAGTAAAATCAAAAATTGTGATAAAGTTACTCACTGCATAATACATGAGAAAAATCCCATCTGGAGTACTCCCATCCACTTCCAAGACAAAAATTTTTTGGTAATGCCTGTCTGGAATTTGTTATTTTTTGTGGGGCACAGCCTATAGCCAGTATAATAATTGAGATATATAGCAGATAATTTGTTGAGGCAAGCATTGCTTGAAAAGCTTATGGAGCACAAACATAAAAAAATGTGGAACTGTAACAGATTCAGAAAGGAAAACGTCCACCACAACCAATTGTTCATGAGTATGTTTGGGTCTATATAGCATCTCAGCAGATGTCCTGCAAACCTCTCCTTATTCCTTACATGTGCCCATGTGGAAAAAAAGGAGAAGTGGGAGGTCTTTTGCTCCAAACTTTCAGCTATAACAGCAATAGAAAAGGAGAGCTTTTCTTAGGGTCTATACACATTGAAGATCCAGGCTTAGGTCTCTGTAAACCATTCAGACATGCTTGAACATGTCCTCTCTATGCCTTGGTCTCCCTTTTTTTCCCTTGTTTCTAATCTCTTTTCTGCTAACCCACTCTGTATATATGGCTATGTGCACTGGCTCCCCATATTCTTCAGTGCAGCTGGTACAGAGTGAGCTGTCTGGTCCCCCCATAAATTCTGAAGATTCTTAATGACTTCCAGGCATTAATTTTGACTGTGTAATTGCAGTATCTTCCCTGCCAGTGTCTTGATGCCTTTAATCTGGATTCCTCGCATTAAAGGAAAAGAATACCGTGGCTGGTCTTCAGATGTAGTTGTGGCAGTTGTGCTCTGTAATAGCCTTCTTCTGAGCCTGGATAGATTTCTCAGTTGGGTTGATGTTATACATAGTTTGTATCTAGCCTTGTCTCTGATGCACCATTGCCAAGTGCTCCAAGGATTGTACCTGCAACCACCAGGCCCCTCTCAGGCTGCTTTATGGTTTGTGATTCTGTACATTTGTTGCTAAAACAGACTGTCATTTCAGCATGGATATACGAAGGGGAAATCAAGCTCGACCAGCCTGATAACACTCTTCAGTGAAATCACCTGCTTGATGGATGAGTAAAGAGTTGATGTTTACCCTTACTTTAATAAAGCCTTTGACACTGTCTCCCATACAATCATCACAGAAAGTTGACAGAGTAGGGATTAGATAAGTGAATAGTGAGTGTATTAAAACCTGTCTGAATTACTGGGGTGAGAGGTTGTAATCAGTGGCACAAGATCCAGTTGAAGGCCAGTAACTAGTGATGCATCCCAGGGCTCATTACTGGGACCAGTGTTGTTCAGCATCTTTATCACCAATTAGGACAGTGGGGGTGAAGTGCACCTCTGAAAGTCTGCGGGTGATACAGAACTGTGAAGATGTGCTGATACAGCAGAGGGTTGTGTTGTCATTCAGAGGGACCTCCACAAGCTGGGTAAATTAGCTGACAGGAATCTCGTGAAGTTTAACAAGAGGAAATGCAAAGTCCTGCACCTGGGGAGGAACAACCCCCCCAGTACATGCTGGAAGCCAACTGGCTAGAAAGCAGCTTTGAACTAAAGGAGCTGGGGATCCTGCTGGACAAGAAGCTGAATATGAGCCAGCAATGTGTCCTTGTATCAAAGAAGGCTAACGTTATCCTGGGGTGCATTAGGAGGAGTGTGGCCAGCAGATCAAGGGAGATGATAATTTCCACCCTGTTCAGGACTGATGAGCAGACACCTCAAGTACTGTGTCTGGCTCTGGGCTCCCCAGTGCAAAAGAGACTTGGAGCTACTGGAGAGAGTCCAGTGAAGGGCCACAAAGATGGTGAATGGACTGGAACATCTCTCCTGCTAGGACAAGTTGAGGCAGTTTTAACTGTTCAGCCTACAGAAGAGAAGACCCAGGGGGAATCTTTTCAATTGCTGTCACAGATACGAGCAGCAAATCAAAGCCACGCGCAGGCTAAGGAGAGCTCAGAGAGTACAACTGGGCAAGTCCCATCAGTCCAGGGCTTGGAAATCCTGTGCAAAGCTCAAGGTCTGTCATTGAGAGTGGCAGTGTTGGATCACAGGGCCACACGATTAGGGAAGTAGGCAGTGATTAGTGATTAGCAAGTGAAAGTAAACAGCCAGAAGGGGAAGCTCCCTTTCTCAGTCCCTTCTTGGAGATGGCTGTCTGCTCCTAAATGCAGGCTGAGATGACTTCTTTGTAGGGATCTCCATGGGATCACAGAGCCACATTATTACTACACTGCTGGTCTCCAGCTACAACTATGCTGTTTAAGATCATTGGCATATGGTTATCAGTAGCACCTTACTCTTCATGCCTCAGATCTTTGACATTTTAAAATAATTCCTGTTCCTACCTTCTGTTCAACAGCTATATTCTGCTGGGGGTTACTTTGTCTCTGGAAAATCCCTCCAAAACACGTACCAACTTGATGAGATGAAGGACACTTTAGTCTAATAGTGGTACTTTTCCAACTCTCTTTTCCAAATTGCTCTTTATTCATCCAGTTAATTTATGTACTTAATTGGAACAAAACCATTACTGTGAGCCCTGGGGTCTTACCTGCTTACCTGTTATTGAATTCTCCTTCCCCCCCGAAGTGCTTTCATCAGTATTTTTGGCAGACTTCTGTGTGCTGGCTGGTGTGCTTATTTTCAACTTAAAATGAATAAATATCCCATTTGCCTTCAGCATGATCATCCATTCGTCTTCTAATACGGCACTGTCTATTGCTCCTACAAACAACCTCTCTGCTGTTGTTTTCAGGCTTTTTGTGCTATTCTATTTGTGAGTGCCCAAAGACACTTGTAGAGAGATGCGGCTCTGCCAGTTCCTGCACCTCTGCCAATACAGCGTCAGTCTGCAGTGCTTATTGCAGCAAACACAACCCATGCTATGTTCCCTGTCTTTTGACCTCTAGATACCTTTTGTCTCAAATCGTCTGCGCTATTTTGGCTTTCATATTCAAAGTGGCAAAGCCTTTTGCTCTTCACCAGCAACTTATTGCTGATACGCAAGTTTTCTTCAGAAGAGAAGATTATCGCTGTTTTATTGGATTTTAATTTGGGATCTTCCACGTCTCTCTTGTCTGCCAACACCTGCCCTCCCTCAGCTGTTATTCTGTAATGTTTTATGGTGGTCTTAGTCCTACAATTTGAAAGACAGTTTCTACAGTCTTATGTCATTTGCAAACATTTTTTCTTATCTGGCCTCTTCTTGTATTATTTTAGAAAAACAAACCAACTAACCAAATAAAATCCCAAAAAATAATAAGCTAACCAGCAGCAACAACAACAAAAGGTAAAAAACCAAACTCTCTCCTCCCTTTCACTTCCTTGCCTAGGACAACTGCCCAGCCACTTCCAGCACAGTTTCATAGTGAGATGTGAGATTGCACTGCTACGATACCAGCTACCCCAGAGCTGTCTGTACTGAGAAAGGGGTTTGCTTTTTCTGCTGCTCTGCTTTGAGCTCACACCCCTATTATGCAGCTGGAGAGGAGCTGCTGGTTCTCTCTGCTTCTCTGATACCACTCTAGCCTGTTTCCAACACACCATTCATCCAGAATGGCTATTCTTTAATTCGTTTCGCTCTTGACAGCCTATGCTGTTCAACTATCAGTCAGTACTAATCAGTCCAGCAAAGATCTGCCTCTCCTACCTTTGTTGCATTTTTCTGAGTGGAGAAGTGATACCAGAGCCTCTCCAAACACAGCTGCTGGTTCTATGCCACTTCAGGGAGAGCCCTTTAGAGACAAGTGCATTTTTCTACCTTTTCTAGATCAGAAACCAAAATAAGTATATATATATTTGTCTGGCTTTCATTACGCTACTCTATTCTATTTTAAATGGACATGTCTTTATTCTGTTTCTAAAAATAACGATAATAATAAAGAAAAAAATCCTAATGGAGCTGCTATTTCTACCCAGCTATTTTTCAACATCTCTTCTGTTCCTTCTCATACCCAATTTTAAATCTGCTTGCCAAATTGTGTTTGAAATTGATTGAGATGTGAAGGTCTCTGTGTGGGAAGAAATTCAAATACAAAGTCCCTGACTCAGAGAAAGGCATGAAGAGCTCAGTTGTCCTTGGAAGCAGCAGCCAGCTAGCCGGTAATCCTGTTGACACAGAGGAGCACCAGCCAGCACTCCAGCAGCTCTGGGTTAGCTACAGCTCACACTCCCATTTCATGAGGAGCTCTGAGCCACAAGCAAACAGTGTCTGCAAGAAGGGATCACATACACTGGGGAGACAGCTCTGCCAAAATGTGCTTGGACAATTTCCAGGCTCAGAAAGTCTAAGACAGAGATATTTCTGACCCCAGAGGCCCCTTGAACAGCATTCAGAACTCATGAAATGTATGGATGTGGGGACCCACACTTTATACAGATTTGAAGGGGAATCACGAGAATATCATGCTGTTCAGAAGTCTGTTACTTCTTCCAATTGTCCCTGGCAAAAGGAAATTTCTGAGTAAGGAAGACTACAGAGTTAGTTAGAAACACTGTAAGGCACAGTGTGAAGTGTACTGCTGAACCCCCTTCCGTCCTTGCCAAATAGCCTTGGTAAACAACAAAATGCTTTGGAGAGTACCCAGCTAGATGATGGCATGCATTTTGGTTAGGTCATGCAAAGTAAATACAGTTCTCTTAGCAGCTAGTACTCTACCCACTTATTTCTCAATTAAATACCAGCTGCAACAATTTTTCTTCGTGTTAATTAATGATTTAACTGTGAAAAATGACATCACACACTGCAAAATGCTATTAGTTACATGCATCTTCCTTAATTGGACACTCCTAAACTGGATTAATTAATGCAAATGTTTTTCATTTGTGCTTTGAGTCTGTTTCATCGAGTTGCCACTCAGGCATAACAGGTGAAACAACCCAGACCATTGTCTCTTCGTTGTCCCCTGTGCTGGAGACGCTCAGGACCCAGGTTCATCCTCATCCTCTGCCCTGTTCAGGACTAACCTTGATCCACAAGAGAATCAGGATGGGCCATAATTCAGTTCATGACAGGGGCAACACACATTCTGACCCTAGGTGAGGATTTTCCCAGTATGTATGGGCTGAGCAATTCAGATCTGCACTGGGCGATGAAGTCTCTTTGTTCTGCCTCTGTCCCTTGGGAAGTCCAGCTGGAGAAGGATCGGTGGATCCCCACACCTGCCAATAGCTGTCACCTGGGATTATGTATTGAACAAAAATTTCAGAAGGTTTGTGCAGCTTTGAAAAGCCCAGGCTTGCCAGATGTGTATCAGCCAGCTGCCTTTGGGGGTTAAAGGTACTCGATTCTCACTCACAGTGTGCTCTTTGTAGCTGGTGAGAAGTATCAGCTCTACTATGGACTCAGGAAAAGTATTTTCCTTACTGCTTAGGTAAAAAGGTTAGCTTTGTCTCTAAGGAATGATTTTTAAAGGTTACTTTAATGTCAAATTAATGATTTTGATTTTCTAGTAATACAATTTTCAGTGTTTGGCAGATTCTTTTATTTAAAATAACTATTGGGTGACATTTTAAAAGCAATCTGCAGTTTTGGCTAGCTGAGATTTTGAAGCATAAGGATTAAAAACAGAAGGTCACAATAGCATTACTGAAATAGCTGCCCTTCATATTAAATTCCAAAGTACAATTTCTCTCCCTGGACATTTCCTGTTTGCAGATATATCCATGTCCATACCTGTATCCATGTCCAGGCCCGTGTCCATATCCACACCTATATTTTCAGCACTATGCCACTTCAGAAACTGCAGTCAGTAACTCAGAATTGGACCCCTCTTGCGCCAGATGCATACACATACTCAGACACTTTCCCTGATCCTGGCAAGTCTCACATGAAAATTTAGAAGGGCTAGGAAGAAGCAAGAGGAGAAATGAAGAGTGAGTAGCTTGCATACGGCCATGCAGCAGATCAGCAGCAGAGTTTGGGCTAGAGTCCAAACCTCTCACACCTCTATCCAGTGTGCTAGCTACTCAACCCTTTGCCAGACTGCATTTCAGTCACCACAGAATCAGAAAAAAATATTTTCTGTCTCAAACAATCCTGTAATATTATAGTTATTAGCAGCTACTTCCATTCCATCACTTTTTTTTTTTCTTGAAGCAAGAGGTTGATTCCCTGTTTTTTAATGCTTTTTAAAGTTGTAGCTAGTTTTGAAGACTAGGAAAGGTATGTACCAGAGCAGTGAATCACAGTCATCTGAAATGTCATTGCTGGCACTTAGTTTACTGCAGTAGCTGTAGCGGCCCTGGATGGGAGTGGAATCCTTCTGTTTGAAAGCATCCATTCACACAGTAACAGCTAATACCAGTCTGCTCAATTTGAACGCTGAATAGAGATACCAGAGAAAAAGTTTTTTTTTTCTCTCTTTTTTTCTTTTCTTTTCTTTTCTTTTCTTTTCTTTTCTTTTCTTTTCTTTTCTTTTCTTTTCTTTTCTTTTCTTTTCTTTTCTTTTCTTTTCTTTTCTTTTCTTTTCTTTTCTTTTCTTTTCTTTTCTTTTCTTTTCTTTTCTTTTCTTTTCTTTTCTTTTCTTTTCTTTTCTTTTCTTTTCTTTTCTTTTCTTTTCTTTTCTTTTCTTTTCTTTTCTTTTCTTTTCTTTTCTTTTCTTTTCTTTTCTTTTCTTTTCTTTTCTTTTCTTTTCTTTTCTTTTCTTTTCTTTTCTTTTCTTTTCTTTTCTTTTCTTTTCTTTTCTGATTTATTTGTCTACTTAATAAGCTTCTTGAAGCAACGAGCTGTTACACAGTGTTCTTTGTTTTAAATTCATCTTTCAGGAGACTGTTTCCATTTTTTTTTTAATTTCCTATTTAGGAACAATGAGAATCATCTTCATTTACCTTTTAGTATCTTTTGATCCACTTTTTTGTGGTGCATAGTTTAATGTGCCAGAGATTTTTGAGGAAAGAAGATAAACCATTACCAGCATCCAGCTTGCATTTCTAGACATGGTAAGGCACAGGCAGATTTATTACGTGGCTCCTGAGGGTTTTGTATGTGCTTGGTCTTCTTGTGCAACTCTCACTTTGCACCCACCCACATCAGGTGGATGTGCACACACAAAACTGAGAGTGGGGCCCACTTGCTTTGCTGCATGATGCCAGCTACACAGCTGAAAGCTGGTCCAGGATGTACCCTGTGTGAGACTTCAATTAATAATGCCATATGCTATGGTGATACAGATGAGTACAAGAAAATCAAAAAAAAAAATCTGCACAATGATTTTTTTCGTTTTTAAAGCTCCCATGTAATTTCTTCCTCTGCTTGTACATTGCAGAGACAGGGAAGTAAGGCAGAAACTGGAGTCATTTTCCCTCTGGCCTGTGAAGGGAGGTTGATCCTCATGCATTTCTCAGCCTGGTGATATGTATCATCTCAACTCCCACGTTCTCAAGACCCCTGTGTTACTCAGTTCCAGAAGAAAGTAGGCATACTCTTTTTTTTTTTTTTCTTCCTTTTTTTTCCCCAGGGTCCAAGTGATTATCAAATCATTAGACACATCTCCCAGCTCATGTCAAAGTCTAGGAACTCTGGAAAGTGCTAGGGAGATCAAATGAATCCTTCTATGTTTCTGTCATCAGCTTCTTCTAATATTTTGTAGTAGCTACATGGTTTTTCCAAATTCAGCACATGTAATAGCTCGTTTTGCAGACCTGACACCACATAACCCTTCCTTCTTCCATTTTCTCACATCCGTATGATTCTGTTGTTAGAACATTCCCATCTCTTGCCCTTCCCATGCTTATTGGAAGCTGATACCAGGATCTTCAGCTCAGGCATTCTGTTCTCATACCTGCAAGAAGATGTTTGGCAACAGTGCCATTTCTGGTCCCTTACTGAAGGCACTGGGTGATAAATGCCACATATCCAGTCCTGATAGCTTTGGTCTGTTTTCTGTAAACAGTTCTTCTGTTGCAAGGAAGTCTCTTTGGATTTCCTGTTAGGCAGCGCCCCAGGAATGTCTGGATTGTGAAGGCTGCATGCCTTTGTCCATGCTGCCTATTTTGTCTTAGTTATCACTGCACTCCTCAGCTCCAGGTAGATATTCCCACTAAGTATGCACAGGCTATTCATAGTCCTAAACCAGCAAGCAAATCAGGTGCTTAAGGACTCTTTAGAACTGAACAGCCTTGTGTCTTGGAGCTGAGCAGCAAATGAAAGGGAAAGCAAGGAACATCTACGCCTCTTCTGCCAGAGAGTATGAGAGCATAAGCATTACCAGGAAATCTTTCCCCTAACACTTTGCAGGCTGGGAATGAGGGCTGCACAGCATAAGGACAACCTTGCTGGTTCTGCATGAATCTGGAACTAGTTAATAGTCAGCTTTCTGGGACCTGTACTGCAGAGGGGAAGCCTGGAAAGGAGCCATCTGTTCTGGCCAGGTCTACACCTACATCTGTACCTCTCTAACCTCACGTCACAGTCTGCAGGAAGAACCAGGTGCTGTGATTCAGTTTGTATTCACACAGATAACCAAAATAGGTCAGAGTAGTCATGCTCTGAATGCATGTACCTCTATTTACTGGTGGGAGAAGAGAGAAAAATGCCCATCTAGGTCAGATGTAGTTCTGGGTGCAGAATATGGTGGAAGTTAGGCCTGGCACACATAGAGGAGGTAGCTCTGATGCGCCTCTTGCTGTTTGGTGTGCGCCATGGTAAGTGCCAACGGCAGGAAAGAGCATGTCGGAGAAGATCCTGAGTCAGCTCCCATGATTTATCAGGGCTAGTGCCTGTGAAAAGTTGTGCAATTTGTGCATTGCCTACGTGCAATGTGAGTAGTACAGCAAGAGGTGTATGACATCCTCAGAGAAAGACACAGACCAACACTGGGGCTGCTACTGGGGGCAGCAGGACATATGGTACCGCTTCTGCCGTAAAGATGACACTGATTCTCCCCCTTCACTGTCAGGCTGCACTTCAGGGACCTGTTTCTGATCCCTCCTCTAATTATGTGTGTATTGCTCCTGACACTTTCACCTACCTAGGCTGCAATTCAGACTTCAGGGTGCTACCCACATGCATTATTAACCCGTGCCTCATGCTCATATCACCATGTGGTTACTTTTCTGTGTGGCAGAAATGTAGCCAGAAGTGCGTTTCACAATGTGGCAAGAGCACACAAGATATGTACATACTAACTAGCAAGTCTTTGTGTCTTACAAACATCTCCATATGATCCATCCATCCATCCATCCATCCATCCATCCATCCATCCATCCACTTTTACTTGTTGTTGCCATGGATCTGTTTAATAAGGAACATGTCTATAGAATCTTACTCTGCATTCCTCATCTGAAAACATGCTTTTCTAGATGCTAAATGGTCTTTTTAACTCCCCCCCCCCTTTTTTTTTTTTTTGCAATTGCTTGCATCTCTAGCAGCCAGTCTTGTAGCATGACTGTTGTCTTTGCCATAGCTCAAGGAGCATCAGCACTGCTTTCTTCAGTGCATCAGCAGTACGTTTATACCTGTCTTGCTGACATCACTCTGGGTTGAATTTCGTCCACAAGGTCAAGAGTCATAACTGGTTTGTTATGTGTATTCTTGTAGTGTCTAGTACTACCAGACACATGTTCTCATCTCACTGCCACAGAGATTGTGTTAAACAGAAAGAGATAATTGTACTTGAAGTCAAGACAGGGCTGGTAGGTGTAGGTGGGCATGGCATCACGGGAAGCAGTGGGTAATTTTGATTACTGTAGTAGGGATTTATTAAAAATTGTAGTCTGTTGCAAGTTTTAAAGGAGAGATTTGCTGGAGGATGATGGGACATTAGGACATGTATGAGGAGATCTTCACACTATGAGGAGTGTGAGGGGATGAGGTCCCTTATGGAAAATTGGTTTGGGGGGGAATGGGGTCTGTTACCTTAGGCATGATTTCTGCAAGGACATGGAAAATGGTTTAAAATGGAGACAAGCATCTGAACATGTTGGAAAGCAAAGAAGGAGCTGGTGATTGCTACTGCCACAGACGTATAATTATTATGGTCTGTGGCAGCTCATGATCTGGGCTTGTGGATGACACTGCAAATTATCTGCTTGGAGATTTCCCTTTTGCCTCAGTATTGCAATTAGAATTTGTAAGCACAAAAACAATACAAATTTTGTTATTGTTTGCGCTGCTGAGTCTGGGTAGAGTGGAGGTGTCACAACAAATGCCATAACTTCAGAAAACAGAGTTTTGGTTCTTTTTCAAACTGGGGTTACCTGTCTGTGCTGTACCTGGAATCTCAGCAGATCTGCCAATAGAATGGTTAAATTCTGATCCTTCAGGCTGTCAGGTCAGGTCAGAGCAGCGTAGCTTGAGCTTTGAAAGGCAGAACAGACTCCAAAAGTAAAGGTCCACAATAATCTGTGCTATCTTTCTGAAGTAAAAAATAAGCATGATAAAGCCAATGGAGGAAAATAGCCATACCATAAAATTAGAAAGGAAACAAAAATGTGTCAGGATTTCCCACACTGTGAAATTGAAATAGAAATAGGTAGCTTTGGCTAAAATAAAATTTCTAAAGGCAAAGAACATTTCTTTCCTTTCTTTGTTAGCAGGTGGGGCCAAGCTCACAGAAGTCTGTCCTGTGGTTTGAAGATATCCAGATCTCTCCATGTAGCTTAGAGAGGATCATTCTTGTTTCCCCAATTTGCAAGTGTTCAATTTGCCAGATTATTTTATTCTGAAGTAGCATTATTGAATGGCTCCAGAAATGGTACTAGTTTGAGGTATTAAAATGACATGAGTTATTAGAGAAATCAATCTGTCAACACAGTATTTTCTGAAAGCCTGACTCCTCTCTTGCATCTCTTTACCTGGCCCATGCCAGTATTAAAAACCAAGAATGAATGCCACGCATGAGCATTTTTATTCAGGGATGCAGATCCTTTGCCTGTAGCAGTGCTCGGAACCTCAGCTTCCCGCAAAGTATATGCCTCTGCTCTGTGTTAGGGGGAAAAATGCTTTCTCTTTGACTGCAATTGGACAGCATGACAAGAAAGATGGGGTTTAGGCTGTGCTTTTAGTTCCCTTTTATTTTGCATTTTCTCATTTTAAGATGGGGTTTAGGCTGTGCTTTTAGTTCCCTTTTATTCTGCATTTTTTCATTTCCTTTGTAATGCCATTAGAACCAATCTCCATAAGTTAACAAATCTGGCGCTCCCATGGATGTTAATGGAGGGTGAAGGAGCTCAGCAGTCTGGAGTTAGAGAGTCCATTTTTCCTGTGATACCAGAAAGAATGGTTCACTGTATTTGCCAGTATTTCTTTCATGTCACTTCTCCATGCTATTCTGTATATTCATTTCTCTGTATATTCATTTATTTTTCAGTCAGGAACAGAAATTCTTTCAATAATATTCACTTTTCTTGTGAAGTCTGTTGTGGCTTGGGATATTTATTTATTTTTCTTCCAATGTTGTCTATTATCTGTTCTTGCTGCCCTGTTAATGAAACCCCTCTTGACCGTGAGCTAGGTAAAGAATAACCACAGTCTTCAGGCTTCAGCCCTGGGTTGCTCTCTGCAGCCCAAACTATATGCTTTCAGACCAGCCTCCCAGAGCAGGACTCTGCCAGTTGGCATAGAAATGCTGCAATGTAAAAGTGAATGGGAAATAAACAAGGAAAAAAATCCTTGTTTAGTGAGGCAGAATTTTTTCCAAGTGAGGCAGTTTGTGTCTGGCCAGGTGTTAACAGTTTAAAATCATGCTGATCCCCCAGCCCAGCTGGCTGTGTGACACACACATGGCTGTGTGAGCCATGCAACTCTGCATGCTATTTTCTGTGTCTCCCAGCACCACTTGGAAAGCAATGCAGTGCTGAAAAGATCTGCTAGGAACTTCTCTCCATCAGAGGAGAAGGAAAATGTGGGGCTTGACACGGTACAGAACACCCCACGGTCCCTCTGGCTCCTCAGAGTTAATCCTTAACCAGAGAGTGTTTGTCAAACTTGAAATCAAAGAATCAGCACTCCGCTTCTTGAGTTCGGCATTAAAACAATGGAGACCTGCTTCATCAAAGCAATGTCCTTGAAGACAAACAGGATGCTGAGCCCTGCCAAGAGCTCTTGTTTTGCTGCTGTCCTTTACTTGTTCTGCACAGACTGCAGTAGTGTGGTAGGAGAGCGTCGCACTGCAGTGCGCGGTCATCAGCTCTCGGCGCAGGCATTGGAGGCTGCAGTGTGAGACTGCAATGCTACACTGCAGAGCTGCTGAGCTTTCGAAAAGCCGCAGTTAGGTCTGGTTGAATGAGCAAAGTGCTCACGTGTGGGATTAAGCCCGTTTTGCTGTTCATGCCACATCTGTGAGCAGATTGTGTTCTTTGCAAATGTTTCTGTAAGAGCCGGAGGACTTGACAGAAAATGAATCCTCTGTGTCCTTGTCAGGTGGG
Organism: Anser cygnoides; assembly: GCF_040182565.1. Lineage (NCBI taxonomy): Eukaryota > Metazoa > Chordata > Aves > Anseriformes > Anatidae > Anser > Anser cygnoides. The sequence continues at coordinate 30,850,311 of NC_089912.1, read as the reverse complement.
AGAAAACGGGGTTAGTTCTGGCACCCTTCCTATGCACACCTGAGTGCGGCACCAGAGAGGTCTGCATGTTGCACGGTTTACTAAAACAATGCAAAACCCCCCTGAGTTTCAAATTATGTGGTTTGGTAAAATATATTGGTGAAAGGGAGGGGAGAACAGCAGCGGCACAACCTGGGGAGCTGATGCAAAGTAGGAAATTCCTGCTGGACAGGAGTGTTGAAGTTTTTTATTTGAGCGACCTGACTTTCATCAGGAAAAGCCAGGAGGAATGTGAAAGTTTTCCCTTTTTCTTTCTCAAAGCTCATGCTGTGGTCCTGTGACGATGAATAGCTGGGTTTGTGGGAGGAGGAGGAGCAGAGCTGCCTTTCTGAGGTGACCCAGCTTTGGTCTTTTCTTCCTCTCCCCGCTTGACCACCACTGAGAGGTAGTTCTGGTGGCTGAAAACTGGGACCTCCAAACTAGTTGTTGGTCAGAAGCGTTTGGTGGCAGCAAGGCTCTGTGGCAGTCTGCTGATGTAAGAAATTATTTGAACACCTGCCAATTGCTCTGGTCAGCAAGGTCACAGGATAGTGCTCTTGTAGCCTCTTTGTGTGGTCCTATTCCCTATAGCCTGGTTCTGTGCCCAAGAAGAAAACACTGGAAGGTAGTAAGAGAAGATGAGGTAACTTGAAATAAAATCGGCCTCAAATATTTAAAACCTGCTAGTGTGCTGCTACTGGAGGACAGCACAAAACTTGTTGTTGTGTACAACATGTACATGTACAATTTAAAAACATCAGGGTCTTTACCTCTCATAGAGCAGCTGAGATTGTACCTTCTTGATCTCAATCAAGCAAATTTGACATTCAGCCTTCTCTTGTTGTAGTCCCCACAGGTGGTGTGGCCAAAGACTTCTCTCACAGACCTGTATTCAGATGTAAAAAAGCCTGATCAGATGCAAATACGCTCCATTTATACATGAGTATGGGTAGCTGTGCAAAACAGAACTCTTCCTCAAATGCTCATACAAAGAACTCTGCCCTGTAAATGAAAGGAACAGCAAATGGAGGCTGACTATGTTTCTTGGCACAGACAAGTCTCTTCTGGGCAAATGATCGTGTCTTCTCTTCTCTCACTGCTGCTGCCTGGCACGCCCACATCTGCAGCAGCCCCTGTCAGACTGAAGGTCTTCCTAGGAACCAGAGGTCTGGGATTTCTGCAGATGGAAACTGTGTCTGAGAGGGATGGATGATGTATGTGCCCTGTCTTTGTGAACTCCCTGAAGTGGTCATTATATAGGACAGCTCCCATGGCAGATGACATTTGGTTAGACACAGAAAGGTTGCTCTCAAGTTTTTTTTTTTTTTTTTTTTTTGTGAGTTTAATAGCAGCAGGAAGCACTACAAATTGATAAGACCAGAATCATCCAAAGTATAGACAGACCCTTTCTGAATACTTTAAACAAAGAAGCACCTGCATCTTGGCTGCCTTTTCCTGGAAAATAATGAGAAGAACCTTTTAGTGATTTGCCCATTTTCTTCACAGTAAGGGGTCAAGGGGTGGTGAAGGTACCATGAGGCCTTTGATCAGCTCTGTGGACAGTGGGTTCAGAGCTCTTGACTACAGAGTGCTGATTTCTCTTCTAAAGCCTGCAGAAAGAACCTTTCTTCAGAAACCTATTTTTAACACACTCACTGCTTTTCAAACTAATAAGAGCCAGTCTAGCACGTCTAACACAACGGGCAGCTTGAAATGAGATGTATGTGCAGCTTCAGTCTGGCATATTTCTTGTTTGATTATTGTTCACATAACACATTTGGAAGGGATAGTCCCTCTGTTTGGCCATTAAATCTTTCCAATATATTTCAGCTGTGATCCATCCGTTGTCAAGGAGAGGAAAAATGACAATTATGTTGTTGGTGCTCTTGCTTTTGTATTAACTGTGCAAGCTTAATGGTGGTCTTAAAAAGAGATATTGAAAAAAAAAAAAAAAGGGAAAAAGAAAAGAAAAATAAAAACCTGTAATACATAAACAGTTTACTTTCCACTTTGTTAAAAAAAAAAAAAAAGCAAAACTTAAATAACAACATATTTTCTTTCCGTGCAGAAAGTGCTACAACTCTACAAAGATTAATTCCTATTATATTGTACCGCAAATCTTCCTTAAGAGAAAAAGTATCCTTTAAAAGGAATTAGAAATGCATATCTGACTGACACGTGTGGGAGGATGGAAAGTCTTTTCATTGGCTATATATAAGATGACAATTAAAATCCCCTCCAGTTTACACTTGAAACCCATCAGAACAATTGAGCTATCATTTCTTGACATGCTATTACTAATTCTTGTGAAAGTTAATTTGGGGAAAGTTAGTAAAAATAGAAGTTCTAATTGTGATGGAGATTCAGCAGTTGCACTGCATAGAACAATCCATGATGTACTTTTGTCAAAAGCATCCCAGAGCTGATAAAGGATGCTCTGCAGTTCCTCTACCATCCACCAGTGGGTTGATCAGCCTAAAACATTTCCTGCAGAAAAGGCTGAAAGTGAAAAAATATCCTCTGAAACCAAAGCTGATACACCAGAAAGCAACCAAAACTGTTCAGATCTGTTGAGTTCTAAATTCCCAGTGTTTCCCTCATTGCTGAGTTCAGATTGAATGAAACAGATTTGCAAACCCTTCTTTCGAGGGATTATGTTCTAACTATTGCCTTGAGCACTGGAACAGAAAAGAACAAATTAAAAGACTCGTCTTGGTATTATTCCCTTCACAGAAAGGGAGGGAGCTGATAATTTGAAATTATTTGCCTTTTCCAAATGTCTGTTTTGGAACACACAGATGGAGACTTGCATCGGAGAATTAGTTAATAAAAGAAACCACAAAATCAGATTATGGCCTAATGATGCAACGAATCATGTTTTAAGAGACATTTCAGCCATTATATCAATGCAATACCCCATCATGCTGTTTATAAGTAACTGATTATATTTTAGCACATTTGCATATGAATAATTGAAATGGCTATGAAGGTTCTCCAAGAGTCTAGTGACAAAAGCAAGCATATAAAGATTTTTGTTTCTTCCCTGGGACTGAGAATTTGTGCATTTTCAGGCTTCAGGCATATTCAACACAGAGGCAAAGAACTTTATATATATAGGTTGTTATAATCAGAATGTTTTGTTGCAAGTTTTTATGTTGGTTTCTTTCCAAAGAAACTGTTATCTAAAGTCCAGATCAGCATTACTTTGTTGTTCTTCGGTATTTATGTGAATCAGTTTTAATTTTGAATGATATATGTTCTTAGGTTGTACAGTGACAGCATTTGCAAATGATGCACTGCAGTAAGCTTTATGCAGTATAGACAGGAATTGATCTACAAAACCATGAGAAAATGTGTAACTCCATTAACAAAACTAAAAATATCAAAATATATTAATCTTTCTGATGGGAAGAAATGTTTATTTTTTTATGACTAACTAGATTTTTTTTTTTAATTCTTGGAATAAATTCAGAAAGTTTATCTTGGGTGAAATTTACTAACAAAGCAAGACTGCCTGAGCCATCTGTGTCTTTTCATATGAGAGGTAGTGTAAAGTGCCTCCTGTCTCCATTCTATCCCAGACTATTGTGTCTGACTACATGTTCCTGAAACCAGTGTGACTACAATGGTAGTTGTGTTCAGTGACAACTAATGTGAAATGTAGCTGGTCACAGTGGCTAACTCCTTAGAAAAGAACTGAGAATATGTGAACTGTTGTGTTGCAGTGCTACAGCCACTCAGGGGGAAGTAGTTCAGTCAGCCTGTTAGGAAAAAAAAGTGCAGTTATTTCTGATTGAAATTGTGTCCAAGCACTGTACATTCTATTTTTTTTTATTCCCCCCCCCCCGCTTTTTTTTTCATATTATTGTTTGTTGAAAACTCTTGAATTCTTGTAGGACTGAAGCTTGTTTAACAGAAGCATGCTGGTAGAGTAATTGTTCAAAACTCTGAAAAAGATTCAACCAAGCTGCTAGTGTTCTGGTAATTCCTGTTCTCTTGTAACAGCAGAATGGTATTTGTGTTTTCTTTTGTTTACATTGCCTCCATCCCCTCTACTTTTTTTTTTTTTTTTTTTTTTTTTCCCCTATGGATTTATTTTAGCTCCTTGTGGTTTTGGGTGAATAGGTACTGTAAGAAATCTGACCCATGGTTGATCACCTCCTTAAGTACTGTGTTCTGTTTTGGGCCCCTCACTAAAAGAAGGACACCAAGGGGCTGGAGTCTGTCCAGAGAAGGGTAATGAAGCTGGTGAAGGGTTTAGAGAACAAGTCTTAAGAGGAGTGGCTGATGGAGCTGGAGTTATTTAGCCTGGAGAAAGGAGGCTCGGAGGAGACCTTATCGCTCTCTGCAGCTAAATCCAGGTGGGGATCAGGCTCTTCTCCCAAGCACTAAGTGATAAGACAAGAGGAAATGTCCTTAAGTTGCACCAGGGGAAGTTTAGGTTGGATATTAGGTAAAAAAAATTCTTCACTGAAAAGGTTGTGAAGCATTGGAACAGGCTGCCCAGGGAAGTAGGTGAATCACCATCCCTGGAGGTCTTCAGAAAACGTGCATATGTAGTGCATAGTGACATTGTTTAATGGTGAACTTGGCAGTGCTAGGTGAGTGGTTGGACTTGATGATCTTAGAGGTCTTTTCCAACCTAAATGATTCAATAATTCTATTATTCTATGTTCCCAAGGGCTCAGTACTGGGATTATTTTTGTTTAACATTCATACCAATGGTCTGCATGAGGGACTTGTATGTACCTTCATTAGTTTGACAGACAGTACCAACTTAGGCAGGACTGTCAATCTGCTTGAGGGTATGGAAGATTTGAAATCCATAAATTATATGGAAATGATTTCATGATGGGACACTGTAAGTCAGGTTGATGGTTGGACTTGGTAATCTTGAAGGTCTTTTCCAACCTAGATGATCCTATGATTCTATGTCTGCCAAGGAATCAAAGATCTTGGAAGAGAAGGAAAGAACAAAGTAGAATCACCTATCCTAAGTCCATCCACCTACTGTATCTGGACGGTAACTTAGATGCCAATATTGCTGCAGTGGAGGTGATTGTTATTGCTCAAGGAAAATAAGAGTCTTTACCTATACTCTGCGGTAGCTTTATGTTTTACAAGATGTAGACCTAAGGTTTTCATAAAGTTTTTGCTCTGAAATTGCCCTTGAACTAACATGAAGAAATTCTGGTGTACTTAAGGTAGTATTGCTAGTCCTTCTCTCTTCTGGTGGATGCTGCTGTAGAAAACTAAGGAGATGCTTTTAATTTGATCTGCATTTATTTCTTTCCTGCTTTGGCATCTCTTTTAACACCTGGTCAGGTAAATGTCTTAATCCTTGAAAATCTTCATTCCCCTTTATCGCTTTTTACATAACTTGGTAGCAGAGAACACATTTGCACAGTAAACGGTGACGTTCACACATAGAAAGTCTCCTTGAAAGACTGAAAAATGAAATATCTTAAAACAAAGGGGCACAATCAATTCACATGGGTCTGATTGTTCTAGAAGAGAAAAGAGGCTGCTACTTGTGACAGGTACATGTGGATGCCTTTAAATTGTTTCATATTGTCAGGAGCTTCCTAACGTTCTTGTAGTACATTCAAGACAGTTTGTATTGGAAACTCTGAGTCTATGCTCTGGTGATAGGAAAGGCAGAAGAAAGAATTGAATATGTGATTGAAAAGACTTTAATTTAATATTCAATTGATAAAAGGAGAGTATTTTAATTGGAATAGCTTCTATTAGGTATTCTTTCCATTATGCAGTTTTAGGCAGTTCATTAATTTAACTGTTGGTTGATAGGATTTTCTTCCATTTATTTCCATTTGTTTTCATTTATTTAATTCTTGCTTGTCTGTAAAAAAGGCCATCCTTGTTATTGGTATTTTTTTTTTTTAGCTGGCAAGCTATGTAAATATTTTATTTCTGGTGGAAAATTCTCTTGGAAGTATATATCTTCTGTACATGATGATGTTTTCATGGTAACAAACACTAAAGATGTACTTGCCTGGAATGTTCTAATGTTTGGGTTGAAATATTCTTTACTTTATTATTCTATAAAAAAAGGAAAAAAAAAAGCCAAACACTTTGGGGAAAGTAGTCTTAGTCATTCACCTAGCTTACACTGAAAAGGTTTTTAAAAATATTTATTTTCACATAAAGTACATTTGTCGGTAGACTAGATAAAACAAGTGTATTTCAAGTTTAAGTGTCAGAATCACTTGTCCCCCTTGGGACAGAAGAGTGGAGCAAGTGACTGCCAGAGAACACATTCTGCTGTCCTTGCTCTGGCTCCATATTAAATTTCTACATCTGCACCTAAGCAGTGACCAAATTAACATAAACACTGACTAGGATAGCTATCTTCAGACACTTGAGTCTTTCAGTACATTAACTCCTTAACTCCTTCAGACCTATGATATGCCCCTTGTTTAATTGAAGTCTTTTTTTCTGATCTTCAGGGCTGCAGAGATTAGATAAGATTTTGCCTTTTTCTTCTGCTGTCTGATATTGGCTTAAAAGCTGAAGGAATTTTTTTTTTTTTTTTTTTTTTTTGTTAAAAGGTCAGGTTTTTTGGCCATTTTGGGGGGGGATAAGAATCATGGGATGGGATGACGTCTCCAAGACATTTGGAGAGAGTAAGACCATATTTGGTCACCAAAACTTTGTACCAATAGTGAGCTTTAGAAAACAGAGCCACTCATGTAAGCATCTAAACAAGGGTATCAGAACGAGGAGCCATATTATCTCTGAACAGGAGTTTTGTCTTTTCTTCAGGAGAAATTATGGCCAGAAAGGCTGCCAATGAACGTGCAGAAAACAGAAATGGAGACAGGCTATGCAGAACACAGTTTTAATATGAGACAACATTTCCAATCTTCACATGCTGCATCCCCCCTCGCCTGCTTCTTTTCAGTTTCAGAGGATTCCTCCTATTCCAGCAAGGAACACTGACATCTTACTGGAACCCACAGGAATCAGAAAACTATGGCTGGCTACAAGTGTCTGTTGGTGTTATAAAAAGAACAAGCTACATACAGGGCATCTCTGGCCTTCACACATTTCCATTAATAAAAATAAATAAATAAATTGATAAATAAAAACAGTATTAGTAATACAGGGCAGGGTTACTTGTTGAAAATCATTTTTATCCTTGCAATTTTTCCCCCCGTCTCTGCAAAAAAAAATAAAAAATAAAAAAATAAATAACAATTTAGAATGCTTTGTTCAGAATAAGTATGTTTTCACACAACCTTAGTTTTTGGCAAAAAGCTATAGTATATGTCTGTCAAAAGTCTGCATTTTAAAAACGCTTAGCAGGGGACAAAACAAACAAAAATGAGTGAATTAACAAATCACCCTCTGCTGAGATCCAGTAAGAGATGATGAAGTAGACACCAGCACAGGGCATAGCCTCTGCTGAACCTCAGTTTCTACTCTAGAATTATAGAATCATAGAATGGCTCGGGTTGGAAGGACCTTAAAGAGCATCTAACTCCAATCCCCTGCCAAAAGCAGGGATGCCATCCACTAGATCAGGTTGGACAAGGCCCCATCCAGCCTGGACTTGAACGCTTCCAGGGATGGAGCATCCACAGCTTCTCTGGGCAGCCTGTGCCAGTGCCTCACCATCCTTACAGTGAAGAATTTTTTCCTAATGTCTAATCTAAATCTATCCTCTTTTAGTTTAAGACCATTCCCCCTTGTCCCGTCATCATCTACCTGAGTAAAAAGTCCCTCTCCATCCCTTTTAAAAGTAAGTATTTATACCTTTAAGTATTGAAAGTCACAATGAGGTCTCCCTGAAGCCTTCTCTTCTCCAGGCTGAACAGTCCCAGCTCTCTCAGCCTTTCTTCATAGGAGAGGTGCTCCAGCCCTCTTTCTACCCTGTTTCCCTGAGAAAAATTAACAGTATGTTACCCCACAGTTTTCTGTAAATCTGAATAAATATTTTACTCCATTTAATAATTCTAGTACCTGATTGTCACTTTCAAACAAATTGCTGAGAGAAATGAAGACTCCAATGATATTTCACTTTATTAGGTTTTGAGGATATAGAGAGGGCCAGGTAGAGGAGAGGACACTATAGATCCTGTCACCACCTGAAGGAGACATGCTAATGAAAATACATTTTTGTTAGCCTTCAGAACATGTACACAGCATGGTATACCTCACAAGTGTTGCACTGCACACCACATGGCTTTGCTTGTCCAGTGAAAAGTCAATGTGGGCTTAAAAATATGAGCTTGCTTTCCACCCATCTGCCAGTGAACCTGGGAGAAGGCTTTGTAATATTGTGGCACCTGCTCCAGTGCTGATAAATCTGGAAATTATCATGATAAAGCTGGAGAATCTCAGCTTCACATTTTAATCTGTTCCCACCACATCTGTTTCCATATTTTTTTTTACTATATGGTGTATTGAGGTGAATTGCCTCAGTACAGCTCTGATATTCTCTCTAATTTGATTCTATCTCCCCTCCATACTATTAATTTTTTTTTTTTTGGGGGGGGGGGGGAGGGAGAGAAGGTCTAATTTCACTAGACTATGGAATAATTTTTATGTCTCCTTAAGAAATAAAACATGGGTACATTACTATTCTTGCTTTTCCTGAAAAAAATCAGTTGTATACAGCTGTTCCTGAAAAAAAAAAAAAAAAAAGTTGTATATAACTCATTACAATATCATCAATGGATTTAACATAAACAACAGAGAGAATTCAGGATTATATGCGGCCATAAATATGATGAATTGTAATAAGAGAAGTGGACGACTTGAGAAGAAAGCTATCACAATGTCAGAAGTCTATGAAATGTTTTCCCATTTTCTAAGACAATTCTGTTCTAAGATATAAAATTCATTGCCTCAGATGGGGATGATCTTGACTTTCATTGGTAATGTTGATGCCTCTGTTATTCAGAGCACATTATATACTCCTAATTACATATGTTTATAAACAAAACTACACAGATTCTCTCTGGGGCTGAATTTTCAAATGCAAATAGCTATGCATGAAGAATAAGCTGGCAAAGCTCTGTTCTCAATTTGCCATTTTGCTCCCTGACTTTCACCCCCACCATCCGCAAGTCTTTTGCATGCTGGCCATGCTTCTGGTTTCATTGTCTTCATGGCAAACTCCAGATCAACAACAGCACAGTATTTATGACTAAACATAATAGCTGCCGTCAAATATAATTACTTGCTGCTTCATTCACAAAAACTTAAAGCCTTAACGCATTGATTAACTTTCTCTGTACAAATTCCACATGATTACTATTAACTCTTTGCCTTATAGTGCAGCCCAGATATCCCCATGGGGAAGGAAGCCTGGCTTTGAGTTAAATCCATGAAGTCTGAGTCAAAACCAGAGGAGTTAAACCCAAGTACCTGGTGTTCTAGTCCAGTAGACTGCTTGCTCAACATTTCTTGCCTCTATCACTTGGAGGTATGTCATTCACAGTTCATTACAAAATGTCAATCTGTACCCTGCCTCTAAATGAAAGCTGATTTTTCCCTTCTCATCTTTCAGTATAATTTCCAAACAAAACCTTTCCTGAGAAAGAAGCATCAAGAAGACACATATTGAGACAACAGATGCTTTACATGGTGTTGTGATGTGCCTTCAGAGGACTGATGTAACTATTAAAAGAGCAGTAAGAACAGAATTCTTAACTCCAACTTTTCTGTGAATTGGAGGAACATCTTAAACAACACAGTAAAATTCATAACACTTTTCTCCTTTGAGCAAATCCAGCATGAAAAAGCCAACTTAATTTATGAGGTATTGAGTATAAGGAGAAGAGAATCTTTGCTTTTCTGTATGCTTACACAAAGTATGGGTTGCGAGGCTTAAAACTGAGTCAGATCACCTGTGGAACTTGCAATTGTCATTTTCCATAGTATATGGGCAATAATCTTTTGTATCGGTGATAGTCTGGATCTACCGTGGGTGGACATAGCAGGTGTTTGCAGAGAATTCTTTGCATGTAGTCCTTGAGCGAATTACCTCTCTATGCAAGAGTATAGCATGCCTCTTTACTGCATGACTTCAACTTTGCTGGCTTCTCTCGATAGGAAGGATTCACCTTCAACCTTGCCAAAATGACAGAGCTTTTCTAAGGATGGACAGGATGGTGAGATTCTTCAAGGATTTTCCTGCCATACTCTGCACTGGTGCAGTCTTACCTTGAGTACTGTGTGCAGTTTTGGGAGCCACATTATAAAAAGGACGTATTAGAGAGTGTCCAAAGGAGGCCAACAAAGATGGTGAAAGTCTAGAAGAGAGGAAATCATATGAGGAGCACTTGAGGTCACTGGGTTGGTTCAGCCTAGAGAAGAGGTGACTGAGAGGAGGCCTAATGGCAGACTACAGCTCCCTCACGAGGGGAGTGGAAGGGCACGCGCTGAGCTCTGCTCTCTGGGGACAGCGACGGGACCGAGGGGATGTCATGAAGCAGGGACAGGGAAGGTTCAAGCTAGATGTTAGGAAAAGGTTCTTCACTGAGAGAGGGTGGTTGGGCACTGGACAGGTTGCCCAGGGAAGTGATCATGGCACTGAGCCTGAAGGAGTTCAGGAACTGTTCGGACAATGCTCTTAGAAACATGGTCTGATTTTGGGGTAGTCCTGTGTGGAGCCAAGGGTTAGACTCAATGGTCCTTGTGGATCCCTTCCACCTCAGGATATCCTGTGATTCTATATTCTAGTCTATGATTATTTTTTTCTTTTTATCAATCTGAATCTCCCCTGATTCAATTTTTGACAGCTGTCTCTGGTTCACCTTCCATGCACCACTGTGAAGAGTCTGACTCTCTCTTCTTTATGACCTTTAAATACTGGAAGACTACTATTAGGTCCCTTTAAAACTGTCTTTTCCTCTAGGCTGAACAAACCTTAGACGCAGGACTGCATTTCACTTTGCTGAATTGTATGATGTTCCTGCAGGCCCATTTATCCAGCCTGTCTGGATTTCTCTGAATGACAGCTCTGTGCTCAAGTGGATCAACTGCACCCCAGTTTGGTGTCATCCTCAAATGTGATGAGATGCATTACATCTCTGTATGCAAGTCATTGATAACAATATCAAACACCAAGGAGGTTCCCAGATAAAAACCAAGATAAGCCACCTGTGACTGTCCCCAAATGGACTAGATGGCTAACTTTATTCTTGACTGCATTAGGAAAATATTGCCAAGTGTTGTGAACCTTCCACTCTACTTAGCATTTGTGAGGCTGCACCTGAAGTGCAGCTCTGTGCCCCCAGTAAAAGAGGGACCTAGACATACTGTGAAGAGTCCAAGAGGTGTTGAGAGTGCTGGGATTGTTCAGCCTGGAGAAGAGAAGGCTCAGGGGGCATCTTATCAATGGAAATAAATACCCGAGGGGAGGGTGCAAAGAAGACATAGCCAGGCACTTTCAGTGGTGCCCTGTGATAGGACAAGAGGCAATAGGCAGGCACAAACTGGAACACAAGAGGTTCCATATAAGCATCAGGAAACAATTCTTTATTGTGCAAATAACTGAACACTTGCACAGGTTGTCCAAAGAGGTTGTGGAGTCTCCCTCCTCAAAGATATTTGAAAGCCATCTAGACATGGTTCTGGGCAACCTGCTGTAGACGTTCCTGCTTGACCAGGAGGATTGGACCAGATGGCCTCCAGAGATCCCTTCTAACCTTAACTATTCTGTGATTCTGAGTACCCATCACCCACTACATTCTAAACACAACAACTCACCCAGTTTTTCCACAACATCGTAATATGCCCACGTAGACTATTAAGTTCCTTCTTGGACATGCTGGGGAAAAGCATACTGAAAGTTTTGCTAAATCTAGCTTAGTGACGCTGTTTTCCCTGCATTTACACCGTTACCACAGTCATCTTCTCCCATGATTTTAAATGCCATGCTGTTTTCATCAGTGTAGCTGGAACATGAATGTTAACTGTTCTAAGTCTGTACTAATAAGCCAAACCAAATAAAGCCACCGATAAATCTCATGCAGATCATCCAGCTCCAATGAGCTTCTGCATTCATCTCCTTTGCATCTCTTCCTGAACACTGTTTTCTTTTTATTGCTCTCTTCCTGATACCCATCTCTTAAATATTTTAGTCTATGACAAGAATGATGGGGAACAGATAAGCTCCTGGCAAGTCTGACATCAGTCGGGCTGCGAAGGCAGTAACCTCATGATGACGTGATTTAGAGACAAGGAGATGTAGCTTACCTTCATGGCTTATGAATATGGCATTTTCTTTTTTACCTTGGGGTAACACTCTCACAGTCTGCGTGAGAGCTATTTTAAAACAAGGAAAGTTAATATATTTTTCTGTTTCAACACAAGATTGACTGACCAAAGGGTCAGTGCAAAACTGCAGTGTGTTGGTTCATCTTGTTGCACAACTGTCATTCCTTGTCTTAATTTCTGTTTGTAACCTAGGAGTGCTGTGAGGCTCTGCAGATACCCTGAAGTAAAGAGCCCAGACTTCTGTTTTCCTTTAAGCCAAGGAATAGAAGCCAAGGGGTTGAATTACTTTAAGATAGTTCAGAGCGACAGCTGTTGTTTTCTTGCTTTTTCCCAGACTACAGTGTCACTACCTTTCAAATGTGTTAACCTCTTAATTTTTTTTTTTGACATATCCTCTAGACCCTCCTGCTTCTGATCTGAGCAAAACTACTGTATCCTGTGGACATTATATTACCATGTATCTGATAGAAACAAACCATAATCCACCAATGAGTCCTAGTGGATCTGCTCTACATCATATTACATAAGCAAGATGATAGTTGTCTCCTTATATGTGAATCTACTACAAACTACTTGCATAGCAAAACGTCACATAGAACATATTGTCTTGGGAATGACAAAAGGGGAACAAAATACTGAAAAGGTACAAAATAACCAAGCTTTTGTTGCTTTATTTTAGATACTGAGTGACGAAAAAGAGGGCTACCAGTGACTTTGACAGTGTTTTAGTTCTTTGTTGAAGATTGCATTGTGGTTTGTTCATTTCACATTTCTTGGCTCCAGTCCTAATGTCTTAATAAGGCTTTTGTGCTTCTTTCCTTCCTGGTCTGTAAAGCAATATTCAAGGGAGCTTTCCACAAGAAAGGAACTCCGGCAAGTTAAAGTTAGAATTTTTCAGTTTGCTGTAATTATTTTTTTTTTCACTGTATCCTAAGAAGGTTTTAAAAATACATTTTATAATACATAGCAAAGCATTATTTATAGAATAAAATGCATATGAATACATATATTTATGCATAAAAATCTAAAAGCTGTAGAACACAAGATTGTGTGGTAAAGCACAGTCCCTTGATCTTGCTAAAGTCTGGATCATCTACAATTACACACAAAGCTGGGAGAAATACGAGAACTCTGAATTTGTCCTTCCTGCATGAACGTATTTGGCTCTGCATAATTTACAGAACACACAGAAGGCCTGGTTCTAATTTCTGTGGGCAACTGGGATCTGTCTCTCTGACAATGCAAAACAGAAGCAGAAGTCCAAAAGTGTAATTTCCTAAATTTTGAACTGTTGAATTGTCAATGTGCAAAGCAGTCATATCACAAGAAATATATCTAAGGGGTTTTCATCCTTCAGCACTGTCACATCCTTCTCGTACAGCTCTAAGAAACTCATGCCCTTGTTCCCCACCTAATGACAACAGGTATCATTTTTTCGCCTTGCCTGTGCAACTCTGTTGTAAACTCTTTCAAGAATAGGATGACCCCTCAGCCATAGTATACACAGAACTACACCCCACAAAGCCCACCTCTGTGCTTCTGTATAACACAGTAATACACAGTAATAACACATTCTGGTGGTATGTGGATGTTTCACAGAATATCCATCACATTTACAAGAGAGCTAGAGATGGTTGAATGGTGCTGTTAAAAAAAAAAAATTATATATATATATATATATAATAGCAAAGTTGCTATATCTGATAAGGAACATATGGGTGAGACAGACAAGAAAATGAAAAAAAAAAAAAACCAGAAGCAACTTTCTGAATACATGTAGGTTGGTGTGATAACCCCTTCATGGCATTTTTCATGAGACAGCCACCATGAGATCACAGCCTTCTATGCCCTAGCTTTTAATGCTGTAGCATTTTTACTGTCCAGAGAGACTTGTGGTCATAGAAGCATTTTCCTGAGAACCTGGAAGCATATTTTGTATTGAAGATTGTTTTGTTTTGTTTTGTTCTATTTTGTTTTGTTTTGTTTATTTCATCTGGGTTTCTTCAGGTCCTCCAGCATAGGTCTACTGGTATTTTGTTGGAATACTCAATAAAACCAATTTCTAAATTTCCTTTATTTAGCATTGTATTTAATATTCATAGTATTTCTGGAGTTGGCTAGCAGAGAGTAAGGATCAGACCTGAGACTGGGAAGGTATTTTGGTCTTCAAGGAGTCAAAAACTGTTTTTTGACCAAACTGACAAATTATTTCATAAAAAGGGCAGAAAAGTGCAGATATGAGGACTGGAGACTAGCTTCTACACGGCTTCAACAAAGCATTTACCAAAGAAATTGTCACAGTCTTAACTGTCACTTAGTAAACATCAAGGAATGGCACTGAAGGTACTACCTCTCCTATAGGTTCATGGAGAAGGAGTTTGGGAAAGTGCAAAAGCACTGCTGACTTTCTACCATTCAGGATCCAGCAGCTTTGGATACAAAGAGGAAGGCATTCTGCATAGCCATGACCCAGAGCCTAATTTAGGTTCCTACAGATAGAGCAGGTAGTGCTTCCAAGATGATTTGTACCTGAGCTGACAACCATCTGGCAAGGATGTATACAACAGCAGGGAAAATGAGGCAATAGAGCCTGCAGCACTGCATGTGCTGGCAGCAGGCCTCTCGGAACTTATCCTCAGGGTTTCCTATGTGCAGTTCATCTTGCTTCTATGTAATGGGTTTATGTGGCAAGGTTTTGCTAGCCAGGGGCTGCAGGGGCGGCCTCTGTGCACAGAGCCCAGCAGCTGCCCCATGTCAGAGCAGAGCCAGCTCCAGCCAGCTCCAAAAGGGACCTGCTGCTGGCCAGAGCTGAGCCAGGGAGTGATGCTGGTTGGGTCTCTGGGAGAGCAGATTGAGGGAAGGGAAAAAACTGCTGTGCTACAGCAGCTGGGAGAGGGGTGGTGAGAAAATGGAAGAGAGAAGCAGCCCTGCAGCCCCCCAGGTGAGTGCAGCAGGAGGGCAGGAGGTGCTCCAGGCAGGCAGCAGCAGTTCCCCTGTGGCCTGTGCAGGGAGAGGCCCCTGGTGGAGCAGGCTGTCCCCCTGCAGCCCGTGGGTCCCACACGGAGCAGATCTCCACGCTGCAGCCCCCCCCGTGGAGGAGCCCCCGCTGGAGCAGGTGGATGTGGCCTGGAGGAGGCGCCTGCGGCCCATGGAGAGCCCCCGCAGGAGCAGGCCCCGGGCCGGAGCTGCAGCCCGTGGACAGGAGCCCATGCAGGAGCAGGGGGTCTGGGGGGAGCTGCCGCCCACCCGTGGGGTACCTGTGCTGGAGCAGTTTGCTCCTGGGGGATGGATGGACCCCGTGGTACGGAGCCGTGTGGAAGCTGTTCTTGAAGCTTCGGAGACAAAGCGTCAGGGACTGACCACAACCCCCCTTCCCCATTCCCCTGCGCTGTTTTTCGGGGGGAGGAGGTGGAAGAGGGTGGATGGGGAGAAGGTGTTTTTGGCTTGCTTTTCCTTTGTTTCTCACTTCTCTAGCTTGTTAGTCAATAAATTTTACTATCTCCCTACTCTGAGTCTGTTTTGCCCGTCACGATAATTGTTGGGTGATCTCCCTGTCCTTATCTCAACCCTTGAGCCCTTTGCGTATTTTCTCCCCCAGTTCCTTTGAGGACAGGGAACGAGAGAGCAGTGTGGTGGAGCTTGGCTGGCTGTCAGTGTGAAACCACCACATTCTCTGCCAGTTGTGCACCATGCAGGCACCTTTCTGACTGTGAAAGAGACATGGTAAGTAGCTGATAACCTCTCTACTTGCCCCTTTATTTTTCAATTCATGAAAACTTCTGTGCCAGTAGAACATCATGTTTACCTTGGAGTCTAGTATTTGTTTGAATGGTAGTGTAAATCGTTAATATATTGTCGATAAGAACCACCTGTATTGCTGAAAAACAATAGCTTTTCGGGCATTGTTCAGTGAGCTAAATTCTTCCCGTTTGTGTATAGCACCAGGCATAATTAGAACATATGGTAAGAGAAGAAGCCCTGCAGGCTCATGCAGTGTTACCTTCTTTCCCATCTGCTTCAGGAGCTGGGTGTCTTGCCTTTGTTGCTTATAAATCGTTTAGTCAAACTAACTGTTTCAGTTAAAAGTGAGATGGAAAGGGAAAGGGAATCTTGTAAAGGTCTTTGCCAAATCTGTTATTACTTGAGTGGTGCCTTTGTTAGAGCTCTAGCAGCTGGACTAGGAACATGGACAGCAGTTTGGTGGTTTTTGTTTGTTTTTGTTTGTTTTGTTTGTTTGTTTTGAGAAACATTTTAATTTAGCTACCATGGTTGAGGATAATATTTAAAAATAAACTTGAGTGTAGGCCAGAGTACTCCGTATAAGGCAGCAACCATGAACTGGACAGTAAAAAGAAAGACCACATAAACTCCCTGTTTTAAATGAAATTCTCCATTTGGAAGATTTGAATTGCAGTGTTTGCATACTTGGGATAGATGATAATTGTACTTGTATCTGAGAATTCTGCCAAGTGTTCCCATTCCTGTGGCCTGAACCCCAGATCTGTCCTCTCCCAATAGCAACTTGGGACTTGCCTTTCTGCAACTCGGTCACCTTTCTCCATCTCTGCCTAGACTGACATCTTGGGCAGTAGCCTCCAAAGTGAGATTGCCACACCACAGGGGCTGCACATGACAGTCCATTAGGAAGGAAATATTGGAAGGAAATATTTTTGGTACCATTACAAATAAGACAAACCAAAAAAAATAAACATATGCTTTATTTCATTGATAACTCGTCATAGAATCATAGAATGGCTCGGGTTGGAATGGACCTTAAAGATCATCTAATTCCAACCCTACTGCCATAGGCAGGGGTGCCATCCACTAGATCGGGTTGACCAAGGCTCCATCCAGCCTGGCCTTGAACACCTCCAGGGTTGGGGCATCCACAGCTTCTCTGGGCAATCTGTGCCAGTGCTTCACTACCCTTACAGCAAAGAATTTGCTCCTAATGTCTAGTCTATATCTATCCTCTTTTAGTTTAAGACCATTCCCCCTTGTCTTATCATCATCTACCTGAGTAGAGAATCCTTCTCCATCTTTTCTGTAAGACCCCTTTAAGTATTGAAAGGCCACAATGAGGTCTCCCCAGAGCCTCGTCTTCTCCAGGCTGAACAGCCCCAGCTCTCTCAGCCCTTCTTCATAGGAGAGGTGCTCCAGCCCTCTGATCACCTTTGTAGTCCTCCTCTGGACTCGCACTAAGAGGTCCACATCTTTCTTATGCTGGGGGCTCCAAACCTGGACACAGTACTCCATGTGGGACCTCACGAGAGCACAGTAGAGGGGAATGATCACCTCACCAAGATGATGTTTGAACATCTGGAAGTTTGCTCTTCTGAAATTCAGGGTCATGACTGTTCTTAGCCAAGCCCGTATCCCTCAAGATCACAAACTCAACCAGTGCATGGTCACTGCAACCTAGGCTTCCACCAATCTTAACTTCTTTAATGAGGTCTTCTGCACTGGTGAGCACAAGGTCCAGTAATGCTTCTCCTCTGGTTGGTTTGTCTAATACCTGGACAAGGAAGTTGTCCTCCATGGACTCCCAAGCGTCTCCTGGATTGCTTACTGCCTGCCACATGGCTTTCCCAGCAAATATCTGGGTGGTTGACATCCTCCAGGATGATGAGAGCCTGTGAGCTTATCCATTTCTAATTTAGGGTATGCTTTATAAGGTACATGCTATATCATTAGAATGGTGCATGTGTATAATTTATGAATAAACATATATATATATATATATATAGGGGTGCATGCTCAAAAAGTTTTCACTGATATGTGTGCAATCAATCAAAATTTTGGATACCATTGACCAGGGAAAAACAATTATTTCCCTTGCAGAGTGCCTAATAAAATAAGATTTCCGTGGCAAGCATTGACTTTGTGCTTTATAATAATGGAGATCACACAACACTGGAAACACTCTGGCAGTGTTTTTTGCTTTTTTTTTTGTGTGTGTGTGTGTGTGTGTGTGTTAAAAAGAGGCATTAGAAGAGAAGGAAAGGAAGTAAAAATCCATATTATGATGCTCATGTACTCCAGAGAGAATCAAATCATTATCCTTCTCAAGCTATTGAATATTGCAGCTAGTATGTGTTGTCCCACTTCCTTCAAATCAGGCTGCTCTGCCCTACGCCTGCCTCGAAAATCTTGTTTTTTTTGCAGAATGGCCTCTACTTTTCAAATTTCAGTACATATTTTCCACGAGAGCCCTAAGTGTTGTGGTCTCTGTGGATTTAAAGTCCTCATAGATTACACCTTTCTTTGCTGAAATGGTACAGAACTCAGAGAAAGCACAATTCTTAACATTCAGTAACATAAGTTATTGTTTTCAAGTTAATTATGAGAATGCTCTGCCCTCAGCCTTGTCATAATGTGGAATAAATCACTTGTATCCAATTTCAGTTGAGTGACATAAAAGGTATTTTTTTCTTTCAACTTTTTCTGACTTTTTGAAGGCAGAAGGTTCTTGTGGTACTACGTCCATCTTCCCATCCTTGTAGTCATCTGCTCATGAAATAATTCCTTCATTTACCCTTATGCCTGCCCATCCATCCATCCATCCATCCATCCATCCATCCATCCATCCATCCATCTATCTACCCGCCACTTCCTGAATAATGGAACTGGACTTGTAGGTAAGTGAATGTCTCTCACTGTCTGCATATTTGCAAAAATCACAAGAAAACATTTTTATGTACTATGATGAGAATCTGAGAGCTGTTTTCCTCAACTGAAAGAGGAAATATATATTCTGATTTTTTTTTTCAGTATCAAAGCTTTAGCGACTTCTTTTTGTTTACTTGTATAAAAAAAAAAGAGAACGTTATTATGTTGTGATGAAATTTGAGAATAAAAATTTTAACTTGTTGCATATAAGTGCACTATACTCTGTCATTGTGGCACAACAGACACACCAAGACATGCTTCATTTTTGTTTAAAGATGAGGATTCGATTGTAAGTGGGAGAAATTAAATTTCACAGGTGAAACTACGAGGTACAAATAATTTGAAAATATCCCTCATATTCTTTGGAGGAAGACCATCATTCTGACAGGAGAGGTATCCAGCTCTGAGTCACAGGATAAGATAACTACTGATAACCCCCTACTCTGAGTTTCTGGGCATGATGATACATACAAGAAAGAGGAGGATTTAAAAAGTTCAGTTAAGTTGCAAGAGACCTATTTCTTCCTCCCAACTAAATGAGGGAAAAGGTCAAGAAACAGGAATTTGATAACAACCCAGAAGACAGGTCTGGATCACCAGGGCTTCTTTAGCTGCTAAACCTGTCATGAAAAACTGTTGTCTGGAAACTAAAGATAGACATATTCAGATTAGAAATATGGTTCTTGCTTTTAAGGTAGAGGGCAATTAACCATCTTTTGATACCTTTAGTGAATCCTGGTCATCCAACTATAGGAAACTTTCCCCTGGCACAGTGAACTGTATGTATTTTATTTGAGAAAATGGCAGAGCTCCTGTGTGTGTTCTTGTAGAAGAGGAAGGCCATCTGACACTTCGTGCAGCATGAAGGTGGATGGTCAGAAGGGTGGATGGTCAGAAGGGTGGATGCACAGGTTTTCGTAGAAAAGAAAAGGAAAAAATATTATCCTATTATCCCTGTATTATATCAATTGCATATACTATATAAATATAATTCGTATGTGTTTATCATTGTAGTTTTTTGTCTTCTCCTGTTACACTTACTCAGATCACACTACAGACATCATGCTTGGACAAGATAATGAATAAATCATGACACAGTGCAGTGGTCACTTTCCTAACATGCATGCATGGTTCTTCAGTCCTAGCATGCTATAGGTGAGGAATCAAAGGCTGAAAACAAAAAACGACTCCAAAAAGCTTTGAGTTCCTTGAATTCTGCTTCATTGATAGAACTCAGAAGAAAATTCAGTCACAGCTTGAAGAGAAAGGAATCCATGGGAACGCTTACTGAAAACATGCTGCTCCACTATTTTAAGTCAAAAGTGTTCTTTCCCTTAGCTTCTCCCAGGGTTTGGATTAGATCAGCTATTCAGAGAGTCTTGAGGAACTGATACACAGCACATGTTGCTGAGTGATATGTACCTGCTAACTGAACTGCATTAGAGAACCTCCTAGAAGACAGCTGGGAAACAAGGACTGAACTCTGCCTCTGTCTCCCTGAATTCTTTGATCTGTGATTACCTCAAAGGTCATCATGCACATCACCTTTGCCTGTGTTGTCCCATCTGACTGCTCTGAAAGTAGTTTCTAAATAATAGAGAAATAGAAATGACCTGGGATACAAGACATCCAGTTCTGACTAATTGAATTAGGGCACATGGATTGGTAAGATTACTTTAGCAGCTCTTAAGATACAATTCTTTGCTGCCAGATTTTATTGCTAGGGCCTCAGGGGGCACACAATACAATATTTAACTAGTCATGGAGGCTGGAGAAAGCCCCAGGAGCCTGGGGAGGTCAGACATCCTACTTCTTTGTAAAAAGAGAAAATGAGACAATGGGGAACAAAAACCAGCCAGACTTCATCTTGGGGAAAGATTCCTAGTCAAATTATTAAGCAATACGTTTACAAGCTCCCAAGAGCATATTAAGAGGATAGAAAACAGCTGATATGGATTTGTCAAGAATAAATCATATCAAACTAATACAATTTTCTTCTTTGACTGGATGTCTGGCCTTGCAAGTAAAAGAAAAGCTGCCAGTTTGATAGATTTTAATTTCAATGAGGCTTCTGAACCTGGTTGCCCTCGTTCTGCTTTACAGATGATGTGGAGAGGAAGGGGCCTCTACACAGAGAGAGAGATCCCTGTGATTCACCCCATGATATGATTTGAAGTGCCCTCAGGAAGAGGGCTCTTTTTGTTGACTGGCAAGTTCTTTCTTTCTTAAGAGACCTAAGCGTCTTATAAGTTGTCTTGCCAGTTATATTCCCAAGGTGAGGTAGGCCAAGGCTGGACCATTTCAAGAGACCTTTCCAGCCCCTGACGGCTATCTCGATAACAGGCAGAGCTACCAGGGCTGGCTGACCCATGCACAGCCAGCGAGTATCTCTGCAGCAGCAATGGGGATAAAGATGACTTCTCCATCACCAGTCTGTGAACCAGAGCACGGGTTTGAAGGGAGCAAGAAACCCAGTCGTGATATCTATTTATGAGGGGTTTTGTGGGGTATGGGAGAGGGGATGAGTTGAGATTAACTGTGCTTTCCTGATAAATATTTGCTGATAAATATTGATTTCTTAGGTTCATTTTTGCCAAGTCTTATATAGGAAAACCTTGTATGAGCCACTTTACAAGTCCAAATCTGAAAACTGAGTGGTAGCTTAAGTGAAACTAGCAGGTCATTTTCAGATGTTGTTAAGCCAACAGCAGCAGCAAGCTGTAATCTACCCAGAAGTAGGCTAGACAGACAATCTGTATTCCCCCAGACTCTCTCACGTAGTTGCTCCTGTACAGCTGGCCTTTATCCATGGTGTGCTTCTCAGCCTTCCAGTACAGGATAGGAGCTGCAGGGGAACTATTCACTGTGACAAACTATACATGCACTGAAGAGCTTTCAAAAGGAGTCAGTGAACTGCACAGCTTCCAGAAGCATCTGAAGACTAAAGTATGCTGCAGGCCCCACCAAGAGAAGGTATTGTGTTACAATGCAGATTAAGTTCACTTGGAGTTTAGATTCCTCCATGTCCTCCAAGCTGCCTATTTACCAAGTAAGAACGTAAATATGTTAGTATTTCCAAACTAAATGGAATTGTATCTCACTTTAACATGCTATGTGGCTTGCATTCAATGTTTGATGAAGTTGTATTTTGTCCTCCTTCTCCCGTGTATTTCAGACTTTACAGAAGCGGTATCTCAATGACTGTGGGCAATACAGAAATCTAGAGCTGGACTGATTGATGCCTGCTTTGAATATAATGGTGCTTTGTAACATGGGAAAGGTTAGTAGCCTGTGAACACTCCACTGTACAAGCTTTCCCACCTTTTTCAAGGTTAACTGAAATCCACTGTTTGTCCCACTGGCAGTGGGTAAAGACAAAGTTGTCAAACAAACTTTTCTTTTTGCTGCATCACATCTGTTGTATATTAGTTCTCTGTGCTGTGAAACCCAGGAGACTCAAAGTTCTTGCCTTTGAGGCTGTTATTTTGTGGTTGTTTTGTTGTTGTTTGTTTTCTTTGTTTGCTTGTCTGTTTTGTTCAATTGGCTCTAGCATGACATAAGACCAAACTCTGTCAGACTACAAGCATTTCGTGTATTATGGTAGCTCAGACATTTTTGTGTCATTAAGGCACAAAATCCCGAGGTAGCCACTGCTGCTAAACTTATTCTTGGCATCAGTAAATCCAATCCTGTCTAAGCTCTTTGAGCTGCAGACAATTCAGGGAAGTGATTCCTTCTGACCCTGCATCTCCTTGGAGTCTACAAGAGATGCTTTCCCTCTCCATGCTGCCGTTATATCAATAGAAGAGGAATGTATAGGCCCAAGTGTAATGGTTACATTATGGTGGTCCAAACTTTAAGGCTTTGTTCTCGCTTCGTTTGTTACCTCAGTCATCCCAGAAAATCTTAAAGAAAACTAAGTCACTTATAGTTTACTACATATTCTGCTGAGTTGCTTTTTTCTCCAGTAGAGATGCTGATTGCTCATCTTTCCTGGGCGTTGTACCCAGATGATGAAACTGCAGCTGTTGGCTAGCCTTTCATCAGTGCAGTGGAGCATGTTGAGGCAGCCTTGCTAGTGCTGTGAGGCGTGCACAGTCATGGTGAGCCTTGGCTTGTTTCAAAGTTATTCATTTTTTTCCAGTCACTGAGTGATTATCATTATCACTTGATATCAACCTGCATGCCAGAAACCAGAATACCCTAGGAATATTCTTGGAAATCCGATTTGCACTAAATAGTAGGGTCTTCAATGTAATTACACATCTGTTTATTACACCTGAAGATTCTGACATAAAATGAAGGAGACCGTTGCAGCATTACGTTATAGTAATGCCTTTCATCACCAAAATGTAGTCACTGGTTTCCAAAAAGGAAAAGAAAAAAAAAAAAAAAGCAGCTATTAGTTTTCCTCTTACTATTAATTAAATCATGCCTGAAGGTGTGAAACTGTCAAACAAGTCTAACGCTCTGAATAAAACATGAGAGGAGTTGTAAATGTTACTATTCAGATACAGTAGGTAGTTGCAGTTTCTTTAGCAGTGCGTCATCAGGAATGAGAGAGCTCTGGTGCAGTGAATTGCCAAGTGCATCTTCTGAAATATCTTAGTAATACTTGATCGAGATTCTGTATGACTTGCTTTCATGATTCTTCCTGGGATTAATAACTTTCCAATACAGGCAATGAAAGAAGGGTTTTCACATTTTCTGGGGAGATGTGACCCAATACAGAATGACCAGCACTTGGCATTTCATCACATTGCCTGTCGTAAAGAACCAGTTTCTGGTATTATGTGATTACTTCATCTTGCTCATTTAAATAATATGCTTTTAGATGTCTCCAGTGTACTGAAGGGCTTGAGAATGAAAAACATTCAGCTTTCAAGAGTCAAAACTGAAAAAGTCTTGGAGTTAAGAAAAGAAAGCACATGTAGTTTAAAAATACTTGTATTTAAGCCAATCTCATGCATAAAAATTATTCTAGGTGCTGCCAAAAACAAACAAAACAAAAAACAAACAAACAAAACAACAAAACCAAAACAAACAAAAAAACCACCCAACTTTTAATGTAAGACTATAGAGTCTAAAGTCTTTTTTAACTCTAAGAACACAGATTTGTAAGAGCTTTGTCTACATGTGACAAAGCTTGTTAAAACTTTGAGACCACAGAAACAACTGCTTGTAGTTTATCAAATTAAAAGAAACTACATACTAAAAAGACATGATGGAAAACGACTGTATCAAGAATATTCAGCAGAAGTTCACAACCTCTTGAAGATGAGTAAGTGCAAACCAGAGGGCTGAAATGAAGTGTTGTCTTGACCACCTTCTGCTAACATGGACAGCTCATGTAGCAGCTTACAGGATCCCCCAGTGCTTTGTGATCCATTTTGGCTGTTTTTGCATTCTCTCTTCAGTCCTTGCCGTGTACAGCTACAGAACATCAAGAGAAAAGGTTCCAGTATTTCTTCTGTCTCTGCATGTTGAGTCATTTGTTTTCTCCAGTCATCTGTTTTCCTGGCCTAATTTTGGATTTTTGCAAAATGCTCTACATAGGACTTTAAATTACACTTTGAAATTTTCAGTTTGTGAAAAGAGCATCCATCAGATCTGAACTGCAAATGTGGTTCTGAGCAGCACAACGTAAGATGCCTGTTGCTTCTTTCCTGTAGTTCTGTGAGTCTCTCCTTTACTAAGTATGTAAGGAAATGCTTATTCCAGCTCTTGCAATTCATCATGACAGCTGACCCTGTTGTTAGTAATGGTTGCTCCATAATGGAGTCTGCTTATTTCCTCCTGGGACTTTTTCTTCAATTCAGCTGTAGGTGTGAAGGCCCTGCAGAGCTGGGTATGATGTCCTCATTTGACACTCAGGCAGGCTGCAGTACATATGGAGGGAAACAAATGTCTGCATTTCCTACAGATGCCCAGGGATGTAGAATGGCTCCTGGTTTCCTCCCAGATAATGCACCGAGGTTCCCATCCTCCCCTATGTCTCTATGCTGGGCAAAGTGGAGTGGACACTGCTCTGCTTCAGCATGGTTTGTTGTATATCGGCTGCCACAGGGTCCCAAGCAAGGACTGCTGTGAAGAGAAAATCTTTCTTCACTAAAAGTTTTGCCTTACAATGCCACATTAGCATTGTTCTAGAAAAGTCCAATTTTTCTTTAAGAACACAGAGCAAAATAAAAGCCAAACGATATTCCATTTACTAGCTTGGGAGAAATTCTTCGTTAGGCACTGCTGATTTCAGTATCTCAGGAACCTGTAATTGCCTTTGGACATTTGGGGATGTTGGATGTGAGTGATGTTTTTTCATCTGCCCCTGCAGGACCTTTTGTAAGGTTTAGGTTCATTTCTGAAAATAATATAGGTTCAAGAGGGCATACAGAGGTAGTAGGCATGGGCAGGTATGAAAAGGCAACTCCAGCCTCCTGGAGTTAATTTGTAAGAAGCAGAAACCCACTGTGGGCACTGTTGCTCTTCCTGTGCAGACAGGTGACTGACTGATAACAGAAATAGTTGTCTTGTGGCTACTCAGTTGGACTGGAATAAAACACATGATTTTCCATTTGGGGACTTCACCTCAGCCAAATCTGTGCCTCAGCACCTCCTTTTTCATGCATACAGACATATATATATGCACACAAGTAAAATGATGGAAAAGCAGGAGTAAAAGACGGAGTCCTCACAGATGTTTGACAGACTCTCGGACTATTTTGCTGGTAAAAGTACAGGTAGAAAGAACAGTTGACTCTGAAGCAGAAATCTGAATTGCACGAAACAAGCATATTTTGGAACGCTCTCTCACACATCCATCTATAACTCAATAAAGTGAATAAGCTGTGTTGGTAGCATGTAATTTAGTTGTTATTCAGGCACCAGGTGCTGGAGGAATGCATTAAAATGCATGCAGACTGGCAGGAACATAATCATGGAAACTACAAAATTTGAATGCATTTGCACAGTGTATTAATTTCGTCCTTAAGTGTACTCCACAACATTTCTCCTGTAGATTAGTGCTTGATGCAAAATTCTTTGGAGGAAATGTGTAGAACCCACTCAGTCCTGGAGAATTCTTTATTGGTGTCTTTGTGTATTATTGTCAGTAAATAATTTCACTCCATGTTTCCCAGGTGTCCATCAGAAAAAAATAAAAGAGACTAAATGTGTCTAGAAATGAAGATCCCAAGAGGAAGTAGCAGTTTAAGAAGAGATAGTAGATAAACCATCTGTGGAAACTCTTAGACCATTTGAAATCATCTCCTTCCAGGAAGACACACAGTTGTGTGTCTGCTACATAGATTGACTAGGCACAGGATTTCCATTCACCTTCCCAAAGAATAATTATGTCACTGTGGTTGTGGGCTCTGCTACAAAGAGGGTAGCCAGACCTGTGTCTGATTAATTTAGTTTCTTCTCCGAGGGGATGTTGGCAGTTGCTGTGGTAACACCATTCCCTGAACACTGTGCCCCATCCTTCCTGTAATCACAACCATAAAGCTCTGTTTACTTCCAAAATAAGGCAGTTTCACTTTCTGTTATGGGCTTCCTGCATGTGAAGGAAGTTGCTGGTTGACTCCTGCTTCTTGCCCAAACCTCATAGCACCTAAAGGGCAGCAGCAGGTGGTCACCTCCATAGCAGAATATATTCTTCACTCCATGGAAGTTTAGGGAGGATTGGATAGTTTTGAATGGTGAGCCAAAAATCATGTATCTTGGGTGAAATGCTGCATTTAAACACATTAGAAGGAACTGCTGCGTTTAAACACATTAGGAGGAACTGCTAAAAGTGTGTTTCTTCTAAATGAAGTCCAAATCTGTCTGCTCAGATCCTGAGCCCAGAATCCTCTTTCAAGAAGAGAGGTCTGTGTATTTAGGATGTTCAAGGTCCTACTGTTTCTGGTGCCAGAGGTGTCAGCCACCTTTCGCATACTACATTTGATCACCAATGGCATTTTCCTGTGAGGAGGTGGGGACAAGTTAAAGCCATCCTCAGTGGGAGTGTTAGGAAGCTGTTAGGAAGTTACCCAAACTCTGGATCCCCTTTCTGAGGTTAAAATAATCCAGTTCATTGAAGTTCATGACCTCTTACAGGCCATGTTTTCCGAGCCTCTCCCTAGGCTTGTCTACCTTGGCTTCTGGAATCTACTTGGAAAAGTATTGACTTCTCCTGCTATTATAACAGCTGAACAGACTGGAAAAGAGTAATTGTCTCTGACTCCTTACATACAACACTGCTATAAGTACGCCCCAATGTTGGCTATGTCCTATCTCCCTGATACCACACATTTTGTTACCCAATATAACTGAGAATCCGTTTCTGCTTTCCAGTTGATTCACTGGAACTTCCCTATTTCTTTGCATATTTAGCTTTTCCTTCCTTATTATTGGAGCTTGCTATGGGGCTCCCTGCTGTTGCTGCCAATTACTACCTGTTCTATGGTGATCTTGGCTCCTGAAGTCAGATGGCTGGTATGTGCGTTGCCCTTAATCATGTTATTAGCCACAACATTTGCAGGTTGTGCTATCCAAGCTGTTAGCTATGAAATTGAGAAAAATGGGATCAGGGTGAAACCCACAGTGTCCTCATTTGATTGCTCTCTGAATTTAACAGGTTATCATTGATAGTATTCTTCTAAACCAAGTTTCCTAACAGTTCTATCATCATCACTAATTGCTTACATATTTCTGTATGCACATTTAGGAAAACTTAACATTGAGTTTCTGGGCCCAGTTCTTGTCTTCAGCTCTGCAGACTTAGATGACACTTTCGGGAAGAGAAACTTTAGTAATGCAAGAGGGATTATCTCTCATCTCTCACTAAGGAATCTTTGAAGTTTCATCTGAAGCATATTCTGTTTGTGACTGAAGAGGACAAGATGTAAAACAGATGAATGGACCTGCAGTTTACCTAACAGTACAGTCCTGCAAAACTGTATGTCGCCCAGCTTCCTTGGTTCCTCTTTTTTGTTGGCAAATATTTTGCAGAGCTCTGAAGAGAATGATTATACTGGTAATGGAAAGAACTTAAAGTGATGTCGGGGAAGGTCCTTAAACCAGGCAAAACATGGGCTGAACTGCCTTCACTCTTTTGTTCAGAATGCAACTGTGGGCCTTAAAATGATAGTACCAGTAAGCTAGTTCGCAATTTCATGTATCTAATTTCAGAAATAAGTGTTGCCCTGTGACCCTCTGGGCAATTCTTGTATTTAAACAGCTGACATGAGCTTCCAATACAAAAATCTTTATTCTTCCCCTTGACTTCATGAAAGATTTTGTCCCCCTTCTTTTTTCCTAGGTGTGAGAACAAAGAAAAGAATGAAAGCTTAGTGGAATAGAAGGGAATGGAAAGGGAACAGTTTAGAATAGAAATAGAAACATAACATTAGCTGTAGCTTCTGCTAGTACTGTAAAACATAATAAAATAGAAATCACAGTGTGCTTCAAGGAAGGTTTTGTGTTTTTTTTTTTTTTCATAATCTCAGTTCAGACAAGGCTTGCTGTTATGGGGTCTTAGAAGAAAGCTATTAGATGCAGTTTGAAAATCATGTAAGTTTTGTATGTCATATGCCTCTTCTACATCAAGTTTATAATGTTTTTAGCAGATGGCTTATGAGGAGAATTTATACAGTACTATTCTTCATATAAAGTGAACATGAATACTTGTGATAGATCAAGGTTTGGGCAGGTTTTTAGTATGAGTAGAGTAAGTAAAGGAAGTTTATGGATAATTGGTTATGTTCATATTGTGTTTCAAGTTTTCTTTCCCTTCCTTCCAGTACTCTTCTTTGGTATAAAGTAGACACTTCTGAAGTTTTCTCAACTTTGTATTTATTTCAGGAGCTTTGAATGTGGTATCCATATCAGACAAGAACTCCACCTCCTGGAGAGACTGACATGAGTGGCTGTGGAGTGGGTTTCAACAGTTAAACTACCAAACAAAGAAATGATTATGGGCTACATGCAACTTCACAAGCATGATTTGCAGGACAAAGGTGTAAAAGATGAGGTAGTCAAATAAATAAACATATGGTAGAGGGAAGCAAAGATTAGTCAAACAAGTAGGACAAATGGGCTCTGTAAATGCGCAGATGCCTACACAGAATTCAAATTAAATATAATTATCATAGGAATCATGTAGGCTCTTGTCATACATTGTGCTAAGTAACTTTTTTTTTTTTTTTTTTTAAGGATAATGTAGTAATAGAGCATATGGACAACGAGAATCAAACCCATTCATTATCATGCAAGCACTAAAACGTAAGGTCAAAAGAGGTGTAAGGAAGAGACTATCAGGGTGTGAAAGGTAGATCACACAACACAGGAAGTTGTGAACTGGCCATGAAAAGACCAATACTCAGTTTGTAGGATTAGTGAAGAATGTGGATTAGTGTTTCTAAACAATCTTTTATGTAAGTGACCAGATATCAATTCGTAGCACTTGGAGTAACTGTGATTCAGGTGACCTAATTCTAGGTCAGCACAAAACTGAGATTTTTTTTTTTCCTGGTAAATCCACCCATAAGTTATCTAAAAGCTTTAAGTATTTAAGTATTTCCTTTGACTTAAAATAAAATCTTGGTTTTCTTTTCTTTCTGCATCTTCTCCCCCGCCCTTCTTTTTTATAAGACAAGCTTATGTGCCAAATCCAACCCATATTTGTGAATAGTTGTCACTTTTTTTTTCATTATTATTATTATTACATTTGTTTTTGTTAGTTTGTTTTTCTAACATGCTATATGCTGACATGAGGATGATGAATGCTGCAATGGGTATGATCTATTCTGGAGCTCAGAGGTATCAATGCACTACACAAGAATTGTAAGATCAGGCTAAATATTTGAAGAAAGACTATCATGGGTCATGTTCTGTTATGTTCATTGTGTAGTAGCACCTAATGAATAACTGTAACAATGTTTTGTCTTTAAATACTATGATTCGATAAGTGTCTTCCTCTGGTGGGGTGTGAATAGTTGCGTTTTGTAAATTAGAATCATAGAATCATAGAATCATAGAATATCCTGAGTTGGAAGGGACCCTTAAGGATCATCAAGTCCAACTCTTGACACCGCACAGGTCTACCCAAAAGTTCAGACCATGTGACTAAGTGCACAGTCCAGTCTCTTCTTAAATTCAGACAGGCTCGGTGCAGTGACCACTTCCCTGGGGAGCCTGTTCCAGTGTGCAACCACCCTCTCTGTGAAGAACCCCCTCCTGATGTCAAGCCTAAATTTCCCCTGCCTCAGCTTAACCCCGTTCCCGCGGGTCCTGTCACTGGTGTTAATGGAGAAAAGGTCTCTTGCCTCTCGACACCCCCTTACGAGGAAGTTGTAGACTGTGATGAGGTCTCCCCTCAGCCTCCTCTTCTCCAGGCTGAACAGGCCCAGTGACCTCAGCCGTTCCTCGTACGTCTTCCCCTCCAGGCCTTTCACCATCTTCGTAGCCCTCCTCTGTACACTCTCCAACAGTTTCATGTCCTTTTTATACTGTGGTGCCCAGAACTGCACACAGTACTCGAGGTGAGGCCGCACCAGCGCAGAGTAGAGCGGGACAATCACCTCCCTTGACCTACTAGCGATGCCGTGCTTGATGCACCCCAGGACACGGTTGGCCCTCCTGGCCGCCAGGGCACACTGCTGGCTCATATTCAACTTGCTGTCTACCACGACCCCCAGATCCCTCTCTTCTAGGCTGCTCTCCAGCGTCTCATCGCCCAGTCTGTACGTGCAGCCAGGGTTTCCCCGTCCCAGGTGCAGGACCTGGCACTTGCTCTTATTGAACTTCATGCGGTTGGTGATCGCCCAGCTCTCCAACCTATCCAGATCCCTCTGCAAGGCCTTTCCACCCTCATTCGAGTCCACAACTCCTCCAAGTTTGGTGTCATCAGCAAACTTGCTCAAAATACCTTCTATTCCTACATCCAGATCGTTTATAAAAATATTGAAAAGTACCGTCCCTAAAATGGAGCCTTGAGGGACCCCACTGGTGACCGCCCGCCAGCCTGATGCAGCCCCATTTACCATAACCCTTTGGGCTCTGCCCGTTAGCCAATTGCTCACCCATCGTATGATGTTTTTATTTAGCTGTATGGTGGACATTTTGTCCAGTAGGATCCTATGGGAAACCGTGTCAAAAGCCTTGCTGAAGTCCAAAAAAATCACATCAGCTGGTTTCCCTTGGTCCATCATACGGGTGATCTTATCATAAAAGGAAATCAGGTTAGTTAGGCAGGACCTACCCTTCACAAACCCATGCTGGCTGGGACCAATGACTGCTTTGTCCCCCAGGTGCGCCTCAATAAGTTCGAGAACCATCTTCTCCATGATTTTACCAGGCACTGACGTGAGACTGACAGGCCTGTAATTGCTAGGGTCTTCTTTCTGACCCTTCTTGTAAATCGGCACAACATTTGCCAGCTTCCAGTCTACCGGGACCTCTCCAAATTCCCAGGATCGTTGAAAAATAATTGAGAGAGGTTCCGCGATGACGTCCGCCAGCTCTTTCAGCACCCGGGGATGAATCCCATCCGGACCCATGGACTTGTAGGGATCCAGGTGGAGTAACAAATCCCGCACACGTTCAGGGTCGGTTGGGAGTTTGTCATCCCCACCGTCCCGGTCCTCCAGCTCAGGGCACCCTGGGTCCCGAAGCCCATCATCGGCATTGAAGACAGAGGCAAAGAAGGCATTAAGCGTCTCTTCTACATTTACATTTACAATTAAGCATTCTACAGGATGGTGTGTGTATCTTCCTATTAACATGCATCACAGACTCTACTGCTTAGTTAAATGAGGCCAGAAAGCTTTTTCACACAAGCCTACTGTATGGTAATGGCTTAGGCTCTTAATTTGAACAGGCATCAGAATAAAGTCATACAACATTTATATATTTATATATTTATAATTAATGTGTTTGAATTTCTATGCTAAAAACAGGGAGAAAAAGACCCATACTGTGTTGCAGCTTATAGAGTGACAGAGTCAGGAAGTCACAAAACAGCTGAGGTTGACTGTCACACCTGGAGATTGTGTAGCTCACCCCAACTGCTCACTCAGGGTCTGCTAGGACAGGTGACACAGGGCCATGTCCAGATGGACTTTGAAAGTTCTCCATGGACGGAGAAACCACAACCTATATGGGCAGCTTGTTTCAGTGTTCAATCACAATTACTAAAAAAGTGTGTTCTTACATTTAAATGGAATTTCTCATATTTCATGGTGTGCCCATTACCTCTGGTCCTGTCACCGAGCACCACTTGGAAGAACCTCTCCATTCCCTCCATCCAGGTATTTACACACATTGACAACATTTCCCCTGAACCATCTTCTTTCCGGGATGAACGGCCTCAGCTCTCTCAGCGTCTCCTTGTATGAAAGATGTCCTTTAAGAATGCTTTTGACTCTTTGTTGGGCTTGGATCAGAACACCCTTGTCTCTCCACTACTGGGGGCTCAGAACTGGACACAGCACTCCAGGTGTGTCCTCACCAGTGCTGAGGAGGGAGGAAGGATCACCTCCCTCAACCTGCTGGCAGCTCTCTTCCTAAGGTAGCATTGTTGTTCTGGGGGTGCGTTCTTGGCTGAAGTTCAGCTTGCTGTCCAGCAGGATGTCCAGAATCTTTCTCTGGGGTTCTTTCCAGATCTTTGTCTCCCAGCGTGTAGTGGTGCATGAAGTTTCTCCTCTCCATGGGTAGGACTTTGCATTTCCCCTTTTTGGCTTACATCAGATTGCTCTTGGCCCAGTTTTGCAGCCTGTCAAGGTCCATTTGAATGACAGTACAGCCACCAGCTATGTCAACCACTCTTCCCAGCTTACAGTGTTTGCGTTTCTTACTGGTTTAATATTAGCTTCTGTGCTCAAGAGCTGTTTGGTCTGCCTGCTTGTTTATTTGTTTGGAACAGGGAAACTATCAATTTCTGTTTAACACTTACTGAGTCAGAATTATATTTTTACTGGGAAAAAAATAAATACATCTTTTTGTAGCTTGCAAAAATTAAATTTAGTTCTCTCAGAAAATGCAATCTAATTAAAATATATGTGCTCAGAATCAAAGCTAAACTCCACTTCTGTTCCAGAATTTTCATCTACCCTTAACACAAGAAACTACACATGGAGTTTCATTGATGGCCAGAGAGTGGTGCAAGAGAAATATCCTGCTTGGTCATAAATTTTAATATCCTGCCAGTTATCTCAGCAATGTCGTATTCCAACAGACCATCAGACATCTGTTCAGGTGCGGGGAGGTAGCCCACTGAAATAAGGGAAGGACTCCCTCCTTTGCTGACTTCATTTCAACCTGAATCAGAGACAGTGCTTCTAACCTAGAACCTGAGGGAATGGCTTGAAGCTGTGACAGGGGAGGGTCAGGCTGGGTGTTAGGGAAAGGTTCTGCACCCAGAGAGAGGTCAGGCACTGGGACAGGCTCCCCAGGGCAGTGGTTACTGACCTTGTAAGTAATAATACCTGTATATATATTAATGAGGCTGGGCTTGTAGGGGAGCATTCTCAGAACACAGTTGCCCAGACTGTTAGACTATTAGCCAGATTCTTGGCATGCTTTTCACCTGGTCAACTAGCACTGTCCCAAATGGGACCTTTTAGTTAATAACCTTTTAGTTATGGTTCCACATAGGCACTTCACCTGCAGCCACCTACTGTGGAAATTAAGACAGCTCACTAAGAGGTCAACCCATGTTGTCACATTGCCAGAGATGCCTGGGAACATTCCTTGCATGTTTAATTTACTAGGATCAGTGCAGCTTTCAGGCCTGACTTCAACACTTTGAGCGGTACTACAATATTTGTTACATCTACATGTATATACATGGTTGAACACTCCAGTGGATATTTGCCAGCTTGGAGCTATGGCAGGACTGACTGAAGTCATGCCACCTATTCTTTTTCAGTGATGAGCTGTAAAGCACTACTTCTTAGTTTATAACTAAGTTTAATGTAAGTTTTAATATTTATAACTAAGTTTATAACTTCTTTGGGAAGGTTTTAATCCAACCAGTATGTCAGCGCCCTGTAGATTCTTCTTTTCCTGATGCTGGAGTGCACAGGGAAGGCAGGACCTACTATGTCTAGTTCTGCTTTTTATCGTAGGCCAGCAAGCTGTGCAAGTCCTTTAAATATTTATCACTGCTAATTTACTGAGGGTTGCACACTCTCTTTTCTCCTGCCATGCAGTGATTCCAAATCCATCTAAGCACTGCATTCCTGTCCTGCTAAGAGCTTGGGCATGTAGACAACAGGCAACAGGAAACATCCCTTCTGTGGAGGCAGAGGTAAAGGTCTCATTCCCAGACTTCAGGCTCATCCTGGGGAAGTTTCTTTCCTATGGATGTCTCTGTTGCAGGATTCTGATACCGGAGAGCTCTACCCTGCCCTGCTTTTCTGGCCTGAAATCTCAGATCTCTGGTGGTGAGGGATGGCCTCTGCCCCCTGAGGTGTGTAATGGCAATCTAAAGGCTGGAAGGACTTTCTCCAGCTAAATTTGACACCTTCTGAGGGCTGGAGATGTCTATGAATGGGATGTAATTCTCCACCATTTTATGACCTGTTGATGAAAACGCTGCCTGTCTAATTAAACTCACCCTAGTAGTGTTCCTGCAGCAGCTGAGTCTTATATACCAAGATGCCCTTGTTGCTGTTACATAGCCGGCAGTGGCCAGACTCCCTGGTCTCTGTGCCTCTCTCATTTACTACATGCATCTTCTGACATCTGACATCTCTCTGCTCCTGTTCTTATACTTTATAGTTTCTGTATGTGAAACCTTTGGTATGTGCCATTTTCCTGGCATGGTTCATGCTTCCCATGAGCTATTTTAAAGCTGATATGCTTTGACTTGCTGTGGATTGGAACCAAATATGCACCACACCAGACTGTGATCTCTGATCTCTGACTTGCAACATCTCAAATACCTTCCTCTCTTGTGATTGATGTAGTCTTTTCAAAGGATGGGGAAGCAATTTCAGTCTCTTCTACAGAATCTCACTGTTCATTTATGTTGCTTTCTTCTACTTTTTGATGCCTGGATCCATAAGAAGGCCTGCTGATGAGGATGGGGCAGGAGTGAGATGCTAGTGGGTTACAGTGACATCCTTTTGGCTCTGCATTAATTTGTTATGTAGTTCAAGGAATCTGTCACACTTCTTTACACTTCTGACCATCTCATTGATCTTTTCTCCACAGAAAGGAACTGTGTTCTGCAAGCAGTCTTTGGGATGTGACTTTCTCATGGCACATACTAATTGCATCTCCAAAAAGCCTCTCTCAGTATTCCATGGAGATCTGCCTCACCACTTCAGAGTTTACAATATAGGATTTTTTTTCTATTTTTATTTCATTTATCAGGACCTGAGAGCTGCAATTTGGTTGACAGAAACTTGAATGGATAGAGAATCACTTTTAAAGACAAAAATTATTATTGTCCTACACCTTCCAGAGAGAAAGGAGTCAGGATACTTGAGAGAAATGAATTTGTTAGGATGGGAGACAGACATCTTTGGTACTGATTCACACTCTAATGATGTCTGACTCTTTTATTCTGAGCAGGAACTACAAAGAGATGATTTTTCTACCTGATGGAGAGATTCAATGAGAATGTATCAACAGGGGTAGGGTTCATTTTCTCATTGTCCGGGTTCCTCCAGATACATTTTTCTTCATTTCCCTTTTATGAACAAGCATTTCTTGTAAATAAAGATAGTATTTATTCAAGAGGTGAACCAAGGGCACACATGCTTGTGCTATAGGGTCATCTCCTGGAGAGGTCTGTAAAAGAATGGGATCATCAGACTCCCTGCAGGATCTCAAACAGATCATAAATTTATTTGTATGAGATGAAAACTGTCCAACCCAGGGCAGTGCTGTGCCACTAGTTGGTCCTTACACTACTCAGTCATTGTAATCCTGTGATCTCTGGTGGCGAAGGAAGGCAGCTCTCAGCCTGTGATCCTGGAAATAACATAAATCTCTCCTTTTCAGGATATACCATGCACTGAGAGCAGAGTTCAGAGTGGGTGATGTTTTTGGAAATGATGTAGAGGACTTCATATTCCCTAAATCAGGAAATGAAACTTTCCAAGCTTGTTTGCTGCAGTCAGCCTGAATGCTTTTCTGTGTGAAGTGTCTGGCTGCCAAAGAAAATTAACATATTCATAAACTAGCCTTTTCTGGGAGAAAATCTTGTGGGAATTAATCATATTTATTGTCTGTCCCATTAAATACAGTGTTTTTAACAATCACAGTACTTCCTTCCAAGAACTGCACTAACTACAACTCTTTCACCATCACTTGATGAGTATCAGAGAGGTGAGATTATAGCAGTGGCCAGGAAGGTTTTAAGACTTGCTCATGCTTGGTGGTCCAGCATGACTGGGGATAAGCCTGAGATGGTAACCTACCTGCTGCTGCTCCCAGGTAGATATTATCTGTAACTAGATACTCATTATTTTGATATGTTCATATTGCTCCCAAGTAAATGCAAATATTAAAATGTTAAAAGAAACAGGTAATTAGAGGGAATACTAGCCATAAAATATCATATGATATCATATAAGCAATATGATATGGTAACATGTTTGCAGCATACTCTCATTCCTTCCATTTGTTTAGATTGCCCAACAAATAAGGAACGTCTCTTTCTTGCATTTAAGAAGTGTTTCTGGGTGGGAAACTCTTTGAATGAACAGAGTGCAAGTAACACTGAGGAAATTGCCCAAGATTTGTGGAGTGGAGTGGTTCATGAAGAAAACAAGCTGCAGAGGGACAGGGGATGTTCTGACTCAATTCCACTTGCCATACCAGCAGTCTTTCTGTGTTTCAAATGACAAGAGCTCTAACAGGACATGTACACAGGGGTCTTTAGTCTCTTCTGTTCAGTGCTCTCCCCTTAGAGACTCTTCCAAAAGGTAGATGTGGCAGTTTTGGGCTGAATGCTTCCCAGGATGCTTAAATTTTGCAGGTGGTTTGTAGCTGAGTGAGGGGAGAAAAAGGTCCATAACGACTAGTGGTAGACATTGAGGAGGTCCTTCAGTGTGTATTTCAGAAGAATACATTGAGCTGATTTGCTGTGACAGTCATCTGTGGCTGTAAGCTTGAGATAAATTTGATTTGCTTAAGAAGAAGTATAAAATGAAAGAAAAGGGAGGAAGGGAGGAAGGAGGGAAGGAAGGAAGGAAGGCAGGAAGGCAGGAAGGCAGGAAGGCAGGAAGGCAGGAAGGAAGGAAGGAAGGAAGGAAGGAAGGAAGGAAGGAAGGAAGGAAGACAAAACCAACCAAACAAAAGAAACACCTACCCAGTTGAAGAGTAGATAAGACTTTGGACTTCTTTTTCCCTTTCACTTTACTTTCTCCCAGGAAGACAAAAGGGCTAGGGCAACCTAATGAAATGTCCTGGCAGCCCCTACAGAGTAGAATATTTGGCTGGATCAGAAAAAGAAAGTCTTTTTTTTTTTTTTTCATGTGGCTGAACAAAAGCAGTGTTTTTATCATCCACAATTATTTTCAGTTATTTGACAGAGTCATGGGAAATTTGAGTTTTCTTCTTCAAGTGTTTGAAACAAGGAGGTGAAAGCAGAATGAGAAAGAAAACCCAGTGAAACAGACCTGCTTGAAGCATCACAATGTCTGTCCCCATGCATTAAAGCAGTGAATGCTTTGACAGATCTTTTACGTGCAGGAGGTAGAGTACAATGAAACACCTTAGAAATTCACTGGAGCAAGAGAGGCTTTTCCAGAACAGTACACTCCTTGAAAGAGAATCTGTCTTTAGGAAACAGAGTAGAGGGATAAATGGCTTCTGCTCTTTCTTCAACTCTCTATAAAACTTCCTGTGAATGTCTGATTTTCAGTCCAGCATCAAAACCACATGTCAAGGAACAGAAATAGAACCATTCCAAATTGACTGGAAAGGTTTTCAGTTTTTATTCTTGACTAAAGAATATACAAATAAAAGTGTTTTGTTCTGCTGGATATTAGTGCTAATAGTTTGCACTTAAAAATAAAAAATAATAATAATATTAAAAAAGAGCTGTTCTCTATTATTTCTATTCAGGCCACTATTAAAAAATAAACAATATTTACGGATAAAGAAGCAAGAAGTCTTATCCAGGCAGTGGACAAAGCCAATAACTGGTAAGACTAGTTTGTTCATATTATTTCCTTTTTTCATAGATGGAAATCGAAACAAAAGATCCCAGCAGTCTCTCACTTCACCTAAAAAGAATGTTTTTAGTCAAAATTGTTTTGCATTTCAAAGGCACTTTGAAGAAAATTAGAAAACAGAATATCTGAGTCTCTGATTCTTTCTCTATTCTAAGTGATCTTCCGCTTGACAAGGTCACACTCACAGTACTGTATCAAACTCCCAATTATGGCTCTGATTTAATTCATCTGCAGAGGAACTAGGCAATCTATCATGAATAATCTCAGATCCCCAGAGTCAGACAAAATTCAACCATGTTTTTATAGATGCTTTTTTCAGTTCTTTGGCACACCAAATGTCAGGTAATCTCCCATATAATAGTGTCATTTATTGCTAATTGTACAGTCATGCACCAAAACATAGTCTTTGCTCCTGACCTGCCAGTCAAAATGGGCAAGGATAAGGTAGCATGGATTGTGGAACTGTCCACCTTCACTCATTTCAGGGAATAACTTAGCTGGAACCAGGACTGTGTTGGTTTATTGAATGTGCCTATGGTTTCTGGAAGAGATGGGGAATTCCAAAGGCATTATGCTATTGTTTTTGTTTGTTTGTTTGTTTGTTTGTTTGTTTGTTTTCTTTTCTGTCCTGAAAGAAGTAGTGTGTGGAGCACTACTTCTTATGCATTTTTCTTGCTTACGCTTACACATCTGAGCCTGAATGTGAAGCTTAGCTTGCAGGGCCACCTGCACATGTTGGTACTCATTTTCTCCAATCCAGAAGGTGCACTGAGAGTACTTCATAACTCTAAACAAGGCATACTCCAGGAGGGGAATTAGTGTGAGAGAGAAGATGCTTTTATAGTCTCCCTGCTGTTTCAAACTTGGAAATTTGTGTGATTTGCTGGATCATCAGTCTCATTTGTCTTTCCCCTCCCCCCACTCCCCAATAAAAAAAAAAAAAAAAAAGATCATATGGGCAAGATATTCTGAAGCATGTGGTCTGGGTTGCTTGCACTGGGGCAGATAGTGGGGAGAATGTCCCGCATAACTCATGAGGTATGGGGAGAAGGAGCACAGAGATGGTATCACCAGAACTGATGAACATAGGACCCTGTTCTGGCTGGTAAGGAACAATGTATAGCAATGCACTACATTGCAGTAGGATGCTAGCAGCAGTTGACAAGTCTTGATTTCCTTTTAGAAGGAGAAAGTCTGGAAGACATTTACCTGCAACTCTGTTTAAGCACTTGTATCCATCTGATACCAATAAACATACACCACATTTTATTTCAAAAGGACAGCACATTTCCCAGTCCTTTTTTCCTTCTCTTTCCTTCTAGGCTGCTGTATACAGTTTCTTGCTATAGACTTGTCAAGACTTATGCTCTGACTCTTAGTGCATCGCTCCCTTGCTGAATGTAAAGTGACCCTGTTATAAACTTTGCTTAGAAGCTGCTTAGACTTCAGGTAATTCAGAAGGCATCTGTTATTTCTGTTTGCAGCTTACCATGAATGTATTGCCTCTACAGTCTGCAAACCAGCTTTTCAGACCACTTCCAGGTGCAATCACAGTGCTGAGACTATGACAGCCTTTACGAATAGTCTTGAGAATGACATTGCCTGTAACCAAATACACTGAGGATTCAGTGCTGTACCTTCAGGACAAACGAAAAATTTTAAGTCTTAAAACCTTGCCTTGAAACACAGTTTTCCAAAGACAGTCGTTCATGAAGGTAGCTGTCCTCTCCACGGAATTGTGCATTACAGGGTGGCTGACACTGTCAGGGACCTCTAGAGGCAATCTGTCCAACATCCCTGCTCAAACAGGGCCGCCTACTGGAGGCTGCCCAGCACCATGTTCAGATGGCTTCTGAATATCTCCAAGGAAGAAGACCTCTCTGGGCAACTGGTCTCTGTGCTCAGTATGCATATGCACATATGTCATATGCACAGTAAAGAAATGCTTCCTGATGTTCAGACGGAACCTCCTGTGTTGTGGTTTGTGGCCACTGCAGCTTGTACTGTCATTGGACACCACTGAAAAAGCCTGCCTTCCTCTTCTCTGCACTGTGCCTTCAGGTATTTATAGACATTGATAAGATGCCCCTGAGCCTTCTCTTCTCCAGGCTGAACAGTCCCAACTTTCTCAGCCTTCCTCAGAGGAGAGATGCTCCACACCTTACGCATCTTCATAGCCTTTCATTGGACTTCTCCCAGTATGTTCGTATCGCTCTTGTACTGGACACAGCACAAGAGCCCAGAACTGCACACAGAGCTCCAGGTGTAGCCTCACCAGTTCTGAGTGGAGGGGAAGGATCACCTCCCTCAGCATGCTAGCAATACTTCGCCTAATGAAGGCCGGGACACCATTAGCCTTCTTTGTGGCAAGGGCACACTACTGCCTTACATTCAACCTGCTGTCCACCAGGCCCCCAGGTCCGTGACAGCAAATCTGCTTTCCCCACCATGTCCTGGTCCTTGAGGTTGTTCCTCCCCAAATGCAGGACTTTGCACTTTTCCTTGTTGAACTTCATAAAGTATTTGTCAGCCAATTCCTTCAGCTTGTTGAGAGCCCTCTGGATGGCAGCTCAGTCAACTGGATGAATTTGCAAGACTATAACATTGGTGGACTGCAGATTCAAAAGAACACACGACAATAAACCCCAACGTTTAGGAAGCCTGGAACACTGCATAGCTAACTGAAGAGGGGCAAGAAGCAAAGGTGAACATTTTGTCTGCAAATCTACCCAAGGAGTAAAGTATTAACAAAAATGGTGGAAATGGGTGGCATGACTTAAGTGAAGAATATACAAAAAAAGGCAAAGGAAATAGGAACACATACATATTGGTCATAATCTGGGCAATAGTGCCAAAATGGCTTGAGGATGCAGTCTGAAAAGAGACAGGATAAATATAACCAACAACATAGATTTCCTAATTATGGAAGGAATATGTATTTCTCTGAGATGCCATAAAAGAACAATAATTCCATAAATGAAAGGTAGGTAAACAGGTTATTTGGATCTGTTTTCAGGAACCATATCAAAAGAAAATTTCTGATGCACGTTCATCAGCATTGGGATGGCAGGCATGCTTGTCGTCAAAGTATCTGCATGCGTTCAGCTCATTGAAGCTTCAATCAACACCTTGAAGATCATATCTATGGAAACCAATTGCTCTTCTTAATATTTTTAATGTTTTTGATGCTTATGTGTTGCATGTTTTCATATTTTAGACAGCCAGTCCTAATGGCTTTTACCTTGGATGACAGTGTCTTTGTAAATGGACTGAATAAAAGTAGAAAAACAAAGGCCTACATTTGACACAGAAATTAGCACATATTAATTAGAAATTAGTGCTGTGAATTAGGAGACCTTTGATGCCCTATGGAATGACTGAACAACTCTCCTACTCCCTCTTCTCATCTATACAATAAAGTACTGGTATTCCTAGCAAAACATGTAGAGAGTTAAAAACGCGGAGTTTGGGGGTATTATTAACATCCACATAGAACAATTTAAATAAAATGTGCAAAGACATGCATTTACAATTCACAAATTTTACCAAGAGACATTATTCTCTCAGTACTCCTCAGGAAATACACACACATTCCTCTAGCACCAGTACAATAAGTAATGAACAAATTCATAGAATCATAGAATCACAGAATGGTTTGGGTTGGAAGAGACCTTAAAGATCACTTGGTTCCAACTCCCTGCCATGGGCAGGGACACCTTGCGTTTGACTAGGTTGCTCAACCTGGCCTTAAACACTTCCAGGGATGGGGCATCCACAACTCTGGGCAATCTGTGCCAGTGCCTCACCACCCTCTGAGGGAAGAATTTTTTCCTTACATCTGATCTAAGCCTCCCTTCCTTCAGTTTAAAACCATTACCCCTTGTCCTGTCATTACACCCCCTGACAAAGAGTCCCTCCCCAGCTTTCCCATAGGCCCCCTTTAGGCACTGGAAGGCTGCTATAAGGTCTGCCCGGAGCCTTTTCTTCTCCAGGCTGAAAAACCCCAACTCCCTCAGCCTGTCTTCATAGGACAGGTGCTCCAGCTGTCTGGTCATCCTCATGGCCCTTTGGACTCTCTTTAATATGTCCATGTCCTTCTTGTGCTGGGGGCCCCAGAGCAGAATGCAGTGCTCCAGGTGGGGTCTCACGAGAGTAGAGGGGGACAATCACCTCCCCAGCCCTGCTGGCCACGGTGCTTTTGATGCAGCCAGGATATGGTTGGCTTTCTGGGCTGCAAGCACACATATTCATCCACCTACAAAGGGAAAGCAGCAAATAACTTATATTCTACCTACATCTTGCAAGTAGGGAAGCCCAGCAATGACTTCCTATCCAAAAAATGGCTGATTTTCAAATGCAGTCAATGAAGGCAGTCACCATTTTACCTGATGAAGAGTGACCTATTCTGTTTTTTAATCTAAAAACTGGAACAAAAATCCTGACTTTTCAGAAATAAAAAATCACTTTTAATAGCATTTTTATTTCCTTTGATTTTGGTTTAGGGGAATGTTTTTCAGCTCTCTGTATTTCCAATTGATATCTGTGCAAAATTGAACCTTTCTGTTATTCTTCCTTGATTTCCTTAAAACAAAGCTAAATAATGGAATCAAGTCATTTCATCAAAAATGAAATGATTTTCCAGAAAGTGTAAGCATAAAATAAATTTTAACACCTGCTCAGATTTTAAAACTAGGCCACATGTTTTGGCTACTAAGTGCTAATTTAGGTATTGATTGCACATTTCAGCATGTAAGCTACCACTGAGAGTTTGCAGTACCGAACAGCAGTACATGTTTTCAGCTAAATCTCACCATTTTGGGATTAACAGAGACATTACAAAGGTTCATTTTTGCTTGGTACCAGTGGCAAGAGGGGAAGGAATAATAGGGGAAGTGTTTCCAGCCCTGTCAGACATTCAAGGCACTGACTGGTTGCTTGAAAAATAGAATACTTTCCTTGGGATGTACCAGCATATGGAGTGACTGTGTCCCCTGAGTCACCTGAGATATTAGGCTCTGCCCCCTCCCCACTCCACTGTGACACACTAAACACTCACATGCTGAGAAGCATTTCAAAAGCACTGCTTTCCTCTCTGATTGAAAAGCTACTTGTAATTATAAATAACATTTCTTAAGTTAACTACAACAATAGTTCTGAGGAGAGGTGTTCCTTCATATGATATTAGACAAAGGACCCAACTGATGTTAGCCAACTTTATACAGACATTAATATAATGGTAAATAAACTGCAAAAACAGAGCACCATCATGGCTTTCCAGGGAATGGTTCAGAATCCACTCTGGTTCACACAGTGCTGTTCACCCCAGAACTGCTTCATACCTTGATACAACGCATTAGTAGTCTACTGCAGAAGTCTGGGGACGGTCTGAAAGAAGCAACAAAGGCATTTTCTGCACAGGCTCATAGAATCACAGAATCATAGAACCATTACGGTTGGAAAAAACC
Source organism: Anser cygnoides (assembly GCF_040182565.1). NCBI lineage: Eukaryota > Metazoa > Chordata > Aves > Anseriformes > Anatidae > Anser > Anser cygnoides. The sequence goes on along the minus strand of NC_089912.1, from coordinate 30,806,738 downwards.
TCCAAGACCATCTGGTCCAACCACCTCCCTACCACCAATGTCACCACTAAACCACATCCCTAAGCACCACGTCCAACCTTTCGTTAAACGTGCCCTGGGATGGTTACTCCACCGCCTCCCTGGGCAACCTGTCCCAACACCTGACTGCTCTTTCTGAGAAGAAATGTCTCCTCATTTCCCCTGGTGCAACTTGAGGCCATTCCATCTAGTCCTATCACTAGTCGTCTGTGAGAAGAGGCTGACCCTCAGCTCCCCACACCTTCCTCAACTACCAAGTGAAATAAATTTCAAAGCTGTACATGGGGAGAAAAAATCCAAGGGGGAGAAAAATCTAAGTATTAGTTCCAAAGTTGTTCCATCTCTGAATCGCTAGCCCCCATATTCTAAGTCTTCAACCTGCAATGGACCTGCTGCAGCTGAGGTTTTCCTGTTTTTTTGCCTCCTATTTCCTTCCTCCTTTCTGCTCCCTCTCCTGGGGACATTGCTCTTAGTCATGAGATCTCCCTAATCCTGATATATCAGGTTGCATTTGCTGATGACGCAGGTTAAATTCTCATGGGCTATTTGTTGACTTCAGCAGGGTCACAGAACCTGTAGCACTAAGTGGTGGTTGCCAGAGAAGCAGAGCTGGGTCTTGGCATAAGGCAGCACATGGGGACTTTTACATGTCCAGATCCAGTCTCAGAACAGAGTATTCCCTGCAAGATATGCCTGGCTGTCAGAAGGAAATGCCAGGTGGTACAACTAGCACATCCCTATCTGCCACCATTTCTGAGGGAACCTGTAGTTCCCATGAACAGGTTCTGTGTTGAGAAAACGCACGTCAGCCTTGCTCCCTCCCAAGAGTTTTCACACTTTTCTTCACTCTTCTGAATGCTGAGGAATAATGTATTTTCCAAATATCTGTGCTCTGTTAAGCATCAGAACTACCTGTAGGCAAGGTGGACCCCATTCACTGCCCCATGTACAGTGCAAACAGTGACGAATTCTCTTGTCAGAGCGCATGGATTATTGGACTCCACTGTGTATGCATCTTAACCCAGGAACCCTTGAAAGTGAAGGCCTACCAGAGTTCTTCTTGCTTTCTGCATCCTTGTATAGACTGGGTGCTGGTCAGATTCCTAGTGTGTGTGTAACTGTTTGACACTTACATTGGAGAGGGAAAAGAATAACAGGTAAGAATAACTAACAGGTAAGAATAACAAGTAAGAAAGAATAACAGGTAAGAAGGCTGTTGTTTCTCTAGGAAAGATCAGGAGCATCCGCTCAAAGTCAAAGTCATCCGCACAAAGTCAAGAGGGAAAATGGTGGGTGGCTTTCCCAGCAGGAGGGACCCTGGAAACTCCACCTAGCCCCATGTCATTTTATCAACACTTTTCTCATGGAGCTACTGCAACCAGGTGAGGGAAGCAGATGAGAAATTCCAGATGAGGGAACCCCTCCGTTTGGACAAGCATCATCTTCATCGTCCTTTTCAGCAGAATGAGGATAAAGCAAGCCTTAAGAAGAGAAAATCATTCACAGTACTTCTTGGCTGCATCTCTGAACCTTATGTCATGTAACCTTATGTCATGCCTGCAGCAGGATGTCTGTAGCAGGATATAGTCGCTTCCTGCCTTAGTAATATGGAAGCAGCTTAAAAATTTGGAAGAACAGAACACTCATATAAGGTATGAGACAATTAACTTTCCCACATTTTATTTTGCTTCTCTGGGCTGGGGATCAAATCTTCGGGTAGGAGCCATGAGCACAGACCCATAAGAGATAACTTCAAATTTAATCTAATTTAAATTAGAATTTATCTAATCTGCCTTCCTGCTTTCTTATTCATCCTTTGAGCAACAGCCTTGGTGTTGCTTTGGTGCTGTCCTCTTAACACTCAGATGCATAATGAACAGTCAACCAGCTGCTGCCCAGAGTGTGCGTACAACCAGGGTAGTGAAAGACAGAGTGTGTGTAAGGACCCTCCATGTGAGCATATGCTGTGATATTCAGGAGGCAAAACAAATAAAGCGGCACTAGAACAGATCATGTCTGTCTGTCTGTCTATGTCTAAATTTCTATGACAACCAAAGAGAGACAACTGATTGGAAATTAGATTTGTAGGTCAAGTAGAAACCTGCCTTAAGACCTGACTGAGTCATTCTCCTGTCAGTTGAATTACATGAATGTCTCAAACCAAATCAAACCATGCTGAAGACAGACAGTAGCATTTGAAGTGGCCAGGGGTCATACTGAATGTTCTGAAGTCATACAAGTGTCTCAGATAACAATGAAAATAATCAAAGGCTACTCAGCAAGAATAACTTTTTCCTCCAAGAAAAACACTACTGACAGAACTAATGGGCTTTAGAAAAGCAAATGCAAGCCAGGACAGTGTATTTAAAGTGACTGTTGGTGAAAAACAGTATAATTAGATCTCTGTGTTTGCTTTACAGTCACAAATTATTGCAATTTGCCTTGCTCCCTGGCTTCCTAGGAGGTAAAAGGAAGATGAACAGGAATAAATCTCCCTCTGGGCCTTAGTGTGTTAGCCAAGCCACTCTTAATCAGACATTGCTTATTACTGCGCTGTTAACTCATCCGTGGACATTAGAAGGTGTATAAGACAACTACTTTTTATTTAGAGAGAATATATTTGGATTTACTAATCCTTTCCTTTTAACTTCCTTTCTCCTTTATTGCCTCCCTCCCTTTCTCTCTCCCTCCCTCCCACCCTTCCTCCCCTCCTCCCTCCCTTCACTCCTCACCTTTCCTCCTTTAATATTTTATCCATAGCTGCTTATGTCTAATCCCCAAGCAGCATGAGAGTGCTTAGAGCTATAAATACAAGCAGCTACTTAAACTCAGTAACTAGATTCACAGATGCTGAAAAAAAAAACCTGCTCATTCCTTTGTCTTTGCTGCAGAACCTTCCTCTGCCCTGCGTGCTTCCCACCTGAGCTGAGGAGACACCAGTGGACCCCCTCTGCCCTGCCCCACACCTCTCCCTGAAAGGTAACACTACCCCCCTGCCTGCATGTCTCCTCATGTCAGAATGAGCACTCCCACAGCCTGTCTAGGTCGGGTTTGCTCACCAAAGACTGTTTCTGATGCTTTTTGCAACCCAGTTGTTATTTGCATAGTGAGCTCTTCCCATGGACTCCAAGAAATGGCCCCAGTGGGGACAGCAGTTGCTCCTGATGGGGGGAATCAGGTGCCAGCGTATGTTCCAGCTCACCATTCACTGAAATGTGTTCTTTTAAACAAGGGTCCTGTGTGGCTGAAGCTGTAGTGACACAGAATCACTAAGTGGGGTCAGATACAGGCAACCACAGAGAATGGAAACCCTGTGTCTTTGGGAAAGGTTGCAAAATAGTTTGTCATTCTTAAAGCATGCAGGAAAAGAGAAAGAAGAAAGCTCTTTATGTTACTCTCTTAAAGACAGTAGAAACATACTAAGTATTTATGAAGTAACAATTAATGAAAATACTAGACAAGGAAATGCATACATTGAAATGGAAAGACCAATATTGCAGCATGGCCTTGAGGTTGGGAAGTGACGGAGGCATTCAAATGCTGAACTCAGTGAAGCAAGACCCCAGATCCCAGGGCACAATTTACTCCCAGGACTACTTACCCTTGGAGAATACATTTGACAATACAGAAGGGAAGAGGATTCTTGTTTCACTCATGTACAAAGCCAAAAATAAAAAAAAAAAAAAATAGAAAAAATTAAATCGGAAGCTTTATCTCACCAGAGAACATCCTGATCAAAAGATGCCTACAAGAATCAACAGATTGATTGGGCTTCTCGGTGATTTTTGCCTCAAGGAGATCGTAGTACTCACAAGCGCCAAAGAAATAAGAAGTATTGGGTTATTCTTTGCATATTTCAGAAATTTCCAGTTATGTTACAGGTGCTTAGCATACAGATGATCTTTTTCTGCATGATTTGGAAGCTGAAAAATCATGGAATAAGATCTGTAATGTATTCTCCATAAACAGAAAAGGAAGAAGAATGTTCTGATTGTGAACAGCCTACAAGAAGGAGAAACGCTTTTCAAGGTTTGTAATACCTTTTCCTCCCCCAGATTCTTGTATTTGTCGAGGGCAGCAATTATTTCTGCTATCAGAGCTGAGTCTAATATAGACACAAGTACATCGTGCCTCCTTTAATTGCAAGATACAGACATAGGGTTCTTGCAGCAATTGCATGACACTAGCATATTGAATGCCAAAAGCTATGCATATTGCCTATAATTTCAGTTTCTAAAGAACAATCATTTTCACACTCACCCTCACCATGCAAACACAGTAAGATGGATGAAACCTGGCTATTGTGCAGTAAGTACATTGTAGGTCAGATTTTGTCTCTGAATCTCACTTCTATCCCAGCCCAGCATCAATCAGCATGGAATAAAGGCTTTGGGAGTCTGTAGATTTGCTAAATAAACTAATGCCAAAAAAAATATAATAATTTCAAAGTCATCTTCTTCTGTTGATTATTTAGGTGACCTTAGGCCAGACATAACGCTTGTTTGTGATTCAGTTTTCTTTACTGAGAGAGGGGGAAGGATTCCACCACATTTCATGTAAACACTTTCTGATGAGATTCACCTTTTTCCATTGCTGTCTCAACCTTTAAAGAGACTAAAATGCGAAGAGTAATAACAGTGATTACATCAGCAGGATCTTTGCTTCCTCGGGAAGGAATATACCAAGTTGTGGCTGGGCTGGAACTGCAATCAAGCCATTGGAGCTGAGTCAAGCAGCAAGCAGATTTAAAGGACGATATACTCAAATGCATTACAAGACTCCTACCTATTGGGATGTACCAGTCAGGGAAGGTCATACATGACATGGAACTGTGCTTTTGTACAGTGCTTTGTAACTACCATGGGCATATGGTCCCCATGAGGAACAAGTTGAAAATAAAGTGTCATAAACTACAATCATTCCTCTCCCTTGCTTAACTTCTAAAAATTTTGAGAAATTTGAGAAAAAAAAAAAAAGAGAAATTCTCTGTGGTGCCTGGTTTGAAAGTGGAAGACCTGAGAAACCCAGAAGATTTCATGGGAGCTGCAGGTGTCATGAGAGAGCTCAGAGCAATCAGAAGATGCAAAGGAGAGAAGTGACAGAGTGCATCCAGCAGGTGCTCTCTTAAAGTCTTCTGCTTGTGAGTGTGCCACCGTCTGTCTCCTGAACACAGAAAAACTTTAAGGGTCAACTAGCATACGGTGTTCATAGGACAGGAGGTTCCTGGGAAACACCTGCATGTCCAGAGGCTAGATACAGGACTTTCACGGAGAGGAGCCTGTTGTTTAGGCCAGTAGAAAGACTAGAAATATAAATGTAAAGCCAAGCCTGTGCTTTGTGTGCAAGGTATGGAAAGACTTCTGTTTCTCATGCAGCTCATGCGCTTCAGTATTTAATTCTTGCACCAGATTAAGAGAGTATCTAATGGATAAAGTGCCAGGCAGTAATCCAGAGAACATAGGCTCTGTTTTCAGTTTGACTGATGGTCTAGCCAGGGTCATGAGGCCATCTGTTCACCTACTATCAGCAGTGTTGTTTCTGGATCTCCAGGGATTATGCCAACAGCAAATTCCATTGCAGGCTGACAGCTGGGTTTAACCCTGGCTAGCCAAAATCTTACTGGAAGAGGTCAGCTCTGGCTTGCTGATGACAAGAAATCATTTGAAATAATGAGGAGAAATAATTCATGTGACTATTTCCCACTAAACATAACAGCAGCTTAAACACCGTGCTGCAGCCATGGTGCTCTCCTATTGCTTCTCCTAGTGATCTGCTTAGGTGTTTCAGAGTAAAAGAAAATGGGTTTGTCTTTATGATGAGTCATTTCCCACCACCTCACAGTGCTGGCAACAGTTAAAATGCATGGTAAGAGTGTCTTCTGCTAAAATGCTTCTTTCTACTAGACAAGGGATGGAACTGAACCTCAGGGCACAGCCTGGGGACACTTTTCCCAGGTAGGGGCAGAATACAGATTTCAATGTGGGTATCTGGGCTTAATGTAATGTTTCAGCTGATGGCATTTTCAGGCTGCACATATTGTTCTTGCTTCTTATGCATTCAAGTCCAGGGAAGATCTGGGCAAACAGGGAGGGCACTGAAAGCAGATGAATGAACCTGACAATTGAGGTCAATTTGTAAAAACCTCTTGAGCAGATATGACAGAAGAGCTTTTTGTACTAAGCCTCTGCAAACATCATTTCCACTGACAAAGCTGAAGGGACAAAATAGGAAGACAGGAAATGACTGAAAGCCACAGCTGTGCTGTCTGTGTGTGTGCAGTTAAAGACTTAGTACCATGACACTTCAGAATGGTAGTCACCACTTAACCCCTCTTTACTCCAGGTCACTCACAACCCACTCCATCTGTTTGTCTCTTGATACACGGAGGTAAGTAATGGTGGTGTTAAGAAAAGCTGATCCCCCACACTGGGAAAACAGAATAGGTTTTCATCCTCAGTTATCTAGAATTCTCCATGAGAAAAAAAAAAAAAAGAGAGAGAGAGAGAGAGAGGTGGAACACTGAACAAAAAAAGCCAAGCCATTAATCACTCTTTCTGAATTTGAAGCTCCATCCACAGATAGGACTGAGTGCAACCTAGCGTTTTCTTTCTTTTTCTTCTTCCCCAGTATTTTTTTCCAACTGAACAGATTTTTTTTCAAATAATTTTCAGGTTTGATCAAAAGTCTGGATTGCTGTTGTGATTGTCTGTGTTAGCTCTTATTCCTTTTTTGCAAAGTTGGTTCCTTGGACCAAGTCTTCACTTCAGCACATCATGAACTTTGCAGTATTATTCAGGTGCACAAGGTGTGCTGAAATTAGGCCTTTTTCAGAATCATTCGCGTTGATATGGACCGGCTTATGATGCACAGGTATTGCCTGGTAACTTCTTTGAGGGTGGGCAGTGGGGCCTGATCTATGCTAGTAATTAGCTTGAGGGCTCAGAGCTGCCCATTGAACTTTATTTGTTGGATTGATGAGGTTTCCTGGCTTGGTGTTGAAAGAGAATATGTTCTATTGTGTTCCACGCCTTTGTTATTGCTCTTACTTTGCACCTGGTAATAGAGACAAGACCCTCTGCCTTGCCACCAGTCTGACTACATCACGTTCCCCAGCACTTCCTTGGTGTTGCCTTCAGACAGCCCTGTATCCTGACTGTGCAATGCAGCTTGAACTCGCACCCAATGTAAATGAACCATCTGCACGTATCAGCCGACGGCTTTCTGGAATGGGGTGCCTGAGTAGCTGCAGGCCATCTTCTTTCCTGCACTCCTTGGGTGTGTCCAAAATCCTCCCTCCCGACACTCACAGGCCTTCCAGCAGCTCCATGAGCACTATTCCCTTGCCCACACCAAGAAGCTGTAGGTGACCCACACCCAGCTTCTGGCAGAGGCCTGGCCCTGCTGGCACTCACTTGTGCCATGTGCAACACTTTCTGCTATGCTGATGTGTTATCAGAGCTTATGAAGAGCTATAACCATAGTTTCCACGGGCTCCTCAGAGCCCCTACTCTCAATATTTAAAGTTATGTAAAATGAAATGTTGTGCTGCCTAGAAGAAGGACATTATTAGCACCTCCACTGCAGGAAGAACTATGAATGAGTTGTTACATTTTGTCAGACACCCAAGAATACCTCCATGAGACAAAAAAAAAAAAAAAAAAAAAAAAAAAAAACAACAAAAAAAAAACTAGAATACCAGGTTGTACTTGTATGATTTCAATGAGGGTTTTAAACTGGCATAGTTTGTATCTCAGGAAAACTCTCCAGGACTTTTTTTGGTGAGTCTGGCAATGCAAAGCCAAAAACAAGTCCTGAGACAACTTGGTTCTTGCATAGGTTCATTGGGCATGGCCCAAAGTGCAGCAGAGGCTCTGCTACATTTAGTTTGGGCTTGTCAGGCCATGCTCCTTTCACCCAAAGAAAGCCTCCAGCAGAACACTCAGGCCGAACTAACTCTGTTTAGCCTACAAGGTAGGTTCCAGTGAAGTCCTTTGGGATTACTTACGTTGCTTGAGCATCAAATTCATGTTTAAGTTTGGCTGAAGTATGGCTCAACACTGATTTTTCATGTTCCATCTCCTACCTTCATTAGCCTTCACCTGGAACTTAAGGCAGAAGCTCAACCAGACAATCTGGGGACTTTGACAGAGGTATTATAGTGAAATGGGGAAGGCAGTCACTCTTCTTTTTAAAGTTCCCAAGTCTTGTCATATATTGTATATTCTAAGGAAATCGATGTCATGCTCCTTATCTTTTAACTAGAGCCTGATATTTCTTAAAAGCATGCAGCTGATGAATGCCTACCAGGAGGAGAATTTTCATTCTGCAGAGTGGTATAAAATACTCTTCTTGTGTACTGAATCATAAGCCTCCAATGTCTGCCAATTGACTGAGATCCAGCTATCAGCAGGGCATAGAGTAGAGTCTCTCTTTTTGGTGCCAGATCATTGTTTGAGGAGGAAACACATGCTCTATAAAGGACAGGATATTTCCAAATTAAGGTTTTTTTTTTTTTTTTTTTCTGCATGCTACTGCAGAAAAACCTTTATGAAATGAAAGTATGTGGGGAAGCGCATTTTCAATCTCGTGGTATTATTAAATGTGTTTGACAGAATGTGGTCTCTTGCTGCTTCCTGCATAGACAGACCAAAGGTCATTATAGAGGAATGAATTATATGGAGGAATAACAAAATTATGATGCACAGTACCATTTCTGGAAATGAGTAACTATAAATTAAAATGACAAGTTCTGTCCTGTACTGAGAATATGAATTAGAGTTCAAAGTAAATAAAGCATTGGAGTAAGACTTTTTTTCATTGAACCCAGTAAGACACAAGATGATAAACCATGGAGGTTCAAGCTATCCCTCACAATAAAGAAGTCCTGATGAGAGGTAAAAACTCAGAAGTAAGCAGAGAGGAGAGAGAAAGAGTCACAAATCCCAAAAGAATACATCAAATAGTAGCTGTATGACTTTTCTGGGGAGCAAAATCGTCCCTTTACTGTTTGAAGATTCCCTGATGATTCCCATGGCACTGTGTGAAATTTTACCAATGGTCTGCTTATGATGGGATCAATCATTCTCCTTCACTAAGGTGTGCACCTTGTGGATCACACAGCGCTGCCTACCATCCTGTTGTAGCAGACTTCAGTGATGCATGATAATCCTCCCTTCTGTGCCTGATCTTTTGCAGCAGAAAGGCCTATGTGCACGTAGGAAAAGAAATACCTCACTCCTACCAACTGTGGGCAGTCTTCTAGCATGTAAGGCCGGCTCACAACATGTCAGAAGGTGATGCCTGTTGGAGAAGCATCACTTACACAGGAACAGTCACTCTGAGAACCCAAAAGTTACGACGTGTACCAGGGTCACTATTGATCTGGTTGACTCCCTTCCTTGGTACAGTTCAAGCTTAAACTATGCACAGAGGATTTGGAAGGTCATAACCTTGATTTCCACTGTATTTCAATCAGATAACAGATTAACTTTTCGCATTTTTCCCACTGATGATTAGAAAATTCATCTTTGTGGGTCGCTGTTTTCCTACACCATTGGAAGCAGTTCCCTTGGTCCATTCTTTTTTTTTGTGTCTTGTTTTGCTTCACTTTGAAGAAAACAAAAATAGCTGTCAAGATCAAAATATATAATATGTCAATGACAGCCTGCTGTGGCCAGAACCCCCTCCTCTCTGCACAGGTTTCTATGGGTCTTCCCTGTCACTAACTGCCATCCCAGGAGCCCTGTAAGCCCTGAAAGCCTTAACTCCATTGGTTGTGTTTTCACTTCTGGAAGACCTGTGGACAGTGCCTGTTTCCAGCTTTCTCTCCAATATGCAGACATGTCAAATGGTTGAGACTAAGCACACAGACTTTTTTCTTTCTTGGGTACAGCCAAGTCTTTAATGGCATTTTTCTTCCAGCAGGAGAGCTCAGGTCTCCTGTCTGCTCCATGGCTTTGTAGTAAGTGAAGAACCCTTGGCACAGAGAGGCAGAGTTGCATCAGCGCAGATATGCTGCAACATTGTCTCCATGGTACTTGTGTAGTTCTTTTGACTGCTCCCATTTTAATTTCCCCTCCTGCTCCCTGCACACATCCAACCTACAAGTAGGGTCTGCTCACTATACAGGTGATGGCATAGGCATGAGAAGCCAGAGTAATCCGTCTGCTTATTTTTCAATATCTTCAACAGAAATTAATTGCGTTGACTGTGCTCACACCAGAGAATTAAAGGCACTTGGTGTAATCTGGTGAGACAGCAACTCTGCCAATGCTCCTCTACCAAGTTTTTCTTAGACCTGAGAGATGTCAAAGGCAAAGTCATTGTAGAAAGCTGAAGTGTGTAGAGTTGGATAAAGAGGGCATTCAGAAAGGGGCACCCTGTATCTCCTCTTGTGGTGAACTGAGATAGGCTAAAAGGTGCAAACAAAAGAATGTTATCCCTACCTAACATACATGAGAAAAGTATACAAAGCCTACTAGTGACTGTGTTGGACTCCTCAGGACCTGGAATTCACACCCAGTTCCAGGTCGTTTCATAGTTGTTGTAAGGAAGAATCCAGCTGGGACCTGAGCCATGGGTGCATAATCAAACATGGGACATTGTTATCCCTTTGTCCCCCTGCATCCCCATCATCCTGTGAAGGGCTTTCCTCTCTGGGGCTAGAAGTGACTGAGGGTGCCCACAGCTCTCTGTCAGCCTGACGGCTCTTTCCGCAGGCTACAGTTCTGCTCACTTTTCAGCTGGCTGGTGTTTCTACAGCTGCAGTAACTATAAGTCTCCTCACAGCTCACCCCTGGCAAGCGTAGTTCATGTGTCCTCCTGCATTTGTCTGTGGGATATCATACAGCTCAGGTACCATTCATAGTAAGTTTCTGTTATATGACCATGATTCCTACCCATGCAAGACTAGATATGGTGACAGACATTCTTTCTATACCAGTGCATCTACACAGCCCAATGCCCTTATATCAGCTTCCTTCACCTTCTTCTGGATGAAGGCTGCTAGGCCTCCAGCACAGTTCACAGCCCAGCAAAGCAGATGCTGTTTATTTTTTGACTTGGCCTATGTCTTCTTAGATAAAGTTTAGATTCAGAGGCTTAAGGTTCAGACATAAGTTGTTAGGTTCTGATTTAGTCTGTTGAGTAAGACAGAGCAAATGTTTTCATTAATATTTGCAGAATGTATCTCAAACATTGTAACTTAGATCTATGAAAGAATTTCAGATGAGTTGGGAGTCTGCTACCTATTCTATTTTCTTCCTGTTTGATAGGGTACGGACAGAATCTAAAGCTAAATCTGAAAGGAGTACTGTACATCATGGAAAAGACTATACAAAAGTCAACATAGAAAAGACAGTGATAACAACCTCTTGTAGACTAAGCAATTCTACTCAAGAATCCTTTGCAGGTGGGACATAAACACACGTGAGCAATCCGTAGGGTTCCCTGGAGAAAATTCAGCTAAAACTGAGAAACTTGAACTGGTGCTTTGATTCCATGTCACACTGGGAAGAAAGAACACGTAGACTCAGAAGCCTGCCCACTGGTCTAGTCCCCTGTCCCTGGGAAGGCATTCCACTTGGGGAAAACCATGTGATGAGAACCGTGGAGCCCAGTTTCTTCTGTTTAACTGAATGGGGTATTCCTCAGGGGCAAAAGCTGCATACAGCTGTATGCTGAGATGGAAAGACATGCACAGAAGAAGATCACTTAATGATTCACATGCCACATACAAATTTGCTGAAAGAGCTGTGACAGTTTTTGCTCCACAGGCGAGTTTTGGGGGAGTCAGACCCTAGCAAAACTGTAATGCTTAGCATAAGAAAAGTGGGCCCTGAACTAAAAGCCCGACATAGCAGGCAAATGTAGGCTCCTCTGAGCCTTTGGAACTGATAGAAGTGGTGTCATGCTTCTCAGCATAAAGGTCACAACGTACAGCAAATAGATTCACTGCCCTCATGGTAATGAGGATTATGAGCTCAGTCAGTGAGAAGAGATGCTGATAAAACCATGTTGACCAAGAGCAACTCTACCCTTTTCACTTCCCATCCTGATTCCTCATTAATTTCAGTTGTTTCATATTTTTTTCACTTTGCTGTCAACTCGGTCTTCATTAGACCTACTATATGTAATTTTCTGCTGTAAACTGAGTGATAACAATGAGATATACTGCCATTTGATTTCAGTCTCTCACTACTTAATGAGTCATATATTCATAGCATATTTCTGCTTCAATAGATTGAGATGCACTGATTTCTCTGTGGCATTGTTAGCTTTTGCACCCTGGCATTTTCAGGAAGTTTATGCCATGATGCAGCAGAAAAGCTGAAATTCAAGAGCTGCTTTTACTGTGTGCAATCATTGTTTAGGAAAGATAGTTACAATTCATGACTGGGGTCTAGTCAGAACAACTTGTTAAAGTCTGAACAGGGAAAGATGTTTGTACAGGTTGTAATCAGTATTTCATAGCTTCAGACTTTTTTGTATATATATATATATTTCAGAGATGCAGATGCATGTTTACTTTAGAGTCACCTCTTAAGAACCCACATCTGATATAACGGGGTGCCTTTGCTTTGATTTCATTGGCTTCCCACTGTCTTGAATGTGACAGTGAATCTAGCAAATGCATACATTTCTCTCTGATGACTCACATTCATTTCCTTAGCTATCTTCCAAGGATCCAGTCAAAAATAAGGTAAAAATTGCTTTTCTTGCTCTATTGAAAGCCTTAAGTGCTAGGCTGGATAAAAACAAATAGTCTTGAGTTCTTTAAAAACCTCTCTCTTTAATATTTTGCCTGTGCCTTGCCCAGAAAAACTGTCTGAAGAACTGACTTCATCTGTTTCAGATGAAAAGGTACAACCTTCTCCTGACATGTGACAGTTCAGAACAATACCTGATGGGGCTGTCTGTCATTTGAGACAGGACACCTTCCTACTTAACAGAGAAAAAAAGAACAAACATTTCTTTGACTGATCCAGATGACTGGATATGGTAATTTCATGGTGAATTGCTGTCAGTTATGTTCTCTTTTGATCATTTTAATTTCCTTTTAATAAATTGCACGGTAATAGCTTTATCACTTCAGTTTCCTCCTGCAGATTGGAAAGTTTCACTGATGATTTCATTCTTTGACTTTGTGATTCTCCCTTAGACCATTTTTACCTTGATCTGAATTTCTCTGGGAAAGCTCACTTGAACCAGGAACAGAAGAATATTTATCATTCATTCTGAAACATACTGTCTCCTTTTAATTTCTTAGTCTCAAGAAAACTTTTGTCAACTAGAGGGGATACATTTTTAAATACATTAACAACCCCATTTTTGATGAGCATTTACAAAAATGTTTCTAAGTGTACTGAACACTACAGGTGTATTTTGTTGTCAGTGTACATGGCTTTTTTTTTTTTTTTTTAAGAACACCTAAGCAATGTATTCTTGTTTAGATTTATTCCTGTATGTGACTTAATGAAAATAACTCATTACACAGTTTTCAAGTTCATGCCCACAGGTCAAACTGTACAAACTGTAATAGGTCAGTGACATTTGTGGTTGTTGAAGAAAATGAAACTTTGAAAGAAAATGAAAAATATCTCTTATTACTCACACACACAAATGTTCCCTCCAAAATAAATGCCTCTTCACTAAAAACATTTCTATCAAAAGTGTGGCTAGTCTGCCCCATTGACAAGGGACTTACTCTCTTGCCCACCTCTCAATATTTGCACTATCTTTGCATATGTCATTTACTGCAATCTTAGAAAACTCACTCTTGAAAGAAGTGGGGATTACCCACAGCCTTAAAAATGACTTTCTGACTTGACCTGTAGCGCTCTGGTGATGTACACAGAGAGAAGTAGAACCTTTCCCAAAGAGTCTGGGAGGGGGGAAGAAAAGGTCTGCCTGGGGTAGACTGAGAATGACTGAAGGGAGGAGTACTGGAAGAAGAAAGAGCAAGATAAGACAAAGAAAGCAAGAAAACCCAGAAGCTCTCTTGAAAAGAGAAAACCAAGGCAAGGCGAGAAGAGGGAAGAGTAACAGTGCAAAAAGATAGTACATATGTCAGAGAACATCTAGGTATAATGGTTCACTTTGACAAATATTAAGCAGCAAGACCTCCCCTTGTGATGCAGGGTATCCTTCCCTGTCCATCTTGGAGGCTCTGAAAAGCTTCAGGGAATATACACCAAACAAAATCAGGGTAAGACTTAAACACAGGTTGACCTATCTAAACATTTGATCTGCTCCTCAGGTGCTGAAACAGACATCCAAGATTTCAGCTGGACTCTTCTGGAGCTTCCACAGGGTTAAGACATTTGCCAGAGTACCCTCAGTTTTGAACAATGCACCTGAAGCACAGTGTGCTTCAATTCTCAGCCTGGCTCTGAGGGGCTCTCCCTGTGTGTAACTCCTTTCCTTTGGTTTCTCTTCAGCAGTGGCCAGCTGTTCAGGTACTGGTACACATGTATCTGTGACACTGCAGCCTCAAATGACTATGACAAATAATGGTAACATGTCTGAATACACGTCCCTTGGGGAAAGCCTGTTTACTGCCAGTTGGTTCATAATGTTCAGTGTGATCTTTAAAAATAGCTCATACCTTTGGAAAGAAACAATCTTTCCATATCGCACGTGATGCTCATGCTTCATAGAGGGGCTGAAAGTCTGATCCACCTATCATAAGCTTGCACATGCTCTTTTAAAAAAGATTCCTGCAAAGCTCCTTTTTTTTTTTTTTTTTTTTTCTTAACCAGTTAGAGCAAACAGTGCTTCTCATTGAAATTTTCTTCTTCTGAGTATTTCAGCTGTGGGAGAATTTAGCAATTCCTACAATTAATTTTGTTCAAGAAAAGATGGGTTTAGAGTTGTCCCATCATTTGCGGACTCTCACAGTTCTCATCTGAAAAATCTTTGTATTTTTCTTGTCATCTCCCTTCATACTCCTGCAGTAGTAACTGCAATTATGCTCTTAGCAGTTATGCTTCTGGGAAGTTTTTATCCATGGCTTTTAAACTCAGCTGGAAGTGTGGCTAAGCTGAAGTATACAAAATTGCATCATTCTCCATGAAATCGCAAGACTTGTTTATGATATGTGACTCTAGCAGTTGTTGGGATCATATTATTTGACTTATGGTTTTAGAACCCTTCTGGTATTGTTAAGTCGTGTTATTTACCATTGTGCTATAATCTTGTGGGCTAGGGAATATTGTACCTTTTATGGAATTGGAGGGGTTTTTTTTGTGTATTAATGGAAATCCAGCAGCCTTAAGAGAAAACATCAAATCTTAGAGAGCTGTCAGTAGTGCTCAAATTTCTCTTCTGGTGTTCCAGTCCTCAGAGGTCACAACTAGTCTGAGAATTTCCCTAAGAAAACCTGGTCCTGGGATCTCAGAGAAAAAGCTTGAAATAAATAGTAAAATGTATTTTAATAGTTGTTGTCATTGCTGTTTTAAGTGAAAGTGATCAGATGTTTGTTTCTGAAAATGGCTATGTGTGTGTTATTTATCATCACATATGTTCCTGGACCGGTTTTCCTTGACTACTGTGAGAAAATACTTACATCTCATACACCCTATATCTCTACTAATCGGCCACCAACCTGCAAGAAATCCCAAATATCTGCTGCAGATCTGAAAGGGACAATGCTGTCTCTTGAGCTAGATAACCTTTTGAAATACTGGTTTACCTCGCAGGGGCCTGTCTTCTGCCTACAGAGGGAGACACTTTCCCATGGTACTTAGCAACTTTTCACTTAAACCAGGTGCAGATATTTGTTCATTGACCCCAGGACTGGGCAGAGTTCCTGAATGCCTCTTCATTCACTCCTGCCTAGCTAAGGACCATGACTCACTGGTCCACACCAAGGAGCTCTGCATGCACATGCAGAACAACAGACTTTTTAACTGCTTGGCATAGTAACTTTTTAGTACAAAGTACAGTACTGAGAAGGAGAATGATCAGAGGTCTGTGATAGCTTTGGGAATGAATAAACAGACTGCTACTACCAGGAAAAATAACAAGCAGATTTCACTGTGGAAAAGGGAAATCAAGAAGGCATGACAGGCAGGTGTAAACTCATGCTAAGAAAGGGATATGACAAAGGTCTCTAAATTCATCTGTGGTGTGGAGCAGGTGAATAGAGATTGACTATTCACCATCTTTTCCAAACAAAAAGTAAGGGTCAACACGTGAAATTAGGAGGAAGCTGTTTCAAAGCAGAAGAATTGATTCTTTACACAAGTTACCATTAGTCAGTATAACTCTTGATGTTGTGGCTGTAAAAAGTTTACAGATGTCCAGAAGGCAAGTTGACAAATTTATAAAAGAAAAATTCATTGAAGTCTCTGACATATAAAAGACATCTTTACTGCCTGTGGAAGTCTTTGAACTGGAAATTGCTGGTGGTTAGGAAAGTATTTTCTAAGGTAGTGCTGCATGCTTGCACTTACGCTTTCTCCAACATATGTTCTATTGTCTACTGTTACAGATAACCTGGGCTAAATGATCTTTTGAGTTAGACCAAAAATGGCCATTTTTATGTTAAAAGAAGAGATGGTGTGCGTGATTTTGGAAAATCAGTCACAAAGATTTCCATGGTTTTGTAGCTATCTTCAAGTTCCAGAAAGTGGGTATCATTTGCTGCAGTCATACAACACAACACTCTGGTCTCTCTTACCACGTTGCTGACTGTGACTATGTGATTGTGGTTTGCTTAATAAAAACGTTATTCTTTGTTCCACTCTTCAAAATAGATTTAGGTAGAGAGGTATCCTGCTCATTCTGCTACCTGAACAACTTCCAGGTATGCATAAACTGGCATAACTAACCACCAAGGACAGATGGGAGAAGGTCTACATCTGTACTGTTTAGAGATCCTCTAGCGTTCTCTGTTCTGCCTTTCTTTTGGAGAAGGCTGTCCAGAGAAGCTGCCTATCATAGAAGATGAGTGGTTGATGAGGTTTTTGTTCTTGCAAATGATCACAGTGGAGTCTTGTCATAGAGACATTTCCCATGCTCACAAAATTCCTTTGAAAGACAGGTGTTTTTTTTTTTCTTTTTTTTTCCTTTTTTTTTCTTTCTTTCTTTCTTCTTTTTTTTTTTTTTTGGTTAACTACCATGCCTTTAGATAAGTCTAAACTGTGAAACTGAACTTTTCTTCTCCTGTCATGCCTTTTGATGTTTCTGTTTCAGTTTTCTAAATGTTTTGCTGCTGTCTCCAGGGATTGAGACTTGCATTTACTCTTTAATCTCCAGTGACTCCAGTTTTTTCCTTTGTGTATTTTAATTGCATTTTATTCTTTCAACCCACCACTCTACTTTCCAGTGTGAAAGAGTCTCTTCTGCCTTTAGAACTCCATTGAAGTCCATGAATTCTTAACCAATTTGTACTGAGGATATGCAGTGCACTTCTGGATGCATGACACACCAGTGAGGTGCTTCCTCTTTCTGACTTAAGCCACTTGGGCCTCTTGTCAAAAGAGCTTTAGGGATCCATTATCAATTCATGAACTAAATGATTATTCGTGCCCTCTACTGTTTTCCTTGGCTAATCCATCTGAGAACCTTGTGCTTTTTAGCACATGTATAGGAACGTGTGGTCCAACAGCCTCAACATTTTACAGCTTCAGGAAGGCTTGTGTTTGGTGGGATGCCATAGACATGCCGTCTCTAGTTGACTGCCCATTAAAGAAGATAAATAACCAGTGCCGGTTTCCCAAGAGGACTGGCTCATTGGTGTCTGAGTACCAAGTGTTCCTGGAGAGGAAGAAGCTAGAGCCAGATAGCTATGCACTCCTTGAGCCATGGAGGTACAGTCCTGCTGGGGAGTAATAACTCAGGCACAATGAGGGCATACCATCAGAGCCAAGAAGTAAGCTTTACAGTGTCTTCAACCATTCAGTGTCTTCATCCCCACATATCCACAGCACCTTATTGTTGGGCTAGTCTGACCTCCTGGTGAGAGGAGCTTGAGTTTGTCCACAGACCTCACAGACAGACAGATTAAAACAGGATTAACCAAAGCTGCGCAGGTCACTACAGTGGTCTAGAGCTCCACAGAGCACTATGGTCAGACCCTATCAAGGCTGAACACCATTGGCATTTAGTAATAGCGACGGACATTAGGACCAGCTGCCTAGCATTCTGGATATTTCACCACAGACAAAAAAACTGTTCTGAGGCAGTATGATTATAAGAGATTTGAGTATGCCTGTGATGCCAGTAAGCACTCCTCAGAGTCTGTGTTGGCAAAAACTGTCTTGGAAGAAGAGTTGGTGTGTCCAGTGAAGCGGTGGGGTCACCGTCCCTAGTGGTGTTTAAGGAAAGGTTGGACGTGGTGCTTAGGAACATGGTTTAGTGAGTGACATTGGTGGTAGGGGGGTGGTTGGACCAGATGATCTTGAAGGTCTTTTCCAACCTTAATGATTCTATGGTTCTATGATTTAATGTCACAGACTGAAATGTACAGATCTCCAAACCCTCCTATGGTAGATTGTCCCCGTCTCCACATACAGAATTCACTGATGCCCACTAAGCCTTTGTGCTGCTCCCAAGGCAGTGGGAATGCTGTCTTATCCCAGCTTCTGTGAGGAAGTTCATCTCTTCTCACCCAGTAATCTTGTCATAACTTTTTTCACAAAGCACATGAGGTATGTCCCATAGTAGAATCCAAACATATGTCTGTCTTTCTACCTCTGGAGCATCCGTGACACTTAGGAAGGTTCAGCCAGCAAAATACATGAATTTCATTTTTTAAGCAAGAAGTCTTAACTCAAAAGTATATAACTGCCTCCAATATTTCTACATTTTATTTTACTTGGAAGGACTTGAAAGTGAGCTTAGTACTGAGTAAGGAATGGAATGTGGGTACTTGCTGAGTACTCCATAAAAGTGAAGGCTGCTTTGGATATATTAGTGTATCCTTCAAAGTGCTCATAACTTACAGCAGCCCTGCTGAAACAGGGAATTCTCCATGGAGTCTCTCTGCTCAGAAAAAAGAGGCAGTTTTATGTACCTCATTAGGATGCTTAGGGGATGATTTACATATAAAATCTGCCTTGTTGGACAGAAGCAACACAAGGTGGTGATATTTTTTAATGATAAAAACATCCAGACACAATATCCCCAACGTACTTCCACATAAATCTTTGTATTTACAATCTGTTAGATCATCCAGGAGACAGAA
This sequence comes from Anser cygnoides, assembly GCF_040182565.1. Lineage (NCBI taxonomy): Eukaryota > Metazoa > Chordata > Aves > Anseriformes > Anatidae > Anser > Anser cygnoides. The sequence goes on along the minus strand of NC_089912.1, from coordinate 30,787,531 downwards.
TGAATTGTGTGAAAACTTCCCTTGCTAAGTTACTGACTCCAAGCAGAATAAGGAATGAGTACTAAATCAAACCAAGGGAAACAGGCCATGCTCTACTATTAAGACCTCTTGAGAAAGGGGGGTCAACAAGAAATCTTGGTTTAAAACCAAGAAAACAGAGGAATCTCTGTTGTATTTGCATGGTTTATGAGACCTCTGCGGAGATTCATCTTCTGTTGTAAGTGTGGAGGGCATGAAAGTCTGTGTGCACACTGTGTTAAGACTGTTTCCATTTTTTTGTGACATGGAGAAATAATTCAATGAACATTCATGTCCACCTTGCCTTTCCCCTATTGCATAATGTCCATGGGAATAAGAAGTAGTTCCTAGTTTTTGTTAATGCTGTTTAAAGACCTGCCCTGGCTGTTCTAATTCATCCTCCTTGTCCAAGCCTGGTGTATCTGGCCAGAGGACAAATGCAGTTCTACCGCCAACATTATAGCAAGTGTTGCAAGCTGTCTGCAGGGCCCGGAGACACAAGGAGTTCAAGAAACACTTATTTAACTCTCAGGACAAGTATAGGTTTTTTATTCCATCTCATGATATCTGTAGATGTCTCAGCAGATGCACTGTCATTCAAGCTCAGCCAGTTCTACCAGAAGCTCTTCACTGCTGTAACTTACACATCTTTATATTAAGAATAGCTTTGAGAACAGAAAATGCAAAATGTTCAGAAAAAAATTCGGAAAAACTGCAGAAAATGTTCAGTGTAGGTGAAATATCCCATTGCTAAAAGTAAAAGCCAGAAGCAAAAGCTACTTAATGAAAACTAAATACATTTATCTTTTTTAATTCTTCTTTAATTAATTTATTTATTGATTGATTTATTGGTCTGCTTGTTTGTTTGTTTATTTATTTTATTTAAAGGATGAGGGATGTCCAAAGTTACACTCTTAGCATTCCTTTGCAGGATATTTTTCTTTATCAGTTCCTGAAAATTTCTTTTGAGAATGGATGTTGCATGTGAACTCTCATGCCGTTAGTCAGTTTTGAACCCAGTTCTTGTAGAAATTGACAGCTGCTTTCTTCCAGCTGACAAACGTATTTCCTCCATGTGTTGCGTCACAGCAGAGTTCATTTAAGCTTGATAAACAAGCAGTAAAGTACAATTATGTATGTGAGCAGCTGATAATGTTGTAAACCTGATAGGGATCATTGATTTGAGATTAGCTTTTTAATTCCCATGACTTGTTTGGCTGGTGAGGGGTCGGTTAAAATCTAGGGAAAGAAAAGGAACAAAAGCTTGTACACGGTTCAGGTACACATGCAGTTTTTTGACATGCTGATGGCTTACTATTTTTTCTTTCTTTCTTTTTTTAATTATTATTCTAGGTGGAATAAAGTGGAAAGATTAAGTTTGCCATGGCTTTTTCATAATAATTCAGTGAGCAGCAGAAGTTTGTGGTTTCCACCTTCATATTGCTGGTAGGAGGTGGATTGATGGTGCTGATGCCTCAGTGTGTAGCTGCTTGCAAAGGTTTATCTTGCTCGCCAAGCTGATTTTTCTTTCTCATCCTGTTTGTCAGGGTACAGAAGTGCTATTAATCATACATTGGATGAGATATTACAGCAGTTCCTAGCTCCCTATCTCTCAGCACAGATGGCATTTTTCATGAAAAAGTGGATAAATATCTCTGCTGACCCCAGATGAGGATGTCCAGGAAAGCAGGGCTGTGTGTATGGTGTGCAGAGTATGTTTGGAAAACCTCAAAAGAAAGACTCAGAAGAATCGCTAGCTTTTATTATGATAGATTTTCCCTGGAACACTTCTCCTTTTTCTCATTCTTTATTTTATTCAATTGTTCATGTGTCTTTGGAGGAAAAAAAAAAAAAAAAGAAGAAAAAAAAGTATTGTAATTACTGATAAAATCAGAGGTGGTTGGTGGTAGAATGTGAGGAGGTATGGGGCTGAGGGGATAGGGAGGGAGTCAGAATCCAGTCCAGATACATTGGAAAAAGCCAAATTTCTTTAGTTTTAAGAGCCAGATTGTGCTCTGTGGCAGTCATGATGGAGAGATCATGGGCTTGGAAGCCTATCAGCAAAGAACTGACTATTATCTTTAGAATGAAGAGAATGTAATGATTGTGGTACTGATAAATGCCTTTCAATTAACAGACTCTTGCCACCATTTGCAAAGACAAGTGGCCACAGGTGTTTGTGATCTCTTTTTCTTCTTATTATTATTTAATTTACAGATAAACTTCGAGCAGCAGCTAATAGAATATTCTGAAGATAAATTTTTCTTTGGCCATTATCACGCTCTTTGTTGTAACTTGTACCACAGTACTTGACAAACAAGGAAGTTATTTCCAGATTCTTGTTTGAGTGTCTTACATGGATTTTGGACAAGGCAGATGTTTTCAGTAATTGATAAATAGATGCAGGCAAGGCACAGTGGAGTCTTTTCCCATGTTTGTTCTGCATTGCTGTGGTTCTCCTATTCCTGGCTCGTAGTGAACTTGGGTGTGTGGCCTGCACTGCAGCAAGGCATTTGGATGGACAAACCTCTTTGTGCTTCAGAAGTGGTTCTTCATGATTCTGGGCTATGCCCCTCACCAAAAGCCTGCTTCCCTAGGGATCTGCTAAAATTGCCTCAAGCTATACCTGATGCCTTTTAAGAGGCCACACTTCTGTATATGGTGTTCACATGCTGCCAAGAGCTTTACCTCGCATGACACTGAGAACTGCTAGATGGAGCCATTTGCCCTATTTCCACTGACGCTTGGGGAATAGCTGCTGCTGCGGTTGCCTGAGATGCTTGGAGGCAAAACCTTTAGAGCTTCCCTTTGGAGCAGGAAGGAACTGTTCTTCCTTGGCTCTCACATCACCAGCTCTCACGGTGTGACCCACCCTCTAGGCCGACTCCACAGTTCAAATTAGCAGAGTGCTGAGAAACAGCCTTTGGCAGACTTCTGTCTTCTGGCCACTGTCTTCCTTGGTGGACAGCAAGAAACTTTCAGTTGCTCTTCAAATCCGGCTTCTTTTTCCTCAGCAAGGGGATTTCCAGTCAGGGTAAAGCTCTGGCTAGAAAAGATTGGAACAGAAAGAAAACAAGCATCTCGGTACTGGAGCAAGCTTTACAGGAGATTATGGTGTGTGAGCACATCACAGACCTTAACACCACAACTCTGGTTCTGTGTCAAGTTTCTCCCATAGAGTAAATGTCTCCTCTTCTCTGTTGTTCAGATGAGTCCCTTTCCTTTAGGTTTGCTCCCATGGACATAGTGTGACCACCTACAGCATTATCTTAGGTCTGTGTTCAATGCTAGTACTAGCACAGCTACAGATTGCCCTTCTACTGGCTCACGTCTGACCATGGAGACATCTTAGGTAGGTTGAAAGAAAGGGGCCAGGAGAACAAGGTCTGTGTTGGTGAGCTCAGCCTGGGACATGGCGAATGGAGGGAAGAACTTGGCATTGGTCCCTTTTGAGTTGGAAATGCTGATGGCTTTCACTTGGGGAAGAGATGCTTGTTCTTCACATTACCTTGCTGCCTGCCTGCAATTAGCCAAGCAGAAACTCAATATTTTCACAATAATTAAAACTGTAATATATCACTCAGAAAGCTAACAGAGAGTAGGCATCCCAAAGAAAAGCATCAAATGAGTCTGTGGGATTCCTGTTACCAGTTCTTAGTAGATAAATGAATGGCTCCCGTGAGATGGATACTGTGATTGCAGACAGATTTTTGCTGTCTGTAGGGAGATATAGGCACTGAAAAAGTTAAAAAGCCAACTGTAGCACCAGTGCTTTTGTCTTCTCTCACGTAGCTGATGAATATTTTGACATGTGAGAAACTGCTAAAATTGGCAGTGTTTGTGTCTTTGTGGAAAGCTACATCTGGCATCTGGTGTTTTTAATTGACAAAGATAATTTTTCCTTTCAGTGCTATCCCCTGTGTCTCACTCTAGAACTAAATGCACAGATTGTGTTTTACTTGCTTGTGGGTCATCACAAAAAAATAAAATAAAATAAAATGTTGCCCAGGCCAGCCTCTGCCCCCAGCAAAAACATGCATCATAGATCTACATAAAGAATGGAAGTTTAGCAGAAATCAGAAGGCTGGTTTTTCTCTGTGAACATGCAGAGGGAAGGAAGATGAAATCCTAAGGAATGGCTTGCTCTCCTAACCCTTGCTATAACAGTGAACTTTTTTTTCTTGGTATTCCATGGAATCCTGAAATGAGTGTTCCCTTCCAGAGATGTTGCTTTCCTCCTTTTCATACATGTTGATGGATGCTTTCTTCCTTAGATATGTAGAATGAGTTCCTGTGACTTCAGTGGACTTTCTCTGTGCAGCAGAAAATTAGATTAAAGTAATAGAGTAGACAAGGTCACCTTCCCAAATGCCTAAGTACCAGAAACAGATGTTTACAAAAGCCTGAAAGCTTCAGATACATTTCACAAAGCATTACTTCTAAATACATTTACAAATAAATTTTCTTTTGATGCATTTGATTCAGTTTCTGACAGCTTATTAAAATCTCTTAAATGTTAGTTATGTTATGTTAGTATGTTAGTTGTTTTTTTTTTAAATCATTGATAAGCATAAATATTTAGTGCAAAAAATATACTGATTTTCCTCCCCAGCACCTCCAGCCTATTTAGGTTTGCATATTCATGCTTCATTATATCAACAGATTGTTCCAGATGAAAAAAAAAAAAAAAGGTAGAAGCACATCCTTCTGATTTGCTGCTTATGTTGCAATGCTACATAGACATCAGTGAGAACAGAACTCCATTGTGCAAGGTGTTGAACATACAGGGTAAAAATGAGCTAAGAACAGAGAAGTCAAATGAGTTGTAATTAGTTCTTCCTGGGACGGAAACAAAGTTCTGCAAGAGATTGCAGGGTAATGGCTGGCAACATCATACCATGTCACTCTGGTTAGCATGTAAATATGACAGTGAGCCTGAGCCAAAACCTTAGCACTGCTCTTGAGAGATCAAGATCTCTGCCACCTTCCTGATCCCTTTCCCCAAGCCATTTTCCAGTTCTCTCAGCTCAAAATTTTGTCTGCACCAGCAATTGCTTTTGAATTGGTTCTCACAGAGCCCATATACCAGCCCATATACCCCTGGGAAAGTGCTCAGTACTGCTAAAACACTGTGAAAAACTGTTCCCCAGCACATCTGATTTCAAGGAACTGAAGGCATGGTATAGGCACAGACCCAGTGAACACCTCAGGAGGTGCTCTGCCACAGAGAAATGCCATAACTATATCTGTAGCTGAGTTTTGCTCCAGCAGTGTGCCAGCAAGATCATCTCTGCTGTTTTCTTGTTCATCACTCATCAGACCCTTCAAAGACCGAGGCTGCTGGAAGGAACAACTTGCACTGAGGCAGAACAGCTGTTCTGTGCTTATTACCTGGGTTGCTGAGTCCCACAGATAGCTGGTGGGAAGCAGGTGAATTGTCATCTTTCTGTGACTTGCTACCAGGTCTTAATACTGTGAGACATATTTGGGGCCCTAACAGCAGATCCCAGCAATAAAAATTTTGAAGTGTTCCAGGAGGCAGAATGAGGCTAATTCCCACCTGCTTGTTTTCCTTTCAGCTTCAGTTTGTGGAGGTTTTTCCAGGCTATTTCCCTTACTCTGTTAGACCTGATCAGGCAGTGTTGTGAGAATTACTACACAACAAAACACATCTGCAGCACAGCAGGCTAGGACATTCAGACATGCTCAGACAGGCAGATGATGATGTACTAACTTGCTGAGGCTTTCAGGTGCACACAGTGCACACGGAGCTTTTTGTTTTACATTCATTTGCCATCAATTCTGGATAATAAGCTGTGCAACTCCCCTCTGATAAACAAAAGTCAATACCACATGTAGGACATGGTCTCCTGTGTACACAAGAAAGTGGAAGGCTCTGCCAGCACCAAAACCTGGCTCCAGGGGCCTGGGATAGGGGAAAGTGGTGGAAATGACAAAGGAAAGTGAGGAATAGCAAACTACTTTTCTGCAGGTCTTCAAGAGCATTAGAACAGCTAGGATTGTGTTATGGGTCTGACAGCATCCACCTTAGTTCTTCCCTCCTCCGTAGTGCCATAGTTTTGAGAAGACACATAAAATTCATGAGAAAGATTGGAAAGGACTTCTGGAGATAGTACTCCAGGTGTGGCCTCTCCAGTGCCAAGCAGCAGGAAAGGATCACCTCCTTTGACCTGCTGCCAATAGTTTGCCTAATGCAGCCCAGGATATCATTAGCCTTCTTTGTGGCACGAGCACATCGATGATTCACATTCTGCTTGGTGTCTACCAGGCCCCCAGGTCCTTGTCAGCAAAGCTGCTTTTCAGCTGGGTCGTCCCCAGCAGAGGAGGGTCCTTCAAAGAAGAAAAGCTAGAATCAGTCTGGCCAGAAGGAAAGTCACTGTGACTCGTACTATCATTGCTGGGAAAGCAAAAAGTGTGCTCTTGTGTTTTAACCCTTGCAGGCAGCTGAGCACCACACAGTCACTCACTCACCCCAGATGGGGTGGGGAAGAGAATGGGAAAGGTGAAAGTGCGAGAACTCATGGGCTGAGATAAAGACAGTTAACTAGGTAATGCAAAAGCCACATGCTCAAGCAAAGCAAAACAAGGAATTCATTTGCTACTTCCCATCAGCAGCCAGGTGTTCAGCCAATTTCTGCAAAGCAGGCCTCATCACACAGAACTGTATTGGGAAGACAAAGGCCATCACTGCGAATGTCCCGAAGAGACATCCTTTTGGCCAGTCTGGGTCAGCTGTCCTGGCTGTGTTACCTCCCAGCTTCTTGTTCATGTGTAGCCTCCACATTCAGAGGGCAGCATGAGAAGCAGAAAAGTCCCTGTCTCTGTGGAAACACTGCTCAACAACAACTAAAATATTGGTATGTTATCACCACTGTTTTCATCAAAATCCCGAACACAGCATCATACAAGACTCTGTGAAGAAAATTCACTCTATCCCAGCCCAAACCAGGACATGTACTCTATGGCTGACACTTCCGTGACAGCTCACCTGACACGATTAGCATTTTGCTAGTCACTCAGCATCTGGGCTGATATTCTTCTATGTCAGGTATGTGAATGCTCCTTAGAAAGTTTCAGCTAAACCTGCTCAGCTGCTGAACAGGACTCAGGAAAGATTTATTAACAAATTCCTGCCTGGTATTGGAATGAAACAGACCTACCCTGGTGAATAGAAGGGAGGCTCTAGTGAAAACAAACAAACAAAAACACGTGAAAGCATGAAGTGGGTCTGAAGGCAAGACCGACTGGATAAGCTGGAGAGAAACTAGTTGTTTATCTGGGGCTTGTAGGCGTCAGCTACCCCCACTCTTCTTCTGTCAATTAATAGATGTGTCAGCAATGACAAACACAGCCTCAGACATTGCTTCCCAATAATGCAAAATATTTTTCCAGGTCAGCATACCTGACACTGGTTTAGCAGTTGAAACAGTTATAAAAAATAAACAACACACCAATTGTGGAGCAGAAAGGAAAATTCCCATGGAGTTAAATTTGAATTCTTGTAGTTATTAGATTAAAAGAAGTGTTGCATTTATGAATAATACAGAGTTTCTTGTGATTTTCTTCTTATGTTCAAACTAATTAAGGCAAGTCACTTTCTATCCTCTGCCACTATTCCATGTCTGGATGGAAATCTAAAAGGTGAGCAATTCACAGAGAAACCTTTATTGATTTGTTCCCTGTGTTCAACTTGAAGCCATGTTTTGCTGTTAAACCCTATTGTCCCGTAATCTTAAAATCACTAGAAGAATAGTCTGGTACATCTGTATATATTGTGTATTCTGTACTGTGCAATTGTTCTGGTCCAATTATGATGGGTTATATTTGACTGGTACATGCGGCAATGGTAGAAATGCTCTCCTTACAGCAAAAGAAGGTTAATCTACTTTACCTCCTACTGATATAGGAAGTTGTTATTTGTTAGCAGATTAACAAGGAAAACAAGGTGGTTGCAAAGACAAGTTGTTAGCCAGAAAACATAGAACTGATCCTGTCTTCCTCACTGTTTTTCCCTTCCTCATCATGAGCATGAGATGTCTTATGCACTGCTTTCCTTCTCCACCTGTTAGTCTCCAGTTCTCTTTCATGAAGAGCAAACATTCCCACTTCCTTCTTCAACCCTGTGTGCCAAATATAATTGCCCACTGCTTTCCAGAATAGGGAGACGTAGCAGTGTGGAATGAGGGAATATGTGTCATTTTACAAATGGCTGCCAGAAATTAATTTATGGTGTTGCAGCAACAACAAAACCTAAGTTGTAGCCTGTATATCTTCTGCTTAGCTAAACATTCACTGTGTTTCCTGAGTCTTCAGCAGAAAAGAAAAGTAAAGCCATAGCTAATGTGCTGGAGGAGTGGATAAGTGGCATTAGTTTTCTGCCCTAGTTGCAGGGAAGGTGGGCTGGCAAAGCCTAAGAGGGAAGTTTAGCTCTCTTTTGCCAAGAATGGCTTATTCAAGATGCAAAGTGACACAGCAATCAGTGTGATGGGTCGTAACAAGCCTAGCAGACTAAAAATTCTCGGGAGAGCTGCTGTGACAGCTTCAGGGTTGTAACATTTGCCCATTTGCCTGTTCTGCTTCTGTTTTCTGTGAAAGGAAAAGTTCATTTAGAAATAATAACAGCGAGAAATTTTTCCTCTATTCCAGAACTGCAAAGTTCCATTTTGCAGTATTTATCAACAAAACACATTCCTCATTATGTTTTTTGAAAGGATGGCTCTATTCAAAGATGAAGGGGAAGAAAGGCAAAGTCTGGTTTCTGGACTTGAAATAATCCTCATAAAAGGCAGATGTTATGATCAGACTGAAATGGCCTGAAACCATCTTTATTTTTATGACATTCAAGCAGTCAGCTTGTCTGCTTTAAATTCCACACCCTTTAAAGATGAAATATATTATTTTGGTGCACACACTGGCTGCATGACTCTCCATCCATTATCGTGTTTTGCAGGCAATGAGTTGTACATAATATATATTGGATCCAACTGGGCATTGGATTACACCATACTGATCAATTACACAAGCAGACTGCATAAAGGGCTGTTACCAGCTAAAATGCACGCACAACTGACACTATGCAATAGTCAGTTAGCATGTGTCTTATAGGCTATTCAGGGACATTCTGGTCTCTGTGTGGAGTTTTTACTTGGGTGAGTAGCCAACAAATGGCTGATAGCATTTGTCACCTTCCCCAGAAGTTTCATTCAGGTTGCACATGGCTTTCACCTTCACTGTGGTTCTGCATGGGATGTGGAGGAAGAGGTCACTGTCTTGTGGAATACGCTGTGGAATAGCAACTCAAGAGAATCTTGGCTCACAAAGCTGAACAGAGGAGGGAATCCACTCAGAGTGGAATCAATTAACTATATAAAATAAGCAGCATCTATCAACTCCTGACGACAAAACTGTACACACAGTAAAAAAGCATCAGACAACAAATAGAGGAAATTGTCTCTAATAAGAGAAATAAATGGAAGTAGCAGTTAAAGAGAAGGTATTCCTGGATAATTTTGCTTTCTCAGTGATGGATAACAGAAAGGGGGCTGAGGAACTTCTAAAGAGGAACTTCCACTTCTGAAGTGGAAGGCCATTTCCTATCCAATACTCTGCTTTGCAGCCTGTCTCAACATCTTTTTTGAAGTTATCAACAGGGTCCACAAGGACAGTGCTATCCTGTGAGATTCCTAGTCTCTTTAAATGATCATCCCACCTTCTGTTTCTAGCATTTGGGCAAGCGTGGAGCTGTTGTGCATCTGACTGCAGGGACTGAACTTATGAGCAGAGCCTGCTCCAGCCACTACTACTGTCAGCATGGCTCAAAGCCTGCAAGGGAACACTTACACCAATAGGGCCAGAATGTATTTTCCCCATGAGAGTTACTGCTTGGAGGCAACAGGTGTTCTTATTTGAGTCTCTAATATGGCAATATCCAGGTATCTCCCCACCAACAGAGCCTTTGGACTGAACCCAGACAAGCTTTCCAGTCAGAGGGACAAGAAATATTTTTTTAGAGTTTCCTTCCTTCCTGCTCTGTTGGCCCACTAAAACTGCAGAGAGGAAGTCTGCCGTGAGGAGGGAAGACTGAGGTGGATGCGGTAGTGTTTCACTGCTGGAAGGGACAAAGCCTTGTGGGGTTTTGGAAGTGAATTCTCTGTGCTTGGACAGCGCCCACCAGAGAGCCACTCCACAGGGTGCCACATCCATCATTTACTCAGTGTTTATTTCTAGACCTTTCAAGGCCTGCAAGGAAAAGGCCACTTGCCTAAGCACGGTCTCCATTTTCTGCAAGTGGATGTTGGTGGGGACACATGGAGACACTCGCTCCCAAAGTTCAATGTTCTCTTTCTGCAGAGTGTCCAAAGTAACCCTGGATTTTGCTGAAGTGAAGGCTGCTACATTTTCAGCTTTCTGTTCATGTCCCTCACACTGTCCTGCTGAGCTCTGGCTAGAGAAGAAGGGCGCAGGGAAGTGAACAATCTTCCTTTTCCTTCAAGTATTGGTAGTTCTTGGCAAAATGGTAGTAATATAATCAGCACCATTATTTTTCTGCAGTTGAAGCCGAGCAATTGCAGCTCCCTGACATACCAGGAAAACGCTGCTTGTTCTTTTTGGATTGGTAGTGTTCTGCCAGACTTACTCTACTCCCTTTCGCTATTAAAATGCTGTGGATAGATATCAAAACTGATTTTCCTGGGTCAAAATGTTTCCTGAGACAGAAGATGTCAGTTTCTGGGACAAATGATTAAAAAAATTAATAGCAATTGAGAAGGCTATTGGTCTGGCAGTTCCTAATGAACATTTCCTGCCTGCTATTTGCTTGTTCATTTTCCAAACCAGACTGTTACTTGAGCTTAAGTCTGCCTGCAGTCTTCCAATAGATTGTTTTTTCTTCTTTGTTTTTCTTTTATGTAGCCACCACCAGGAAAATTTATCCAATCGTTGTTGTTTGCAGATTGGTTTCCCTCCAGACTGTTCCACCTTCTCTGTCTCCTGCCATGTGATGGGTGAGGCCACCTGAATGTTGCCAGGCTGTCAGAAGAACTGGCATGAAAATGAATCACCCTGCTTTTTTCTCTACCTCTAGAAAAGCCCACATCCACCATGGAGAGCCTCTCCTCTCTCATTTCAGTGTTCCTGGCTTTCTTTCTCCTGATGGAAAGCGTCAGAGAGAACAGTTCTGTTGTAAAGAGGGGGCTGAAAATTTTCTTTTTCTCACATTTTTACTGAGATATACATTAAGAGCTTATCCTGGGAGAGGTAAGTTTCAATCCTGCTACCAGCCATCAGCTCCCTCAGCTCTCCTGCAATGGTGTTCTTAACACAGCATCCTTCAGGAACTGGAAACAAATTGGAGTGTTGTGTGGGATGTGGCAGCAAAATAGGACACAGGCAACAGAGGGCAGTTCAAGAGGACTGGGAATTAAATCCATTTGACTCCTTGTAAACCATGCTTGCTATCTGCAGGATGATGTTCTGCAAGTCTCTGAAAATGCTCCTCCTGGCATGTTTGACACAGAACAGAAGAAAAAGTCTTGACTTCTGTCTGCTGTGTCATGATTTTCTGCAAGTGGTTTTCTGTACCTTGGTCTGCTGTTTACAGCCTCTGAGCTGTGGTCCAAACAGCTGGGAGAGCTGGCAATGGTGAACCTTGAGTAAGGAACAGTTTGTGTTGACTTAATTAAAGAAAACATAAGACCTCATCCATGCTCTCTAACTGAGGCTTTCCTGACGCTCCTTTGGAGCTGGTTACTGATTGTGCCTTGTGCTAGCCATGAGGACTCTGGTCTCCTTCAGGAAGCTTCCCATGAGATACAGCATGGAGAGCTGATTTGGGAATTTGCTTTCAAGCTAAGTTATGAATTGCTTAGCCCTCTCGAAAAGGGAGTGTTTCTGTGCAGAAAATGGTGAGGTCCTGAGGGATGGTCAGAGTTGGTGGTGCTGGAGAGCTGAGAGCAGCCTCGTGGATGACAATGGACTGAATCTCAGTTGAGATGTGCTGGGCTTTCACTGCTATCTATACAAGAGGCCTCAAGTTAGTATATGGGTTCCTTACTGTCAGAATGCTAAAATTAAATGCACAGAGTTTCCTCTGTGTCTATTGTTGCTGTCCTGTTCTTATATTTTGTCTGACCTGAGTTGAACAAGGTTGTGCAAAATTCTTTGGGGAAGACAGGACAACACACTAGTTCTGATTGTGCTCTCTTCTATTTGCAGCTGCAAAGAAATCATTGCTGAACATTACACGAACAGTCTCAGTCTTCCCTGATGGAAGAAACAAAGCAAAGCTGCTGGGATCTCTGCAAATTCAGGAAAGGGGAACATAATCTGTTAACTATCACACAAAGAAAAGAACAGATGTTCCTTGCACCTGGTATTTTTTTCTACATTTGCTGAAGAGTAATAGACCATTCATCTCTCTGATGGCTATTTCTAAACAGATGAAGTATGAGCTTTCAGCTGTTGTAAGTTGTATGGTTGTGATTTGCTGTGTAAATAATAGTGGTTATAAATTTTGTACCCCCTTTATTCATCCCCAGGGAAACAATTTGTTTACAATCATTATTTAACCAATAGTCTTCCTCTCCTCCATTGATGTTAGCAGAGAATTCTTCTGAAAGGACACCCTGACTTCTTCCAGAAAATTCTCTGTACCTTCACTTCAGTGCTGTGCAGGAGAGAAAATGGCAAGAGAGGGTTATACAGAGAGGTCCCTTTGTATATTCAGTGAAATTATCATCTGAAAGCCTCTAAGTAATGGGTCAGTGGCAAGAAACACCTGTGTCATTCTGCTTTACAGGGTTCTCTGTAGGAAGGAGTCCACCAGAAAACAACTTCTTGGATTTCATTCATGGAGAAAGACAGCCAAATCAGGAGACTGGAACTGCCAAGAAAAGACCAGCAGGAGAATTCATAACTGTTGATGAAAGCAGGAAGGGATTTTTTTTCCCCTCCTTCTGTGGAATGATATTCATTTATGATATACATTTCTCTGCTGGAAAAAAAAAAAAAAAAAAAAAAAAAAGGTTCAATCCAATAAGAAAAAAGTCAAATTGAAGAGTTATATACTACTTTTCAATGCTTTTAATCCCCCTCTTCAATGAGGAACCCTGTGATGGGAAATAAAGCACTGCACCAAAGAGTGTTAGGAAATTACTGTTACAAAGGGACTTCTGTGTCAAGTCTTAAACCCAGGGCCGGACTAAGAAAGCACATGTTCATCTGATCATCTGAATGGGTGGAAGCTGAGCTCCACACTGCTCATTGTCTCAGCTGTATTTCAGGTGACCTTGAACTTGTGCTTCTAACAATTGCTTTCTGATATTAATTCTTCAGTGCATTGATCCTGTTCATCAGATGCAGGTAAGTATCTGCTCCGATGTGGTCTTTCCCACAGGCTGCAGGGCAATCTCTACTCTGGTGCCTGGAGCACCTCCTCCCCCTCCTTGTTCTCTGATCTGGAGGTTAGCAAGGCTATTTCTTGCCTTTGTTTTCCTCATGTCTCACAGCTTTTTCCCCCTTCTTGTATCTATTTTCCCTGAGGTGCCACCATTTTGGCTGCTGGGCCCAGCTGTGCCCTGTGGTGGGGCCATTGGAGCTGGCTGGAGCTGGCTGTGTCCGGCACGGGGCAGGCCTGGCCTCTCCTCTCAGAGGAGCTCTGCATGCTGCCCCAGCTGCCACAGCCTTGCCACATAAACCTGGTACATGCCCTGCCTTGCATCTGTGAAACTGGATTGTTGTAAAGGTATGCGTTCATCATGCACTCTTCAGGAACTTCCCTTGCATCAACAGAGTTCCCCACTCCAAAACTGAAGTAATATTGTCATAAAACCAACAAAGGTGGACAATTTCAGCACAGAGTCTCAGTCTGACCCTTGATCCTTCTCCATAGCACATCGAGATTCCTCACGATGACTACACTCTCTGGCAACATCCAGCCACTTCCAGGAAAGCAGGGCCGCAGCACGCATACTGATTGCTTGGGAAGACAGGTGCCATAACCATGAACATCACATCTTCTTCCTACTTTCACCCAGTGTTACAGCTGAGCACAACCTTGCATGGCACAGGGTATCCCTTTGGTCAGGTGTGGTCCTCTGTCCTGGCTGTGCTCTGTCTCCAGCCTCCTGCCAATCCCCAGCCCAGTGGCTATGGGGGCAAGTAAGAAACAGAGAGGGCATTGATGCTCTGCAAGCACTGCTCAACAACAGTTAAAACACAGGTGTGTTATCAACACAGTTTCAGTCACAAATGCAAAACAGGGCACCATACAGGATGCTATGACAAAAGTCAACTTCATAACTTGGTCCCAGTCAGACTCAGTCAGGCAGTAAATCATCAGCAGTCCTACTTCCTATGCCTGAAAACAAAGCTTTGCCTCAGAAAGATAACAGGTGCCCTTTCACCAAATAAAGACTGATATGGGAGCACTCTGACTAACTAATGCTAATTAATATGTATAAAGAGAAATGTAGATTTAGGGATAAGTTTTATCTTAATCAAGTTTTTCAAGTGAAGTTTTTCAAATCCATTCTGGGATCTCAAGGGGTAATACTGCATGAAAAGAAAGAGAAGATCTTGTCTAAAAAAAAGGCCCCACAAATTGAACAGAGAGTGGCTCAGTCATGTCAACTCTTAAACAATAAAAAAGTGAGCAGTTTCATAGCTGGTTGACAAATGGAAGAAACATGACTGAAATTTTCCATGAGAAAAGTGATATTTTAAAAGGAATCACTGTGTCCAGTCCCTCAAATAATAAAAATGTGTGCATTGTAACTGTTCGCAAAATGCGATGCTCTTTGGAAAGCTGGAGCTGTCTGGCAGTCCCATTTCTATAGGCCATGGCACATTCATAGAGTTTTGTGAAATGTATACTACAAGTGTGAAATTCTAGTGTTTATAATGCTCTTTTTCTACAGCCATTGTAAATTTCTCTCCTTTCCCTGATCATATGCCAATTGCAATGTAACTTTGATTACTCTGCAAGCCAAGATGAAAGCACATCTGTTTTGCAGGCAATGAGCCAATGTCTGTCATTAGCTGCAGTGTTCTGGTCAGGATTAATTGCTGCCTAAAGCTGGATAGTCCCTTTCTCCTGAAGCACATCTCCATAGTTGTCTGTGGCAGTACAATGGGGAAAGAAATGGCTTCTCTATCTGCAAAACCATAGCCCATCAGGGTGCTTCTGAGAAGGAGGGGGGATAGGTGGATAGGACTAGTTATGAGTTTTCTGGATGTAAAATAAATGTGGATGCCTAGGGCAACATCCAAAGACTCATTCCTTGCACTAACATGAACTCCTCAGTGCTGGAGCTAAGAAGGCATCTGCTCAATACTTTGAGAACTGTACCTCATGCCATAAACTCTTTTTTGTTCCATCACTCTTCCTGGGCTGCCCCTGGAGAGAGGGGTAATAAAAAAGGCGAGAATTAAAGAAAAGCGTCTTTAATGTTTCTTAATTTTGTGCTCTATGTTCTGCATGCAGTAATACTGAGTGTGCCTCTTCTGTATGCTTAACATACAGAATTCGTGTTGAGAGGCATAACGACAAAGGTATAACGACAATAATGTGACAAGGATATTCTGTCACCACATACATGGTGCTCTCCACTTGACTAGGAACCCTGTCACATTTCTGCCCTGCTGCCTGTGCCCCTTGATCTCTCTGGGACTTCCACATTTCCTTCCCCAAGGTAGCTACATGCAGGCTGTTTCTTTCAGTTACTTCATGGTTTTGCAAAGGGCAAGTGTTTGACATGTGGCATAGATTGTAAATGGGCAGACATTAAACAGAGCACAGCAAAAGCCCAAGTTTTCAGAACAGTAATTAAATAATGTGTCCTTGTGATTTGTGCTCAGTGCCTTATATATCAAAGACAATTCCATGGTAGGCAGGCAGGAAAGAGAATTGCTGGCAAGCTAAGGTTAAAACTCTGAGCCATGTAAGTCCTTTGATGTATCAATTTCAGCAATACAGTTTGCCTTCAAAACATAGTTCCCTTGTTGTAATTGATACAACTGCAAACTTGTAATTGTTTGGTTTATGTAAAGCTGGGATAGCTCTATTGTTTAATTGGTAAAGCAATCTCAGTCTGAAAAGATATGACTCCAGCAGGAACTTTATGAGCTGGCACACTTATTACCGAAAAAAAAAAGAATGAACTGATCTTCCAGACAATGATATACCAGACCTCCATAAATGAGTTGTTTATAGAGCTGTTTGCAAATATTCTACCTGAATATTTTTCTTTCCAAACAGACCACCTCATCAGAATAAAAACTTTACAAAAAATGTCAATTCTGATGAATTTTCCTTGAAAAGGATGGAGTACAATGCTTTGATAAGGTCAACCCTTTTCAGAGTAAGCTTTTGATTTTCTGTTTGCAGTGATTTTGTATTGATTTTTATTTTTTTTTGTAATATTAAGGACAAACAGTTCATGCTGAAATGTAACATTCTGATGATGCCATAGGGTTTGACTTATCCTGAAATAGTTCCCCCTTTTCCCCAAAAACATTATTTTGAGGGGAAATTCATAATTACTTTTCTTTTTTTCCCCCCCCCCCACAGTTTCCAATTCAAGAATCTGGTATTTCTCATGTTCTTACTCACCCAAATAGCCAAATTATCTCTATTTAGTGGGTGGACGTGGACATTTTCTCTCTTGTCATTTCTTGATCACTGGTGTTGTAGTATTCCTAGGTAATGATCAAGGAGAAGTCTGTATTGTGAGCTTTCAACTCAGACAAGTGTCTAAAATAACCTCAGCCTTACTGTACCACATGTAGTACAAACCGAGGGTAAAGCCACAGACCTTGCCCCGAAGTGGTTATGTCCCACCGTATAGCATTCCTTTCACCAGCCTTCACCAGCCTCTTTTAGGTTTTATGTGCTTTTTTGGTTCCTTCCCTGGAAATGAAGCCAGAAAATGATGTTCTCAGAACATCTTAAAGAATACCAGTTGATTCATTGTCTTCAGTTGATAACAACTGAAGACAAACACGAGTCAACACAGAAATTAGGTACTGGAAAAGGAAATATTGTAAGGGAAGTGGAACTTTCCCCTTGGTGCAGCAGTGTGAAGGTCTCAAATTAAACTTATTTTGGCATCACACTTCACAACTTCTACCATGGGATTCTGTGAGTGGAATCCTGGCAAAAACATTGCTTATATGATAGATTTGATATACTGAAATTAGATTTTAAAAGTCCATTTTAGAAGAAGCAGTAGCTGATTAAATATCTGTGGTCTTGAACTGTCTTAGACAAAAGAGTTGAAGTGGGATGAAGAAATATGAAAATAGACCTGTGGCTGGTGATGTATTTCCTGGGGGGTGGATGGGCATTACTGGTTCATCTAACATTAGCAGCTGTCAGATGAAAGTTCAGGACAATGCACAGTTGAAAAAAAAAAAAAGAGGTCAGTTTTCTCTGTGCTGGACAAGGAAGCAGCAGAGGGAAGAAGCATACGAGATACTTCTGCTGGCCGATACTGTCTGATGAGTATTTTTGTGTTCTGTATTGATAGCAGTAGGATCATCTTCTCTCCCTGACATGCTGCATGTGAAGCATGTGCATGCTGCATGCACTTTGTTCACTCATCACCTGTAAGCTATGCCTTGTGCTTTGTGTGATCATTATTATTATTATTATTATTATTATTATTACTATTTTTGCATTAGAATGTCTGAGAAGAGTATTGCAACGGGGATGTAGGGTCTAATGAAATTGCCTGTGCTGTGGCTCACTTATTCCTTGCTTGCGTGCTTGGCAGGTGTTACAGTAGATCACCCTTTTGCAGCTTCCCCGGCATTCAAGACCCCATCCATCCAGGCAGCATGGTATGCGTGTCTGAAGAGGATCAGGTGTTCAAGGGGATCCTGAAGCACTGCCCAGCTGAGAAAACAGATGCTGCTCTATCACAGTCCTCTGTTCTCTGTTCCCTACAGATCGTTGTTGAGGCTGAGCAGCTGCAGGTAGCAGGAGAGGTGCAGTATCACTGGCAGATTTAGCAAGTTGCATAATGAAGGAGACTGATGCAACCTTGGGGATTTGGGGGAAATATCTGAATAATACCAAGCTTCTTCAGTTTTATGTGTTGAGCACCCAGGCTATGTAGTCTGCCCCTGTTAGATTCTGGTTTGTGGGTGCTGGAAATACTTGTTCTGCATTCAAAGTGCACACTTCCCCTGGTCCTACACCCTCCATGTGTGACTTTCATTTTTCTCTTCTGCTGGTATGACAAAAATGCAATAGCATTCACACAGGGGAGTCAGTGCTGTATATTTATGCACATGTGTAGGCACAATCGAGGGAGCCTGAGATTCAATAATATCTGGGATTTGTGTAGCAAGCTGGCTGCAGGCTTAGTACATTTTGGTTGTCTTCCATTTGTGTGTGTGTTTTGAATTCTCCGCTGTCATAGCATTTAGAAGGAAGATCTTTTGTTTGCAGTAATGAAAAGCACTATCTCACTGTAGTTGGAGACTGATCCTTGGCTTGAGAAGGCACAACTGAATTTTTGAGAAGGATGAGAAGATAATCTCTTTCTATTAAGGTCACAGGGCTTTAGAGGTAAATTTCATATGACAGCAGCCACTCAGAAAAAGGAGCAAAGCTGCCAGCCAAAGCATTGTTTCCTCACTAAGGTTCTGACTCAGCCATGTATATTCACATGCCTTTAAGCATTTCCATATGCATGCTGATGAATTAGGCCTAAGATTTTTCAAACAAGTATACACACTACGGAAATATTTCCTTTCCAGAAGACACTTCCCACCTCACTGTTTTAATGTGTATGTGGTAGGTTACAGACTCTGCAATATGAGCTTAATTATATGCTGTTAAGTCCCTATTTTGTTGGTTCCAAACTTTGACATCTATCTCAATGGTCATATACAGTAGGTACATTATTCTCTGTCTATTTCATTTTTGTGTTCCTCCCTGTTTCTTTAAACACATGCCTTGGTCCAGGCTCTGCAGAAAACAAATGAAAGTGGCTTGTGGTCTGAATTAATTGTCAAGAACAACTATAATCATAGAATCACAGAATCATAGAATATCCCGAGTTGGAAGGGACCCATAAGGATCACCAAGTCCAACTCCTGGCACCGCACAGGTCTGCCCAAAAGTTTAGACCATGCGACTAAGTGCACAGTTCAATCTCTTCTTAAATTCAGACAGGCTTGGTGCAGTGACTACTTCACTGGGGAGCCTGTTCCAGTGTGCAACCACCCTTTCAGTGAAGAACCTCTTCCTGATGTCTAGCCTAAACTTCCCCTGCCTCAGCTTAACACCGTTCCCGCGGGTCCTGTCACTGGTGATAACGGAGAATAGGTCACCTGCCTCTCCAGTCCCTCTCGTGAGGAAGTTGTAGACTGCGATGAGGTCCCCCCTCAGCATCCTCTTCTCCAGGCTGATATAATATTATATAATATATATATATATATTATAATATATAATTATATATTATATAATATTATAACTATAACTAACTATATATTATAACTATATTATTATACTATTATAACTATAACTAACTATAATAACTATAATAATAACTATTATAATATTATAACTATAATATTTTTCTCAGTGTAGAACTGACATGTCATACTGTCTTCAGGACATTACTCGTATGTTTGTTTGTTTGTTTGTTTTTCCAAAGGATGAACAGAAAGGAGAAAAGTATGAGTTGTTCTATTATGTCCTCGTGCAAGGTTGATTTCTATTTTTTCTATTCACAGATAGCTTTGTGGTGGTAGGTCTCACTCGCTTTACTAGTGTTTCATTATGTGCGTCTCCGGTTTTGTCAGGACACAGCTACCCATCTGTTTTGAAAAGGCAATCTCAGGTCACATAATTCTGCTGCCTGTGCTTGCACTCTATTCAGCATGTTCCAGCTCTGAGCCACAGCCCTGATTTTCAGAGCTCTGTGACTAAATTCACAGAGGACACACAGCAGGAGGGTTCCTCCGTGATCTTCTAACTGGAATTTTTTGTGTAACACAGGAGAAGACTTCCCCTAATAGGTCTTGCACTAGTCCTGGAAACAGTGGAAGAACTGGGGCATGTCTTAGAAGGACCTTCAGCACAGTCCTTGCTCTGTCGGAGGCAAATCCCTCAGCAGTCAGCAGCCTCTTCCACTGGTGCTTCTGTCTGTAAGAGAAACTAGACACACAAACGGCCGATAGGATGGATCAGAAGGGAAAGTGAGGACATTCGTGAGAGCAAGACTGCGACTTAGAATCCACTGCTGGGAGATGTAAAAATAGCATTCTCTGTGAATCCAGCTCTCCTCTCATACAAGGAGAACAAATGTTCTCCTTATTTTGCATCAAAAGAAAGAGCTAATAAATAAATAAAATCCCATTGCTCCTCTTTTGTGAAAGAGGAAAATAGTCATTTATTATGAAAAGGAAATATCCTAGATAATTACTACTGCAGACATAATTTTGGGACTTAAAGTCAGAGCTGCACAGCTTTTCTATCTGTCTTATGACTAAAATAGCTTCTACTTAGTAGTTTATTGAAATGGAAATACAGTTCATTTCATACACTGGAACTGTGGAAGGCTCATGCTGATTATTCATGCTTTGGCTTTTCTGCTGATGGTGCCATATCTTGACATTTTTGCAGTATTTCCAGTTGGAGGTACCGTCACAAAGTACAGGTATTCAGTAAGTCCCACTTCAAACTGGTTTTGAACTTGTGCTACTAATTTGCATGAGGAGAGTTTCTCTCACAAAGCCTTTATTTTGATGAACAGAACCTTCATTGTAGGCAGTCTCTCTGTATTTTCCCTGACACCATTTACAAAAACAAAGAGTATTGCAAGACCTGCATCTCTTTTGACCTCATGACATTCTGCTCGCATTGATGTTGCCCTTCCACTGAAGATAAACTTGCAGGTAATATTGCGTCATACAAAGAATTGTCAAACTTTGCTTTTTGGAATAATCAAGTATCTGCCATTACAGGCTTTGCATTGATCACCTGTCGCAGTTCATGTCCTTCTTTTCTCAGTAGGGCTCTTCACAGACGATTATTGATTTGCTATGCTGAACTAAAATAGCTTAAGCTGTGTTACAGTTGTTTGGAGACCTCATCTGCTGGGTTGCCTGGTATATAGTGTCTTTCTGAAGCCATTCACACCACAGCTCTTAATTCCTATTCTAGAAGCCTGCCTAAAAGTCACGGTTTGTTTTAAAGGGCACTCCGGGTTAATTCCACTCTTACACTGCTTTCCACAGTTGTTTGGGAACGCAGTGCTTTTGTCTTAACAAGCACTGAAATAGCTCCGCACATGTCAGAGCACAGATCCTCAGATAGCTGGTGTACAGATGTATTGGATACCGTCAGTTAACACATGATTTAATGTTGTACAGTCGAAAGTTGTACCTAGGTATTTTGCAGACTCAGGGGATGTCTCTTTCCTCCTCTGCTGAGGTATCATAGGCTTCCTCTGCCCTGCTGAGAGGAGAGGACTAACTGAGTAGGGAGTGCTAGCCTTCTGACCACCCATGTGGTCAGGCTAGCTCTGGAGCAAGGCAGCTGTGGGGAATTGAGAGCAGGGATATTCAAAGTGCAGAAAACTCCACAGAAGCCTTTGCAGGTCCTTAGGTTTGCTGGGTTTAGAAGATGCCCAAGATCCTGTGCAGTGAGACACAACAAGACTATCTCCTGCATTATATCCCAAGTGAAAACAGCAAGCTGTGGGAGATGAGAACAAGGCCCGGCTCTGGCCCAGCATCATGCATAGCGCCCAGTTGGAGGAAGGACCCTCATCTGGATTTGCTTCTTAACCCCTTTTTTGTCAGTAATAGAATGAAAAAAAAATAATCTGAACTGACACTTGGTTATCAAGCAATATGATGAAATGCACGGAATACCACTGAGTCCATCTTTGTCGTTCTGTGACATTCTAGCTTTATTTGGGTTTGGGAGCCACACAAAATCAACAAGAGTCTCAAAAGCTTGACATCAGATATGGAGGATCATGTTAGCCATAGTAATTCAAATTGAAAAGCTCATAGGTGCTGCATACAAAGTGCCAACATCATATGAGGCCACAAGAAGCTGAAATTCATGAAGGAGTATCCAGTGCAACGCCAACCCAGATACCTGGCATATGTCTGTCCAACTTTCCTAGCCTTTTGTAAGCTTGCTAGAGGTTGAAAAAAATACCACATTTTTCTTCTTTTGAAGACTGACTTGACAATTATGCTGGTAGTAATCTTCCAGAAAAGGGACCGTTGGTACTGAAGGCTTTTAAAGTAAGGAACATGTTAAACTGCTTCGATGCTGTTAAGTAAATGTAAGAAAGTAAAGTAACTAATGGGTTTCTGGAAAAGTAGTGTTGTTATTGGAAGGAGCAACCCGTCTTGGTGATGTCTTAGGAGAACGGGGGTGGCCAGACTCTACCAGATAAAAGCAAGAAGCCTAGCATGCTGTCCTTAGTACTGCTGGTTCTGCAGGGAATGAGGTGAGAAAAGAGGCTTTTTTTACTGGTCTGTATTTAGTGGGTTTTGTTAAAATCCCAACCTTTCAGAATATTGGTTAGAATAGTCAATTTTGTTTATTCTGAAAGTTTTTTTCCTGCTTATACAGAAGGCAGTATTCTTTTGAAAACTTGAAATAAACTTTACAGTTCTACACATAGAGAAACTTAACTGAAACATGAAAAGCGTCTGCCTCTTCTTGTCTGGGGCTTGCATATAGGTATATAAATTTATATATTTTGATATGAAAGGAGAGCACATGGGCAGTAAAGATAAAAAAAAAATAAATCTTGTTTCCCAGGTGATTTATCATGTCCCTTTTTTTTGTGCTGCTTTATGCCTCATCACTGCCAGACTGCTTTATTCTTATTGTTATGTTTATTTTTTATATTACCATGGCAACTAGGGGCCTTAGTCGAGGCGCCATTCCCGTGTGTCTCTCTGTCTTTCAGAAGCGTCTCAGAGAGACAGGCCCCGCTCAAAGGAACTTGCAGGCTACAGAAGTCTTGCTGGGGAAATGTGGGAATTAGATGTGTGAGAGAGTCCAAGGAAATGGAGCCGCCTGTCCATCCAGCTGTGGATGCACGCAGCCGTGGGTGTGGGGGCACCCGTGGCGTGTGGGGGCACAAAGGAAGGTTCAGAGCTAGTGCCAAGGAGCAGACACACGTGGTGTGTGGTCCAGGCAGAAGAGATTTCAGTCAGGGGGAGAATATTTCCTGGTAGGACAGGTACCACTCTGCTTACTCAGCCTCGAAGGTGGCAAGTTGAAGGAAGAGCTGAAATCAAGGAGTCAGCAGCACAGTTTTTGGTTACGTGGTCTGCTTGGCTTTCATCACCTTCACGAACAAAACAATCCTAAAATCACGATGTCTTTGGCTGAATGTTTCTTACTTTGAAAGTTTATTAATTTGTGTTCTGACTACGTCTTCATCTAATGAAGCATTCTTCCTCTACTATTGATGTTATTTTTAATCCAAAATTACTTTTAATACAACTTTTTATATTACATAAAATATGGGAGCATAAGTTCTATTTGCTTTCAGAAAGACTAAAAACACGTCATGGGATTAATTAATTAACTACTTTATTTATTTATTTATTTTTGTGGATCTGTGATCTGATAACTGTGGGATTTCAAATGTATATGTATATATTAGGAGCTCAGCAACTGATATTGGTTTGTTTAAGTTCAGAAATACAACATTTCTGAATAAACCAGTTTTAACCAGATAAAGATTCTGTAAGTGCAGCTCTTCTGTAGTATCTTACACAACATGCTCCTTTTGACCTCTGGAGTTGTATTAAATCATACGAGTTGGTAACTGCTGTTTGAAAAATCCCTCATTATAAAATGTACACGTCTTTCTTGCTTGGATTCCTTAGTTTGCGAAGGACAGGACATGTTTCCTGCAGGAATAAAAACCCAAAAAAACTCAAAAGGCAGATGATATTCATTCAGTAATTTATTATGATTATTAAAATCAATAAGTGGTAGAGAATATGTGGTGGATGTTTGTCCTGGTTCCAGTTAGGACAGAGTTAATTTTCCCTCATAGTAGCTGGTAGGGTGCTATGTTTTGGATTAGGATGAGAAGAGCGCTGATAACATGCTGATGTTTTAATTGTTGCAGAGCAGTGTTTACACCAGGCCAAGGACTTTTCGGCTTCTCGCTCTGTCCTGCCAGCGAGCAGGCTGGGGGTGCAGCAGGAGCTGGGAGGGGACAGACCCAGGACAGCTGACCCAAACTGGCCAAAGGGGTATTCCATACCATCTGATGTCATGCTAAACAATATATAGGGGTGGCTGGCCGGGGTGGGGGGGCCGGCTGCTCGGGAATAGGCTGGGCATCGGTCAGCGGGTGGTGAGCAATTGCATTGTGCATCACTTGTTTTCTTACACATTATTATTGTTAATACTATTATCATTATCACTATTATTATTATTATTGTTATTATTATATTCCTTATATTCCTTATATTATTATATTCCTGTCTTAATAAACTGTCTTTATCTCAACTCACCGGCTTCACTTTCCCGTTTCTCTTCCCCATCCCAGAGAGGGAGGGGGGAGGGTGAGCGAACGGCTGTGTGGTGTTTAGCTGCCAGCCGGGTTAAACCACAACAGTCCTTTTGGCGCCCAACGTGGGGCCCGAAGGGTTGAGATATCGACAAATCTGACCAGAGTGTGTTAAACTAAAATTGGTATAAGTATTGGACCTGCTTAATAGTTGCTAGTCACGATGTTGATTGCCTTAATCTCCAGTCTGCTGTACCTGTATTCCAAATTGAGTTTTATGGTGCTTTACTTTCTGTATGTGCTCCCTGTTGCACTGTTTATCCTTTCCGGGCCCTGGTTTAAGATTGTTATGGTACTGTGCGGTGTAGCAATGGCTTATGAAATGATGAAATATCTGGTCACGACTTTAACCTGGTATTTGTACTCAGCACTGACGTCGACTCTATACTTTGGAACCCATATCTCGGAAACTATTAGCAATTACACCTATTGCCTGTTTTCGTTAGGGAGCCAATCTGTGAAGGGGACAGGGGAAGACATGTTTCCCTACCTGTTCACTCTCCCTTTCTCCTTCACCACCACCCTCTTATCCCCCGAGCTAGTTACGGTGGCTCTCCGAGATGTTGAATATCCTTGGGATACTCAGACCAGCCTGCTCTTGTTTTTATGTCTCCTGAATGCGCTTCAGATTTTGTGGAGGGTTAAACAACTACTTAGGAATCTCATCCAGAGATCTGTCTTGAGGCGGGATAGTTGCGAGTGGCAGGGAGTGTGGGAGGATATGGGCAGGTTTCTAGAGCAGTGGTCACCTCCAGTGTTTTGGACATTCACCCCTGAACAACTGCAAAATCCTAAAAAGCTGGCAGAATGCTTGAAAAAAAGGTGTCATGACTCTGGCAGTTCCAAAGTGACACAAATCACTGTAGCGTGCTGGGGTCTGGCTTGTGCCTATCGAGCTGCAATTGATGCTACTAGCAACCTAGCTCCAGCTCCTGCAGCCGCTCCAGTTCCAGCTCCTGCAGCCGCTCCAGTTCCAGCTCCTGCAGCCGCTCCAGCTCCTGCAGCCGCTCCAGCTCCAGCCCCTGCAGCCGCTCCAGCCCCTGCAGCCGCTCCAGCTCCTGCAGCCGTTCCGGCTCCTGCAGCCGCTCCAGCTCCAGCTCCTGCAGCCGTTCCGGCTCCTGCAGCCGCTCCAGCTCCTGCAGCCGCTCCAGCTCCAGCCCCTGCAGCCGCTCCAGCTCCTGCAGCCGCTCCAGCTCCAGCCCCTGCAGCCGCTCCAGCTCCAGCTCCTGCAGCCGCTCCAGCTCCTGCAGCCGCTCCAGCTCCAGCTCCTGCAGCCGCTCCAGCTCCAGCCCCTGCAGCCGCTCCAGCTCCTGCAGCCGCTCCAGCTCCAGCCCCTGCAGCCGCTCCAGCTCCTGCAGCCGCTCCAGCTCCTGCAGCCGCTCCAGCTCCAGCCCCTGCAGCCGCTCCAGCTCCTGCAGCCGTTCCGGCTCCTGCAGCCGCTCCAGCTCCAGCTCCTGCAGCTGTTCCGGCTCCTGCAGCCGCTCCAGCTCCAGCTCCTGCAGCCGCTCCAGCTCCAGCCCCTGTAGCCGCTCCAGCTCCAGCTCCCGCAGCCACTCCAGCCCCTGCAGCCGCTCCAGCTCCTGCAGCTGCTCCCACTCCTGTGTCTGGGTCAGAGAAACGAGCCGTAGCAGTGCAAGTTGACCCCGCAGAGGGTATTCCAACCCCTGTGGCAGACCCTGTGTCTGGATTAGAGAAACGAGCTGTAGCAGTGCAAGTTGCCCCTGTAGACAAGGTGAAAAAATGGTATAGAGGCTCAGGTCGTTTAAAACGCAGACAGTCTTCTGCTAAGTCTGGGCATAGTGAAGACGAGGCTGGGCCATCAAAGGTGCAGGAGACTGAAGATGAGGATGAGGATGGCGAAAAATCAACAGTAACTACCCGGACTCCATACCAGCCATCAAAGGTGCAGGAGACTGAAGATGAGGATGAGGATGTCGGAAAATCAACAGTAACTACCCGGACTCTACACCGGCCATCAAAGGTGCAGGAGACTGAAGATGAGGATGAGGATGTCGAAAAATCAACAGTAACTACCCGGACTCTATACCAGCGTGAGCTACGAGATGTGCGAAAAGATTTTGGTCGCTGTATAGGCGAGCAGCTTGTCACCTGGCTGCTCCGGTGCTGGGACACGGGAGCCAATTATGTGGAATTGGAGGGCAAGGAAGCCAGGCGGCTGGGATCCCTTGCTAGGGACGCATGCATTGACAAAGCAATTGGAGATGGAGCACGATCTCGCAGCCTCTGGAGGCGTCTCCTGTCAGCTGTGAAGGAAAGGTATCCCTTCAAGGAAGAACTTGTATGTCTACCAAGCAAATGGACCACCATGGAGAAGGGAATTCAGTACCTGAGGGAATTGGCCGTACGGGAAGTAATTTATAAGGACCTAGATGACGCACAAACATCCGCAGATCCAGATGCAGTCCGGTGTACACTACCCATGTGGCGGAAGTTTGTACAGAGTGCACCATCATCATATGCCAGCTCATTGGCAATACTAGCCTGGAAAGCGGAGGAGAATCCCACAGTGAATGAAGTGACTAAAATACTCCGGCAGTAGGAAGGAAATCTCTCCTCTTCCCTAAAGGCCTGTGTCTCAGCTGTGGAGAAACTCTCTGAAGAGGTCCACCAACTTAAAGAGAATTTATCTTCCCCTCCACCTGAACGAACCAGTGTCCACCAGCTAAAAGAGAATGCTTTGGAGAAACTTTCTGAAAAGATCCACCAACTTGAAGAGAGATTATTTTCCTCCCCACCTGTACAAACCAGTGTCTCAGCTATTAGGGGTAAACGTTCATCTATGCAAGGAAGACAATATGGTGGGCACACACACCGCGCCACCCTGTGGTTTTACCTACGTGACCATGGAGAGGACATGAGAAAATGGGATGGAAAATCTACTGCGACCCTAGAGGCACGGGTACGTGAATTGCAAAGGAAAACAATTGGGAAAAAGGAGTTCTCTGAAAGGTTTGCTGCTCCAACTTCCAGCAGGCAGTCCTTTAAACACAGAAATGAAGATTCTGACCAGGACTAGAGGGGCCCTGCCTCCAGCCAGGGGGAGGAAAGGGACAATCGAGTTTATTGGACTGTGTGGATTCGATGGCCTGGCACGTCAGACGCACAGAAGTGTAAGGCTTTGGTAGACACCGGTGCACAATGTACTCTAATGCCATCAAGCTATAAAGGGCCAGAGCCCATCTGTATTTATGGTGTGACGGGGGGATCCCAGCAGTTAACTGTATTGGAGGCTGAAGTGAGTCTAACCGGTAATGAGTGGCAAAAGCACCGTATTGTGACTGGCCCAGATGCTCCGTGCATCCTTGGCATAGACTATCTTAGAAGAGGATATTTCAAGGACCCAAAAGGGTTCCGCTGGGCTTTTGGCATAGCTGCTTTGGAGACAGAGGACATTAAACAGTTGTCTACCTTGCCTGGTCTCTCAGAGGACCCTTCTGTTGTGGGGTTGCTGAGGGTTGAAGAACAGCAAGTGCCGATCGCTACCACAACTGTGCACCGGCGGCAATATCGCACCAACCGAGACTCCCTGAGTCCCATCCATAAGCTAATTCGTCAACTGGAGAGCCAAGGAGTGATCAGCAAGACTCATTCACCTTTTAATAGTCCCATATGGCCAGTGCGAAAGTCTAATGGTGAGTGGAGACTAACAGTGGACTATTGTGGCCTGAACGAAGTCACGTCACCACTGAGTGCTGCAGTGCCGGACATGCTAGAACTCCAGTATGAACTGGAATCAAAGGCAGCCAAGTGGTATGCCACAATTGATATCGCTAATGCATTTTTCTCCATCCCTCTAGCAGCACAGTGCAGGCCACAGTTTGCTTTCACTTGGAGGGGAGTCCAATATACTTGGAATCGGCTGCCCCAGGGGTGGAAACACAGCCCTACCATTTGCCATGGACTGATCCAGTCTGCGCTGGAGCAGGGGGAAGCTCCTGAACACCTGCAGTACATCGATGACATCATTGTGTGGGGTGACACTGCAGAAGAAGTTTTCGAGAAAGGGAAGAAAATAGTCCAAATCCTTCTGAAGGCCGGTTTTGCCATAAAACAGAATAAAGTTAAAGGACCTGCACGAGAGATCCAGTTTTTAGGAATAAAATGGCAAGATGGACGTCGTCAAATCCCAATGGATGTGATCAACAAGATAACAGCTATGTCTCCACCAACTAGCAAAAAAGAAACACAAACTTTCCTAGGTGTCGTGGGGTTTTGGAGAATGCATATTCCAAATTACAGTCTGATTGTAAACCCGCTCTACCAAGTAACCCGTAAGAAGAATGCTTTTGAATGGGGCCCTGAGCAACGACAAGCCTTTGAACAAATTAAGCAGGAAATAGTTCATGCAGTAGCCCTCGGGCCAGTCCGAACAGGACCAGATGTAAAGAATGTGCTCTACACCGCAGCCGGAGAGAATGGTCCCACCTGGAGCCTCTGGCAGAAAGAACCTGGGGAAACTCGAGGTCGACCCCTGGGGTTTTGGAGTCGGGGATACAGAGGATCTGAAGCCCGCTATACTCCAACTGAAAAGGAGATATTGGCAGCATATGAAGGAGTTCGATCTGCTTCGGAAGTGGTCGGTACTGAAGCGCAGCTCCTCCTGGCACCCCGACTGCCGGTACTAGGCTGGATGTTCAAAGGAAGGGTCCCCTCTACACATCATGCAACTGATGCTACATGGAGCAAGTGGGTTGCACTGATTACTCAGCGGGCTCGAATAGGAAACCCCAGTCACCCAGGAATCTTGGAGGTGATTATGGACCGGCCAGAAGGCAAATACTTTGGGATATCATCAGAGGAGGAGGTGGTTCGTGCTGAAGAAGCCCCCCTGTACAACAAGCTACCGGAAAATGAGAAGAAATATGCCTTGTTCACTGACGGGTCCTGTCGTATTGTGGGAAAGCATCGGAGATGGAAAGCTGCTGTATGGAGTCCTACACGACGAGTTGCAGAAGCTGCTGAGGGAGAAGGTGAATCGAGTCAGTTTGCAGAAGTAAAAGCCATTCAGCTGGCTTTAGATATTGCTGAACGAGAAAAGTGGCCAGTTCTCTATCTCTATACTGATTCATGGATGGTAGCAAATGCCCTGTGGGGGTGGTTACAGCAATGGAAGCAGAACAACTGGCAGCGCAGGGGCAAGCCCATCTGGGCGGCGGCATTGTGGCAAGATATTGCTGCCCGGGTAGAGAACCTGGTTGTAAAGGTACGCCATGTAGATGCTCATGTGCCCAAGAATCGTGCTACTGAAGAACATCAAAACAACCAGCAGGTGGATCAGGCTGCTAAGATTGAAGTGGCTCAGGTGGACCTGGACTGGCAACATAAAGGTGAATTATTTATAGCCCGATGGGCCCATGACACCTCAGGCCATCAAGGTAGAGATGCAACCTACAGATGGGCTCGTGATCGAGGGGTGGACCTGACCATGGACACTATAGCACAGGTTATTCATGACTGTGAAACATGTGCTGCAATCAAGCAAGCCAAACGGTCAAAACCTCTTTGGTATGGAGGACGATGGCTGAAATATAAATATGGAGAGGCCTGGCAGATCGATTACATCACACTCCCTCAAACGCGCAACGGCAAGCGCCACGTACTTACAATGGTGGAAGCAACCACCGGATGGCTGGAAACATATCCTGTGCCCCATGCCACCGCCCGGAACACTATCCTGGGCCTTGAAAAGCAAGTCCTATGGCGACATGGCACCCCAGAGAGAATTGAGTCAGACAACGGGACTCATTTCCGAAACAATCTTATAGACACTTGGGCCAAAGAACATGGTATTGAGTGGGTGTATCACATCCCCTATCATGCACCAGCCTCTGGAAAAGTTGAACGATATAATGGACTGTTGAAGACTACACTGAAAGCAATGGGTGCTGGGACATTCAAAAATTGGGATACACATTTGGCAAAGGCCACCTGGTTAGTCAATACCAGGGGATCTGCCAACCAAGCTGGACCTGCCCAATCAAACCTGTTACGCACTGTAGAAGGGGATAAAGTTCCTGTAGTGCACGTAAGAAACATGCTGGGTAAAACAGTCTGGGCTACTCCTGCCTCAGGAAAAGGCAAACCCATTCGTGGAATTGCTTTTGCTCAGGGACCTGGATGCACTTGGTGGGTAATGCAAAAGAATGGGGAAGTCCGGTGTGTACCTCAAGGGGATTTGATACTGGGTGAGAATAGCCCATGAGTTGAATTGTAGTATGTTAATTATTATATAATACTGTATGTCATCACTACCATAATTGCTATATATCATAGATGAAAAAGGTGATTAATTAGAATATATTGGAAAGAGTGTAACCTGAGCATGACATAAATGGTATGGAATAAGGGGTGGATATCTGTCCTGGTTCCAGTTAGGACAGAGTTAATTTTCCCTCATAGTAGCTGGTAGGGTGCTATGTTTTGGATTAGGATGAGAAGAGTGCTGATAACATGCTGATGTTTTAATTGTTGCAGAGCAGTGTTTACACCAGGCCAAGGACTTTTCGGCTTCTCGCTCTGTCCTGCCAGCGAGCAGGCTGGGGGTGCAGCAGGAGCTGGGAGGGGACAGACCCAGGACAGCTGACCCAAACTGGCCAAAGGGGTATTCCATACCATCTGATGTCATGCTAAACAATATATAGGGGTGGCTGGCCGGGGTGGGGGGGCCGGCTGCTCGGGAATAGGCTGGGCATCGGTCAGCGGGTGGTGAGCAATTGCATTGTGCATCACTTGTTTTCTTACACATTATTATTGTTAATACTATTATCATTATCACTATTATTATTATTATTGTTATTATTATATTCCTTATATTCCTTATATTATTATATTCCTGTCTTAATAAACTGTCTTTATCTCAACTCACCGGCTTCACTTTCCCGTTTCTCTCCCCCATCCCAGAGAGGGAGGGGGGAGGGTGAGCGAACGGCTGTGTGGTGTTTAGCTGCCAGCCGGGTTAAACCACAACAATGTTAACAATCCTAATGTGTTGAAAAATCTGCAAGATTTCAGATGGGCTAATATAAACTTCCTTTTCTAATATTCATACAACTCTTATGTGACTGTCAACCTAAAAAGATGTTTGGTGTACCTCAAAAACCATTACAGACCACTTTTTTTTTTCTACAACATCACAACAGCTGTCAAAAGCACTTTTCCTAAGACAACATCTTTGCTCTAGGGGAACAGAATTAACTTAGTAGAAAACAAGATCTGATTTATTTTATGTCGATATCTACCTTTTAAAGTTTCATATTTTTAATAAAGAAAGATGTTTTTGTGTCCTGGTTTCAGCTGGGATAATTTCCCTCCTAGAAGTTGGTATAGTTCTGTGTTTTGGATTTAGGATGAGAATAATGATGATAACACATTGATGTTTAGTTGTTGCAGAGTGGTGCTTGCATGGAGCCAAAGACTTTTCAGCTCCTGTTGCTGCCCTGCCATCAAGGAGGCTGGGGGTGCACCAGGAGCTGGGAAGGGACACAGCCAGGACAGCTGGCCCAGGCTGGCCAAAGGGATATCCCGTGCCATGCAGTGTCATGCTGAACAATTAATATAGGGTGGCTGGCTGGGGTAGGGGGGGGTCCACTGCTTGGGGATGGGCATCAGTCAGCGGGTGGTGAGCAATTGCATTGTGCATCACTTGCTTTGTACACTCTATTATTACTATTAATATTATCATCATCATCATTGTTATGTTATGTTGTGTTATGTTGTGTTTATGTTATGTTTGTTATGTTATGTTATGTTATGTTATGTTATATGTTATGTTATTAGAGGACTATTTATCTTCCTTTTCTGTTCCATTAAACTGTCTTTATCTCAGTCCATGAGCTTTTACTTTTTTTCCCTCCCAATTCTCTCCCCATCCCACCATGGAGCAAACGGCTGTATAGTGCTTAGCTGCCTGACGTGTTAAACCACAACATTTTGACAAACATGCTTATCTGTCTTTAAAATCCCTGTAATTGTACAAATTGTGCTAAGAGGAAGGAAAAAATATTGGTAGGAAATTTTTTGTTATGTTCTATTGGCTCCCATTGCACAAATTCCATTGTCTGCACAGTCTTGCTGAGTTCTGGAAGTGTTGACACTGTCTTGTAAAACTCCTTAACTAGTTCTTTAAATGTCCACAGGCCTTTCTTGCAATTTGTAATGCATAAGGAAACAGGTTGCACTTTTTTTTTTTTTTTTAAACCTAGATCCCTTAACAAAGATCATCAGCAGATAGCTTCTTAGGATTTTTTACTAAAGGACAATTACATGATAGAGCCAGCCAAAATCTTAGCATTATATCACAGTCATGTGTCTTCTGTCTCCTCCATTTCATTGTAAATTGCATTTCCTGTAATTGGATGAGTACTGTTGCTTAGAAGGAAACCTTCTAGCTAAATCAGAGGAGATAGTTATCCCTTATATTATACATTATAAACAGTTGAATCTAAAAGACCGTCATCAAAAATGCTGTCTGATTGCAGCATTTCTGGTGGAAGATAAAAGTCTTCATCAAAATACTTGAAGTGGTACAAATTTCCTTCACATGTGAATCAGGGAAACATCTTGATCTAGGCAAAAAAAAAAGGTGCAAGCATACCTGAGGCAGTGCTCAGAGTGTCTACTCAGCATTTTGTAAGTATCATGACAGTAAACTAACGTGCAGAACTCGGTGGGGTACATCTCCTACCTCCTGTACCATTGTGGACACTTTGGCAGGTCCCGGTGAGATACTGATGATTATTGGGTGTTCGACAGAACGCATTTTTCACTGGAGTAAGACGCCCTCCATCCCAAGGGAAGCCACGGAGCGTGGAAGCAGGGCCTGTGAATGCACTTTCTGAAAGTTGCAAGGAAGAAGGCAGGACCATGCAGCTGTCTCATGGCAATACAAGATTAGTACGCAGTATATGAACATCGTTTCCTTCTGCACCATGTGCCTACAAAGCAGGTATTGTTTGCTGTGGCTGTAAGGTGCTTTCTTTTGCCTACTGTCTCAAGAAGCCTTTGCTATAGTCACCAGCAGCCTTTACTGGGACTTCACATCCCCGCTTCTGGACAGGATCAAGTTGTCTTGCCTCCCAGATCCCAAGCCAAAATGACAATTTCAATCTGCTTTTCTTGTCCTACTTTGTTCACTAAGGAGCCCAGCAATCTGTTCCAGCTCTACGATGATCCTTGCAGCGAAGTGCTGCTGCTTTGATCTCTTTGAGTTTATTGTGGGAGGAAGTAATCACTGCCATTGTATTAATGCTGCTTAATGTGTATGTGTGGAGGGATCCATCCAGTGAATCTGAGGGCTACTGCCATGCCCATCTGTCCTCTGACCACATGGATAAAACAACTGTAGGATGCACCTCACGCTCCGGCCCTTAGGTAACACGTGGCATCTTGGAACTGCAAGCGGCATGCAGGTCAGAGCCAGCTGTAAATTGCTGGGTAAGTTAGAAGAGATTATGGACCTTGTCCCCAGTGTCCTTGTGCTGCAGTGGAGAAAAGACAGGGCTTAGAGCCTTCCAGATCCTCCCCTGTGACAGAAGTGTGAGCCTCCTTGGCCATGCCACCGTGCAGTGGTTCTCACTGAGAGCAGGAGGCTTTGGCAGACTTCAGGCTGGATGCTGATCTACCTGTCACTGCCACACCCACTCTCTCCGGTGTCAGTGAGTGGAGTCTGCTACCAACGAACACTGAAAACTTGCATGGGAATTTCCAGAAGTCCAGTGTTCGTGACCAAAGGGCTACAGTGCACTTGGATCCTTTCATGGGAGGTGCTGGCTTTTGCTTAACCGCTCTCTAAACCCCTCTTAAAAATGCAGCATTGCAAGCTAGGCTGGGAGCAGAACCTCTTCAAAGATGGGTGCCCCCCACTGCTCTCTCATCTGTGGTGGTGAGTCCCATGCTTCTAAATGCTACAGTCATGAAGATTTTACTGACTTCTATTTCATGCTTAATTTGTACCTATTACTAGCTAATGACAAGCTAAACAGGTTCCCATGTACTGGGATTTCTGCACGGGGGTGAGGTTTAAGGATCTTTTTTGAATTAATTGTTTCAGATTTTTGTTTGCATCTGAATGCCACTCACTTTGGCACATCTGCTTGGCTGGTCCCAGCAGGTTGGAAAGTGTGGCAAGAGTGAGTTGGAACAAATTGCTTTACCTAATGTCCAAGGGAAACCCAGCAAGAAGTTAAAGCAATGAAGCTGTGATGAAGATGTTGTTGTCATTTCCAGAAAATGCAAGGTGTTTATCAGTCCCCAGGCTTCCTCCCGGTTACATCTGTAGCAATAACCTCTGTCTGGGTTATAGGATTGACGAGAAGGTGGCTGAGGATGTGTGCTTTCCCAGCTTTTTTAAGGACCTCGTTTCCAATAAAGACAGTGTTCTTTGCCACCAATTCACAACACATCTGTCTTGACTGCTTTTACTTTTGGGTTTTGTGGGAGGGAGATACAAAGGTTTTATTACTGTGTGGGCATGAATTCCACCTCCGCTGCGGTAACACAGTGACAAGTGGTAACACTCACCTGGCTTCTCTGAATCTCATTTTCTCTCTGCTTTACAGTGCTCTCAGTTCCCCTCCCAGTTCTTGTCTGCCTGCCTCTCACCTCTCCTTCAATGTCTCCTTTCCACAAATCACCTTCAATATCTCTCTGTAGCTCCTTTGTTGAGGAATGAGGATGAAAATGAAGAAGAGGAGGAAAGTGGGGAACACCAAAGGGCAGGTGCTGGCCTTAAAATGGTTTGGGGCTCTCTTCGAAATAGCGTGTGGGTGAATTGCTGAATCAACAAAAGGCAAGATACTCCTTTTCCATCCTGTTTTTGTGTTTAGGTTTCAGTGCTCTCATTTTTTTTTTTTTTTTTTGCCACTCTTGCTGTAAAAGCACAATTGCAAATTCACAACTTAATCACACTTCAATCACAACTGTAAATGTAAAATTGTGATTTCCATGGGTGCTATAAACGCTTTTGGTGAAATATCTCCTGTAGCAGTCCTTTCCTTACAGTACTTTTGCTCTGTATAGAGGATGACAGTGTGCCTTCAGTTTTAGGAGATCTTGCCCAATTTATTACCCCGGTGACGATGTGCTCTTTCCAATTCTTATAGGAATAACTGGATGTCTGCATTAGCCCCAAGGACAAACCTAGTACTCCATGTCATCATCTCCTCTTTTTACGTGCTCAATTGACAGCACTTCCAGTCCTAATTCATGGGTACGACACAGAGTCACATTTATTCTGATTCACTGTAAAAGAGTGAGACACTTGACTTTTATCACACTGTTTGTGGGAGCTGGACAGTGCTAACATCAGTTATCGCCTCCCCTCTGTCCTTGCATTATAGCCTCTTCCCTATTATATTTTTTTGACACTTCTGAAACGAAAGATGGATGTGTCGATGCACTGACTTCTAAGCAGTGTGTTGACAACAGGCAACTCTGACCTGTTAAAGCCCAGTATGTTGTTGTCCATCCTCAGGCCTGAAGAAGGCCTAAGGGTTGTAAGATAGACAGTATAGATGGCAGGGCTCCTCCTTTGCCAGTTTGTGATGGTCTTGATGAACTGCTGTGTATGCAGTACTGTTTCGGTCCATCTGAGACTGATCTGTCCTAGTCACTCCTTTTCTGTCAAGACATGCCTGTAAAATGCAGGAAAAAATTCTTGTTCTTCCTCATTTATTTATTTACAGGTAGTCAGAGTTTGCAATGCACAGAGAGACATCACCTATCTCAGAATGCATAACAAAATTCTCTCGTTAGTTTCTTCTGCTGGGTAATGCCTACCTCTGGCTTCTGGTGTCATGAACAGTTTATTCTTTCTTATTATATTTAATGCTCTCTCCTCTCACACTGGTGCTGTTTGTTTTTTGTTATACAGAAATCTAGATATTTTATTTTATTTTACTTTATTTTACTTTATTTTATTTTATTTTGTTTTGTTTTATTTTATTTTATTTTATTTTATTTTATTTTATTTTATTTTATTTTATTTTATTTTATTTTATTTTATTTTATTTTATTTTATTTTATTTTATTTTATTTTATTTTTTATATTTTTTAATGGGACCTGTCTTTACCTGTGCACTTTTCTATTTCCTTTTGTTATGTTGCATGCAGACACCCTTCATTTCATTGTACAAGCTTGATTGTTCCATGTACTCTCTCTCAGTCATTACTTATCTTAGGATATTTATGATTTTTCTCTGAAAAATATTTTCTTTATGTGCAACTATTTTTCTGGAGAGAGAAAATAATTCAAGCAGCCTGTCTGCAACTCTTTTTTAGCTTGCTTTAGTGAAATCTCAGTCGTGCTGTCCAGATTCACTGGCTTTTTTTGTGCATAGTAGAAAAGAAGTGGGACCTAGTTTGTTGGTTAGACCATTGCTTTTCTCAGGCCCTGCCAAGCCTGGCTCCTGAGCTTTCTACAGCACTTCTGATTTCATACTCCAAAAGCAGCAGAATTTTTAGGTGATCTCTGCTTTGTCTGCTGAATGCCTAAGGTGATGCTACAACACTCCATCTGGCAGTTCATCGGAGAAATAGGATCCAAGATCTCTTAGTGACTTTCTGTGAGACCCTCAGCAGTGATTCAGCTGTACACATCTCAGGTAGTCAGGGTGTGCAAGGCCAGCGTGGGGAAACTGCAGATGAGCTCTGACAGTCTGACATACATGTGTTGTGCAATCAGCAGAAAGCAGATTAAAAATGCCCTCTTTTTTTTTTCTTTCCTGTTTTTGGTCTGTTATTTTTTAAAAAATTTATTGTGGTCAATATGTTTCCTACTGCAACAGGAGCCCTTTGAGAACAACAGCCTTGCTGTCAAAAAAAAAATACCATTCTTCTGAAAATTCAGATAAAATATTGCAATGATATTTTATTTAAACATCCCAAAGGCTCTCGTATTTACAAGATGATTCATAAAGCAATGACATGTTTTTTTCACAGGCAAAAAAAACCCAAGCAGTCTGTTTGTGTGGTAGATGTAATGTTCTAGAGACCGAAGTAAAAGTGAAGGGTAACAGCTCGTCACAGCTGGACTTCCTACAGTGATCCAGAATAATGGGCAGTACCCTCCCAGGGCAGAGAGTACTACAGAGGGCTCTTTATCCATGCATCAGCAATTATTTTGCCAGCTACCTCAAGGGTCTCCTAGTCAAAAACATTTTAAATACGCACAACAAAACCAGCCCTGTCCTAGTGGCTAGTTTGGATTCAGGACTGATCTAATTACGTCAAATTAGTGATGGATAGTGTGAAATTAAGTTTCCATGGTGCTGGTGCCTTGTAGAAGTAGGTGTAAAGGACTCCATGTCAAAGACAATTATTCTACTTCATCAACTTTCAAAAAAAAGAGACTCCTTGCTACAGAAGCTTGTGAACCAAACGTTAAGACATAACACAGAAGGTGGGAAAGATGGTGGGAAAGATGGAAGGAGAGCGCATGGTATTTAACAGTGTGCTACTGAGAAAGAATGGGCTTCTGAGGGGCTGCGTAGTGACCATGACTGGGAGACCATGGTACATCGAGGAGTTAGTGATCCACGACAGAGCTAACCTGAGTATGCCCAGGCCTGTGCAGTGGTCACCGTACAGAGTGACCTTCAGACCCTGTGTTGCTGTACAAATAAGCTCAGGCGGCAACTTGTAACAAAGGACCCCTGCACGGTCTCGTTCTCTCTCAAATCGCCTCTTTCCTGTCTGCACTCCTTGCTCACCAGGTGCAGAACAGCCCCAGCCCCAGCCCATGTTGCAGAAGGTCCCCTTGGTTTGGCTCACCATGCCATAATATTTGGGTGAGAGTGAAGGGACGGTAAAAATCTGGCTGTCTGTAGGTGGTGGTAGGGAGATCCTGTCAGGTACCATGGTGTGGGGCATCTGTGAATACGAACCATGAGGCCACGTGCGAACTATTGAAGAGAGCAGCTGTTGAAGGTTGCATTACATAGACTGGGAATGGAGGTATTAGTGAATGCTATGGTTACTGATCCAACATTAAATAAGGACCTGGGATGTCAGCTCAGTCTGTTTTATGCTACTATTTTTGCTAGCCTCTGTCAGAGGGGAGCATGGAGGGAAATCCTAGAATTAAATATTTTAATATTGTTAAAGGCAATAAAAGAAGTGAACAAAGGTAGTGTTTGCAATGTGAATTACAGAATATGGTTTTCATTCAACATTATCCC
This sequence comes from Anser cygnoides, assembly GCF_040182565.1. Taxonomy (NCBI): domain Eukaryota; kingdom Metazoa; phylum Chordata; class Aves; order Anseriformes; family Anatidae; genus Anser; species Anser cygnoides. The sequence continues at coordinate 30,748,722 of NC_089912.1, read as the reverse complement.
TTGTTCCTTTCTATTCAGCTGTTGAAAGCCTTTTTTATGGAAAACTCAATTCTGGCAATCCTATAGATAACATTAAAGAGAGAGGGTGGGATGCAGGAAGAAAAGGTCCATGTATATGCCTGGAGCTACTGTTGTCAAAGTCAGTCATCTATTTCCATCAGACTTTCACACAAAGGTGTGGAGAAGCAGCAAACATAACAACTGAGGCTTTGCCTGCAGGGCTGACCTTGATTTGAGGCCTCACTGATGGAGGTGCAGAGCTGACCTGACCAGCCAGTCTGCAAAGCAAGAGCTCAGACCATATTGCCTTCTCCTAAAACATTCCATTCAATTTGCCTTCAGATCACAGGCTTACGGCAGGGAGAAAAAAGTAAAATTATCATGTTCAAAACAAACCCTTAGGGAGCAGAAGCAAAAGGAGAGAACGTGGCATAAGCAGCAGGTGGAAATTTCTTACATAGCCATGTTGAAGGATGGGAAGCATCATCCAATATCTTCTTGCTGGTGGCCTGGAGGTGTAGAGAAGGTCTGTGTAGGAATGAAACAAGCTGCTTGCAGAAGTATTTCCCATTTAGACAAGCGAGATAAGCCCCTACTTTGTCAGCTGGTTGTAACTTCAAAAGTACATGCAAGACCACTGCCTCAGCTGTTTCTCTGTGTCTGCTGAAAGTGCTTGGAGTTAAGCCTTGTGGGTATCTTATAAGGCTCTGCACACCAAAGGACTGCAGGGAAGCTCTACCACAGCTTCTTTGATGTCGTGTAGTCCCCCCACAGGTAGGACTAAGTGACCTCTGAGTGAGCAGCGTACAGATGGGCTGGTGGTCTCTGTGCATTCGCCAGCCCCAAACCATCCCTATTCTCACATCAGGTTCTCCTCCCACCTCTTCTGCCTAGTCACCATGCCTATTCATACCTTCACAGCAGCATCCACAAGGGCCATTTTGACTCCATTCCTTAAACCTATGCAGCTCTTGCTTTGTCCCAGACAGCTTGCCTTTAGCTTTTGTTGATCCTCATAAAAAGTTTAAGGGAACAGGCTGAGCTGTATTTCTGTTGCTACAGAAAATGTAGGCAGGCATGGCTTTGCACAGCAGGGGCCAAATGAAGCTTTTGAGAGAATTTAATTTCTGCACCACTCATCTCTGCAATCTTTAATATTTTTTGTTTGTTTGTTTCACAGGGAAGGTAGGAGTGGATTTGTGTTGTGTCAACTTGTATTATGAGACACAGAGGAAATGAAGTGTACTTATGAATATGCAGAAACCTGCCTAACTTGGGCCATACAAACGGTCAAGGCTGGAAAGTGGCTTGCTGCATATAACACTATTTTGCATTTGAATGCAAGCTATCTTCCTCAGATTGTGACTAAGAAACAAAAGCATGGGTCGCCCTGTTAGAGGTTACCACAGCGGTGTGGCAGAGGGAAGGAGCTGCTGTCCTTGGGACTCTGGAAGTGGTCTCAACAGGTTTGGTCTCTGGCAGTCTCAGGGAATCAGCAAAGTCCAAGAGTTGCATGGCATGTCTAGAAAGGAAAGACCCTTAAGAAACATCATTCTTCTGCACTCAGTTATATCCGTGAAGAGACTCAGTGGCTGTTCTAGGAGGCAGACGACTCAAAACAGCATTCTCTACTGCATGCAAGAGTGCTGGGAGAAACAACTGAGAAGTCAGACGGCAATTGTCTTATAGGAGCTGTTTCACAGTGTGCTACTGATCTTGGGGAAGTCACTTTCTCTCCCAGGGCCCCAGTTCCCTGCTCTATCAGGTTTATACCCTATCACATTCCTCAGTGAGGTGCTTTTAGCTTTACTGGTATACATCTTATATATAATAGTGATCCCTAGCTGTTCCTCCTTAAGGAGCGGATTAATAGGCTACTTAATTCATATCCAACCTGTCGCTGAAGCAGAGGTTTTATCACAGGTGACCGTAAGATGCCTGTCAGAAGGGAGCTCTCCTGGTGGACAGTGAGCCTTCAGGAGGTCTAGGACTGCTGCTCTTTCTCAGAGGAGCCACCCATTGCATGACAGCCTGTGGGAGAGATTGGCTGTGTATCCATTCACTCATCTACTTCCATTTTGCTCGGGGGAGGGTTTCATTTGACCACTGTTATACTGGTGGAGGTTTATTCAGGCAGTCAGGGAAAAATCTCAGAAAGCTTTGGACTTAAATGCATTCTCAGGAGTGACGATCATGCTTTGAACGTCGCGGGGTTTTTTATTAACTATGGCATTTTTTTTTCTTCTATTTTTTCCTTAAGTACACAGTTCTTGGTAACAATCTTTTATCATGCCTGAGTCTATGTTTAGATCTCTATATATGCATGCAGGGTCATGAATATTTTAAATGTCACATACAAACGGAAGAGTTATTTTCCTCATCATACTAATCACACAGCTGGTGGTAATCATTCCAACTCAAAGCTAGCTAGGATCAGCGTAGTTAAAAATTCTACTGAGGTTGAGTTCATTTACAAAAGATTCATGGCAGCCTCAAAAGTTTTACAGAGGTCACAGATCCTGGGACCTCCTGTGAATTTTTGCTTATCGGATTGGAATCTCTAAGTCTATTAATTCTGATTTTGATATCAATTTCCTGCCTATGCAATTTTCTCACAGTTTATTCCTAAATTTTTCAACTATCCTGAAGTTTCTCTGCAGAATTAGCTTGCTACCTTCCCTAAATTAAAATCAACCAATCAGAAGCAGACAGGAGGAGTATAGTTAGGAGCATAGTTTATTAGCAGTATTCGGTCTTTGCACTCCCATGTGGGTTTTGATGTGTTTGTCTCTCTTTGTGAAATTCTGTTTTCCATAGGTGCTGAAGTAATCTTCATCATGATGCAGCATAGTATAATAGGACCAACTAGATGTAATTATAAACTTGCAAATCTAAAGTCAAACCTGTCATGGAAATGAACTACCTCCCACTTTTAGAGACTTGTTAAACACCCACAACAGCGAGCAGTCAGTTGGCTATGTGGCTGGGAGCAGAGATGTCTCATCGTAAGCCTGTGACTGCCTCAGACCAAGCCTCTTTAACCTGTCAGTGACTCAACCTGCTTTTCTGAGATACTGAGAGAGGAACCACATTTGCAGGAAGGACATGTAACTCCCCTAATGAGGATCTGTATCAAACTAACTTCATATCTGAGCCTGAAACATGCTAGTAGATGCATGCTGGAGGCAAAAGACAGAGAGCAGGGAGAACCAAGTGTACTTAATGCCTTTTCTTCTGCTCCAGACAATGTGAACAGATGTGTTTATATTTTTATTAGACTTCTGGGAAAAGCACAGTCTGCATCTTGAGCACAGAGGCCATGGATACTACAGTCTCAAGATTATTTTCCCTTGGGAATTTGTGCTCTTTGTGAAGAGCCTCTGAAGCTGTTTTTCCACCACAAAAAGCCTTGCAGAAAGTTAAAAAGATGGTTGAGTGAGAGGTAAGAAAAAGAACACTTTACTGCATCCTATGTTTTCATGCTGCAGACCTGTGGTCTGTATGCCATCTTCAGCACGGCACACAGAAACCTGCTTTCCTCCCAAAGCTGTTTCTGTTGCCCTATGTACTGGGTTATGGCCAAATGTATTTGAACTGGCCAAATCCACTGATTACTGTTTAAAATTACATCCCGGAGGTCCTATTCTATTATGCATCATGCTGAAAAGTACTTCAGCAGCTATGGAAAATGGAATTTCACAAGGAGAGATAAACACATTAATCTTTAATTAATTAAATAATATTTTAAAACCTTTAATTAAGATTCTACTTAGACTCTTCCTCTTCTGAGAGTAGCTTGATTGTGCCAGACTTGCCATCCAGGGCAGTGTAAGTTACAGGTACTCAGGAAAACACTTTCATAAGAGGAAAGAAAAAAAAATGGGAGAAGATTCACAGGCTAGAAACAACTCACATGATGGAAGGTACTTATTATGGACCGTGGTGTACTGTAAGATGAGACAAGTGGTACATTCATGGCTATCCACTATTTTGATTCAGTTCTCCGTAGTGTCCTGGTTGATCTCCTGGTAAATTGGCTTCCTGAAAAAGGTGGTTGTAGGAACAAGAACTGTGCCTCCCCTGCATGCTGCCTGAGGCATGGGACAGATTGGAGATAAATTCTAGCAATAGCAGTTCTGCCTTTCTCTTTTCAACTGTTTGGCTGCAGGTCCCTTTGCCTGCAGAAGTTGGCTGAGGCTTGGAATCAAGCTAAGCGGAAGCAGACACCAGTTGCAGGAGAGAGACAGAAACAGCCTTCCCAGGCTTCCTAGTTACCTGACTTCCCAGATAGCCCAAGCTGTCTTGACAGAAATGGGTAGAGAAAGACTCCTCCCCCCACCTCAAAAAAAAAAAAAAAAAAAAAAAAAAAAAGAACCACTACATTTTTTCCCTTTAAATTAAATTATTAAACAAATTATAACCCTCATAACTGTTGTTTATCTGTATTATAATTTGAATCCAGGATGCAATAAATTGATATTTGAAAATCTGTGATTTTTCCAGAGGGTGAAAAAAGTCCATTTGTTAGATATTTCTTGGTCTTGATCTCCTTCAGAAACACTTGCAAAAGTGGTAGCCATACTACTAAAGAAAGAATGATTTTTTTTTATTTTTTATTTTGGAAGCTCTGACTCTTTTGGCCCACCAGAGTTTCATAAGTCTTACTAAGTGTATGTTTAAGTTAATAAATAATACAGTTGTAGAAAACAATGCAACTGTAGAAAACAAGAAAAGAGGGTTTTTCCAAGCAACCCAATAACAACATTTTTACCAAAATTGTGCAGATGAACCTCGATTCACTGTGACATATCTTTCTTTGGTTTCACTTTATCAAGAAATATTACATAGATTTTCCTCGAAATTGTTCAAAACAACGTATATAGAAAAAAAGGAGAGATCTGACAAGAACTTGTAAAAAGCTTTTGAGTACAATATAGGACGGGATCTGAAAAAGATTGGATTGAACCACACCATAGAATGAGCAAGGAGTTAAATTTTTCATTTTCCATAAAGTCATTCCTCAATTTAAGGAGCTATTTTACCGAAAACAAGAATTGACTGCCAGCAAAACATCAACAGAAGCTGTGCAAAGGAGGGCAATTTGGGGGTTTGTCTTTGAAAAGCACATCTCTGAACAGCACATCAAAACACAGTAGTTCTGACAAAAAATTGTATGCATTTTTATTTGCTAGCAGAAAACTCCAAGCTTTTCTGTGTCACCTCCCTGAAAATATGCAGAAGAAAAAATATGCAGGAAAACAGCAAGCTCAGATAAGAAAACTATCTGTCTAATGTCATACCTGGCAGATTGATGGCTGAAGAAAGCATTAGGCATTAGGATTCTAACCGAGCACCCAAATGAGTTGTGCTGAATTAGATAGAAAACGTTTAATTTTTAAGTACCATGACTTTTCTAATGAAGTAAAGCATTAAGCACAGGCAAAAATAAATAAATAAAAATCATCCATTCCAAATCCTTTAGTAACCTGTATGAGTAATGAGGAGAAACTAATTGTGAAAAGTGGAAATGATCATTTTTACGGAAGAAAGAGTCAGAGTGCTTCTGGTATGCATATTAGTCTTTCTGTTCACAGAAAGCCCTGAGTGACTTAAGCAATACCTTAACAGCTCTGGGGCAAAGACCATTTCTTTGCTGCGTGTGCGTTGCAACTAGCACAAAATTCAGTCAATGCCCACTCAACAGAAGTTTTTCACTTCCTGCACTTATCCTTCTCCTCGTTGTGTAACTGCAGTATTCCTGCAGCTTTTATAGGGACACCCACTGGAGAGTCTCTGGCAGTAATAGCATTGCTGATGTCTGTATTGTGAGAAACACTCATTAGCCAATAACAGAGGCTCAGGCAATGATCTCAGAGAAGTAACATTTTATTCATGATTGCAATGGGGGGCATCTCACAAACAGGTAGGTGCTTGGGGATGCAATTTTCACACCTTTTATGCCCTGTTCCCCCACACTTACTTCCTCCCCTGGTTCCTCATTGGCTGAGTACTACAAGTTCACAAATTTTGCAATGCTTTTTACTAGTTTCATACAAATATTATAAACCTTTAATTCCTCCCTTTGTTATTCTTTTGCAACCTTCTTACTGTTTGTAATGGCTTTTTAGCCTTTTGATCATGTACACCCAGTCAGTGCTTTCCACTGAATATCAGTCTAGTACTTGTTTCCCCCCATACATTGCACAATCCCTGGAAGCAACATGCCTTGCATTCCCTGTGCTTATGTTACCAAATCTGATGAAAACAAAGAAACAAACAGACAAACAAAACACATTTTTGTTCCCATGTATATATGATTAATACTTGACAAATAAACTCTGTTTGTCATGGCAATGGCATGACCTTCCTAAAAGAGACATGAATATGATTCTTTAACTCCTGATGCTCACATGACCAATCTTAGTTCTCATAGCCACGGTAACTGAGGTCCATTCAGTCTCCTTTGAAATGCTGATTTTTCCATAACAAAATATAAAATAACAAAATGGTTGGGGTTAAAAGGGGCCTCTGGAGGCCATCTGATCCTACCCCCTGATCAAACAGGGCTGTCCAGAGCAGGTTTCCCAGGTCCATGGCCAGGTGACTATTGAATATCTCCGAGGATGGAGAATCCATAATCTTTCTGGGCTACTGTGCCAGTGCTCAGTCTCCTGCACAGTAAAGAAGTGTTTCCTGATGCTCAGAGGGAACCTCCTGCATTTTGGTTTGTGGCCCTTGTGGCTTGTGCTGTCTTTGGGCACCACTGGAAAAAGCCTGGCTTCCTCTTTTCTGCACCCTCCCTTCAGGTATTTATAGACATTGGTAAGATGCCACTGAGCCTTCTCTTCTCCAGGTTGAAAAATCCCAACTTTCTCAGCCTTTCCTCAGAGGAGAGATGCTCCAGTGCCTTAAAAACATTCATAGCCCTTCGCTGGACTCTCTCCCCTGTGCCCATATGTCTCCAGTACTGGACATAGTACAAGGGCCCAGAACTGAACTGCAGTACTCTAGAAGTAGCCTCACCTGTGCTGAGTAGAGGAGAAGGATCACCTCTTGACCTGCTGGCAGTACTTTGTCTAATGCAGCCAAGAATACTGTTAGTCTTCCTTGTGGCAAGGCCACGTTGCTGGCTCTTGTTCAACTTGGTATTCATCAGGACGTCCAGTTCCTTTTCTCCAAAGCCGCTTTCCAGCAGTGCCATCTGCCAGCTCCCTCAGCACTAGTGGTTGCATCCCATCAGAGCACATGGACTTATCAATGTCCAGTCTGCTTAAGTATTCCCTAAACTGACTCTTTTCCACCAAGGGCACATCTTCCTTGCTTCAGCCTGTCAGCCTGGTCTATGGGACCTGGGGTTCCTGATAGCTGGTTTTGCTCCTAAAGACTGAGGCAAAGAAGGCATTCAGTACCTCAGTCGTTCCCCTGTCCTACGTAACTAGGTCTCCTGCTTCACGCAGCAATGGGCCCACATTTTCGCTCGTCTTCCTTTGTCACCGATGTGTTTGCAGAAGCCCTTCTCGTTGCCTTTGACATCCCTGACTAGATTCAATTCCATCTGGGCTTTAGTTTTCCTAACTCCATCCCTGGATGGTTGGACAATGTATTTCTGTATTCCTCCCAGGTTACCTGTCCTTGCTTTCACCTTCTGTACACTTGCATTTTGTGTCTGTGTTTGGTCAGGAGCTACTTGCTCCTCCATGCAGGCCTCCAGGCATTCATGCCTGACTTCCTGCATATTGGGATGGACTGTTCCTGAGCTTGGAGGAGGAGGTGATCCTTTTTCATGGGTTAACACTGGTAGGCAGCTAAACACCACACAGCCACTTATGCACTGGTAGTGAGAAAACTTGTAGTTCAACATAAAGACGGTTTAATAGGTGAAGCAAAAGCTGTATGCACAAGCAAGGCAAAATAACGAAATCATTCACTAATAAACACTCAGGCACTAGGTGTTTCATCCTGCAGTAAAATAAAAGTGCTTCTTTCCATCCTTCACAGTTTAATTGATACCTTGTGGAAAATACAGGCTTTAGAACATAAAGGTCAGCAGAGACTTTTCTTCAGGACAAAGAATCTGTATTTTGAATGATCCTTTTATCATTATTTGTCTTCTTCAGGCACAGCTACAATGACCAGTGCAATAAAAATTTTGTCTTTTGGTCTGTGGATTCCCATTTGTCTCTGTTTATCCACAAACCGTACAGACCTTCAGAATGGACCCGACTTGCATTTTACCAATCAAAAATAGCTTTTCCCTTCCTCAAATATTTTTTCTCTTTATTTTTTTTTCCATTTTTCTTTTCTTCTGAGTTGTAGAATGAAAACTGGAGAAAGCAGCAACAAAATTTCTGTAAAAGAAAAATGCCACTGCTGCTCAAAGCCCCAAATCAAAATGTTAATGATATTTATGACAGTGCTTCTCTGAAGAAATCATTTACATTTTCCATAGAGCTTTGAGTACAGAATGAGCAGTGACAGCTAGGTGGGAATCGTTGTATGGCACAGCACTGCATACCTGACACTAAAGTGGTCTCCATTCTTGTTCTCTCTCTGCCTCTCCCGTTTACACATGCCAGTGTGTTTTTGTTTGTTTGTTTGTTTGTTTTCTGTCCCAAGACAATGTCCAAATCCTGCTCTGACAGTGTCCAAATAATTTTAGACCTTTGAAAGGTTTTAGACCTTTCAAATCCATCTGCTTTTTTGCTTCCACAGACTGACCTGCAGAGCTGCTATCATCACATCCTGTGATGTAGATGACATTATGATCTCCAGTAGATGACTGGCATTCAACCATTTTTTTCAATCAGGTTTTGAACTGATTTTAACAAAATGCAACTGAAACAAAAAAGTGAATTTAGATTCCTAAATCATGCCTACTTGAAGCCTTGTTTGGAATCTTCTTTTTCTGCTGTTTCCAGAACAGTCTCTGTCATCTTACCCAGGATGTCCCTTTGTATTAGATTTCTGCCTTTTAAATGACATTTAGTTTATTTTTTTAAGGCTTATTCTTTTCCTAGACATCCCAGTTGTTCTACTTGTCATCTTAATGGGCTAGTGAAAATAACAAGATCTGGTCTCATTGTGCCCTATATTTGTGGGCACTTTGAGTGTCCCTAGGGATTTCTTTTAGGTAAATGACAATCTTTTCTTCAATTGTTTTTTATTGCTCAATTTATTCTTGATGAGATGAACTTTTTTACTGCTTTGGGATACTTCTACCATCTTCTCTAAAGGTTAGCCAGCTTACCAAGGGAAAAATAATGTATTTATGATTCTGTGGCTAATCCAAAAATATGGAAGAAAAGTCCAGAGTAAGTCTAATTGCACAGGATTTTTCTATCTAAATCAAAACTCAGCTTCATTTCAATTGAGCATGTTCATATAGTTTTTTGATGTTTCATAAAGATTATGAATCATGTAAGCCTTTCACTAAAGCATTATTTCTCTGTCTATTAATTAAAGATAGGTCAAAAGATGCCATTTGTAAACAAAGGGTGCCTTTTACTTACAGTTAAGAACTTTTCTCTGGCTGAAAGCAAGAAGAAGAAGAAAGAAGAAGAAGAAGAAGAAGAAGAAGAAGAAGAAGAAGAAGAAGAGGAAGAAGAAGAAGAAGAAGAGGAAGAAGAAGAAGAAGAAGAAGAAGAAGAAGAAGAAGAAGAAGAAGAAGAAGAAGAAGAAGAAGAAGAAGAAGAAAAGTTATCTTTTATTTTTCACAAAAACTTTTGTTAAAATTTACTTGATTTCTGTACTTCTTTTTTGTTTTCCTCATCACATTCTCTGTTCATGCCTTGTCTTTTGCCTAGTTCTAGTTACATTCTGTTCTTCTGTTCTGTCTCCATTTTGTCTATATGTGAGTATCTTTCTGCTGGCATGTGCACATTCACAAACCATCTATTACTCACATGAATGTGGTTTCCCATGGCTAATTTATGCAGTGAGCATTTTTCTCTGAAGTCCTATCTAGAGAGAAGAAGGTGGTGTGAGATGAGCTAGGTAAAGCACAAGGTCCTCCCAAGGTCTGAGGAGAGGTAGTAAACCTGCTGGGGAGATTTCAGGCAGTGATCGCTTCTCAAGGGAGCAGAAACCTAGAAAACTGCAATGAGCAAAGGATCTGAGGCATCAGTGGCTGGTGAGCAGTGCTAGGGACCCTCTTGGCTGCATGGGTTGGAGTGAGTCTTTAAGGGGGCTTAGCTTGGACTTTGGGAAGATGTGAGCCAGAAAGTGGGTACTCTGAAAAGGTACAGGGAGCCGGTCTTCCATGCTTGGATCAAGGATCAGTGGGTGGCTCTTAATTTACATCCTGAGACAAGGGCTTCATGTCATACAACAGCGAAAATGGGTGAAATCATTGCAGCCTTAAGCACACTGTTCATGTGATTCCTACTGTTGTATCCTTATGCATTTCTTGGCTTCCTGTCATTCTTACCTCAGTCACGTATTTCAGTGATAGAGTCTTACCTGTTGAGAAGGACCAGAAGTATCCTTAAGCTGTGAACTGGTTTAGAACTGATTTTGTGTGTAGTTGCCCTTCCTAATATTGCTGCAGTGACATTTTCCTCTCCATATAGGTGTTTGGTGGATACATACCTGTAAAGTGCAGCATGGAAAATATTCAGATGTGTTGCTCAAGAAAATCATCAATATTTAATTCCTACACAGACACATTCAGTTAGCAGTGTCCAGAGACAGAAATGTTTTTTTTGTTTTTGTTTTTGTTTTCTTTTGTTTGCCCTGAGATTTGGTTTATAATTATCCTTATAATATAACTCATGCTGAAGGAATTGAATTGGTCTTTTCTCTACTATTTTTAAATATTACATACAACCAATCAGCAATTAAACATTTTTCCTTTCTTTTAACAGATTACAACAAAATCCTCTTTTTACCTGTCAGAACCAGAACCAGGTCAATCAGGTTAGTCCCTCCCAGTAAATAGCGTACAGCTTTTTTTTTTTTCTCTTTTTTTTTTTGCCTTTTTTTTTTTTAAGTGAAGGTTTTTTGGCTTTCTCATTGCACTGTGGATTACAGATATTCAAACAATCCCACTGTTTTTGAAATCTTACTGCAGACATTTACATTTGGAAATGAAAATCTTTTCTGGCTACTGTAAAGGTAGCTCAGAGAGTTAATATCTGATGTAGAAAAAAAAAAAAAGGAGGTAGAAAGAATTTGAATAGCTTAAGGGATGGCTAGGGATGAGGAAGCATGAAAAAAGGACTGCAGGAATACATTTTTAGACAGAAAAGAGGCTGAAAATTACATAAAAGCCTCCTGTGTCTAGGGTTGAACAGTTCCAAATGGAAGTAATCAGCAAAGAATTATGTCTACTTTTTTACAGATAATCCCAATGCCATTTTGTCCCCAGTTAGCACTAGCTGCATCTCAGGAAGTTTATTCCTAACAAACACTTGGCAATGTAATGCCTCACAGAAAGCTAACCTGAAGGAAAATGCTCAGTTCCTTCCCTTCCCTACAGCAGTCCCTAGAAAACCAGGTGCTGGAGGGGCTGTAGGGCGGAATGACTCTACAAGTAGCTGTCTTCTGTCTCACTTCCTTCCCCTCCCATTATTCTCAGGAGGGCTGTTGGCATGAACCCCTTGTAACCCATATCAGTCATGACAGCTTATTTCTGTGGTAAGGGGGCAGAAACAAGTTCCCAATTCTGGTAGACCTGGGTCTGGAAGGGGATACCTGTGTACAGCCTCATAGGAGATAACACAACCTGATAACAATCCTCATAGAAGTAGCCTTTTTGTTACTGTGGTCTAAAGTCCACCTGCAGTAACCTGGCTGCATTGCCTAGGAGGACTTGCAAATATTAATATGACTCCCTCATGTCATAGGCAGTGAAGAATCTGGAAGGAATCTTAGCAGGCAGACCATTTCCCACCTCCCGACAGAGGTACTCACCAACATCTGCTGACTGGACAGTTCTTTTCCCAACACAGAATAGCAGGCCCCACTGTTCTGTGCAGAAGATAATTATGGCTGTGGCACAACAAACCCTTCAGTGAGGTGTTTGAAGCCTTTCTTGCAACCTCAGTGTCCATAGAAGAGCTGGTCTCAACTCCATAGCAGTGACATGAATTTCATAAATGTGTTTGCCCACAGGTATCCAGAGTTGATTGGTCCCACCTCTCTCAGACTCCTGTTTTGAGATGCCTCTCTCTACAAAGGAAGCTGGCATGAGTAATTTGGAGCAGACACCTGACCTTCAGACAGCTTCATTTGAATCAAAAGAATCTTCACCTGAGGAGATCTATAGCCAGGTAGCATTCAAAGAAAATCACTATCTGTCTTTTATTCATGGAACAGATAGAACACTGACTTTCATCTACAATGACTACCTCAATGCTTTGCCATGGCGTTGTCACAGAATTATGTTATATCCCCATTCCCTACTGGTAATTAATACCGTAATTAATACCATAATATCTTATGGATGTTCTCTACAGCTGCAAAGATATGTAATAAACAAACAAGCAAAAACAACAACAAAAACATGTGACTCAGGATCCTCAGGTCCAGCTCTGAGTTACATTTGAGCCACTTTAGGCAAATAAGGCATGAATAGCTTGTGGTTCAAAATGGTTTGAAAGGGAAAACTGGTTTTTGTAATTATCTTCACAAGGAGCACAGTTTCCAGAAACCTCCCAGATTTATGAAGGATTATTTCAAAGAGTTTTACAAGAACTTATCACAATAACATAGCAGCTGGAAATATAAATGAATAAAAAGTAACTTGTGAACATCGTTGCAGTGCATAGCAGTGTCTGAGGTGTTAACTCTTGCTAACGGGTAGTGGAGATCAGTAACTAAAATATTTACATCTAGTTGTGGACCTTTCCTGGCCTGGAAGCAGAGGCATATTTGTCTTATTTGTGATTTCTCCACAGTGGTGTCTTGTAGGCATTTCCTTCCTAACCTGCAAGTGTTGGAGATGATCCTGCTTAATCCCTGTTTTGTTGATGTTGTGATCCCCTTCTGTCACATCACCCCTTGCCCTTTGTTCAGCAACCCTGTCTGTCACTGGCTTCTGCCACTGGATAATTGCATGTCTTCAGCTGGACACAACTGGAGGCGACTGGGGGACACAAGGTCTTCTAACTTCTCTCAAATCCTATTTGCACATAGGAAATAATTCAGAGAAGTATTCATTTTCCTTGAAGCGTGCTGCCCCATACTGGACACACAATATTGCAGTTGTAGCCTTTTCCACTCTCCCAGACTGTACTTTCTGTATTCCTACTAACACATCCCACGAGAGGTTCAGTAGCATCCTGCTGCATTTTCTGTTTGTGAGCTAATGTCAGCCTCCAAACCCCTAACACTCTTATAGCCAGCTGGCTACCTTTTTTTTTTTTTTTTTTTTTTTTTTTTTAGTAATGGAGCATTTATTTTTTTCCCCTCAAAACATATCACTTGACTCTGTGGCGTTTCATCATGTTGACCTCAGGCCATCTTTCCAATTTGTCAAGATAATTTTGAATTCTGATCCAGCTCTCCTGAGTGCCCCTTCCAGTTCAGTGTCACCTGCAAACGCTGTAAGTGCACTTTCCTCTCCATCTTCCCGATAATTAATGAAACAATTGAATAACATAAGGCTCAGGTCAGACCCCCATGGGAACCAATTTGCATCTCTTTCCACAAATGACAGTGAATCATCAATAACTATTCTGTCTTCTGAAAAACAAACAGACCATCCCCAGCCAGCTGTCTGTTTTCCTTAAGACAGTTCATCAGAGCCAGAGGTTCATTGTTTGCTAACAAGGTAGGTATGTGCAAGCTTACTGAAACTGGTAGGTATTGCTTCCAGTGGCTGCCCTTATATGCTAGGCCAGCTTCCCTATCCTTGACAAATGCCTACAACCTGTCCTTGTCTCCTTTTCATCCATTTAGTCCCAGATTCTGTTGTTTCTGGGAATGACATTATGGTGACTATATCACAGAAGATCTCTATGGTCTTTTTTTCCCCTATATGAATGTGGTGTATGTTTGTGTTTCAGTTTTCTGGGACTTCTCTTTTCCTCTACTAGTTTTCAGAAAAAGCAATCTTTGTCTGGTTCCTTGAGCACTCAAGGGTGAGTTTCTTCAGACTTGTCCAACTTTCCCAGTATTCTCATCCTGTTCTTTTCCTTACTCTGCCCCTTGTTTTTCTTGCTTTGTTACATTGTCTGGTCACCCTGGTGTACAAAAACTAGAGCAAAGAAAATGTAGAATGTTGTATTAACCATCGTACACTCTCTTTCCCCATGAAGTAACAGACCTATAATTTACTTTGAATTGTTTTATTGTACTTCTCTTGCTTTTTCAGGTGTCACATACCTGAAAATACCACGTTCCTCCCTTTTCATGTTCTGGTATGGCAGATTTTGAGTATCCATGATAACAACTGGAGCGTGTCTGCAGTTTTCTCCACAGCTGTGAGGATTTTTTTCTATGTACAGGAAATTCTATGAAAACCATGCTACTCCTGAAGATGGGATACCAATAAAATTGCAGACGTGATGTGATATAATGCAAAACTGTGAGGAACTGGTTAGTAAATGCTACATATTTTTGGTAGGGTTGTAAAGGAATGTCATAATACAACAGATTTCTGAATCAGGTGAAACTAGAATATCCCTTCACCATTTTGCATTCACTTCATGGCTCGCTTCACTTCACTGCATTACTATCCTCTGACAAGGATGTGGGCTAGCATAACTGGGGAGTAAGGAAAATAAATCAAGAGAACTTGGGGAATTTGGAGAAGACACTTTTCTGATGTTCCTCTTCCAGCATCTTGTTTCTAGGCTACGAATTGAAGTCCAGCCAGTTCACTAGGGATAATCACATCTTACTGCTCTCTAAAGGCATCTTAAATGGCTTAATGGCATAGGCATTTTACGTGTATCTCTGTATGGTGATGTTTGAGGCTAACACCTATTGCAAACTGTGAAACTTGAAGCATAAATTTTTAAGCAAAGTAATCTGAAACTGGAGGCAATTTAGGTTGCCATTTAAAGCTTAGTGTCTCTTTTCTTAGAAGTTCCCCTCCACTGGAATAAGCAGCTTGCAGTTCTGGGTACCCCTTCTATCTCCTTCAGCACTTCTCACCCTGACAGCTGGTACATCTACCTTCAGCAAGTTCCACACTATTTGTTTTGGTCCAGAGGGGCTAACGAAGAATCATAGCCTGTAACTCCTAGCTGTTCCTGCTTGGTGGCTGGGCACCTTCTTTTGCCCCTTCTGTAAGAGAAATAGGCAGCCTGTGTGAGTCTCTGGTCCTGACTTTGTCCTTGGGCAGTAGTTACTGCTTTTCTGCAATTCTGAGTGAAAAGGAAAACATCTTCTTCTTGCCTGTTGCCAGTAGTACTTTTCTCTTCCTCCAGTCTACAGCCCTTCAGGGTTTGTGTTCTTCCTTTTCTCCTCTTTTCTTTTTTCTCTTTCTCCTTCTCTTCCATTATTCTCATGGTTGCCATCAAGGCTTTATGCAGAGGAACTGTAGTACTACTAAATCCAAAGCAATCAGATGGAAAAGTACCAAAAAGGAAAAACTACAATATCATAACATAAACAAAAAGAAATTATTCTGGAAATGTTCTCTTCTCACTGTGTTGTTTATTCTTAATGTCCATGAATACAATTTTCATTCCAGGTTCCCCAAGGACAAATTCACCAAGTATACTTCAACAGTAAAAGAATAAATTTACAAATCAAGCATATTTCAGAATTAAAAAGAGTCCTGCCTTGTAGGTTAGGTACATGTGGCACTCTCAGAATCTCTTTAGCATCACACTAGAAGTGAGATGTTGTTATTAGAACAATAAGTCCTATTGGAAGAGGAGTACGGTTTCCAAGGTAAAAACAAAACAAAACAAAACAAAACAAAACAAGACCATCTTCAGGAATTTGTGCTTACCTGAAAAATATTATTGTTTATAAAAAAAAAGAAGGGAGAGGTGGAGTCACCATCCCCTGGGGTGTTTAAGGAAAGGTTGGATGTGGTGCTTACAGACAAGGTTTAGTGGGTGATATTGGTGGTAGGGTGATGGTTGGTCCAGGTGATCTTGCAGGTCTCATCCAACCTTAATGATTCTATGATTCTAAGACTTGAAACATTATTTTCAGGCTTTTTTTTTTTTTTTTTTAGAAGATTTACTTTAATTCTAAAAGGTTTAAAAAAATAAAAAATAAAAATCATTAAAGCTGTTTATTTCTTTGTCAGGCTCCACACACACCAAAAACACAGCTAAAAATTGCCTGCCAGCCATTTTTTGACTTAAAGAGTAGAAAACAGAAGGGGAATGGAATAGTCCTGCAGTTCCACCCTATCTGCCTCTGCAACTGAACTAATGAGAGGGGAGTCTTGCACATCTCTGATTGTGTGCATGACACAAACATATAGAGAAATCCGACACGTCCTTCTTGTGAACACTTTATCTTTCACACCAAACAGGTTACCTCTTTGTATGCAGTTTGGTACAGAGTTCAGATCATGCTAGGCAATTTATGTGGAGCTTGAGGAAGGCCCTCCAGAGCACTGATGTGGTTAGGATGTGATACTAATGGGTGGTGAGTAGAGAATATGGTGCTTCAGACGTCTCTTAGGAAAGATGATGGAATGGCAGGACTCTGGAGACAGCTGTGGCTTGTGATAAAGGAAATCACTGATAAAATGCCAACGAAGTGCTTGAAATACCAAGTTCTGAAGGGGGTAGGGCTAGAAGAACCAGCATTTCCTAGGGAATGTATGGACCTAGTCATGAAAACTTCATTAATTTTACAGCTGTTTATTTATTAGCCCTAATGAAACACATCCATAAATAAGTAAAATTAAAAGGGAGTTTGGGGGTGTCCTTAGGAAGATACTAACAAGAAGGTAATTAAACTACCTCTAACTCAATTCTGTGCTTCAGCTAACACAAAAGAGAAAAAAAAAATGTTTCACGTCCTTGGTCTGAAATGGGATGAAATATATGCATTTTTGAGATGGAAGAATTGAAAACTTCAGACATTTTAGGCGTTCAGTTTTACAGCAGCACTGTTTACATTTACTAATGTAAAACTGATTTTGAATGAAGAACAGATTTCTTCTTGTGCTAAATAATTTGTTTTGACATCTGAAAATTTTTCTGCCTTTCCTTGTGAAAGAAATGTTATTGAAAAATTCTTGACCACGTGTAGTTAAAAAATAGTGAGATGACTTTCTTATTCTCTTACATAAATTCCAGTTAAAATATTATCCATGTATGTTGTCTTTGAGCACTGTGTTCCTCCTGCTGACATAGCATAAATCACCATAATTCCCCCCATCTCTTGATGGTGCAAGAACAGCAAAAATGAGAGGTCAGGGAGGCAGTGTGTCAATATCATCACATCAGGACGTAGCAAAGAGGCCTGTTTTCCAGACAGCAGGGTTGGTCCAAGAGAGTGAAGTGCTGACACGACTTTAATCAGGGATTTATGCATAACACTGATAGCATAAAGAGGCTGTTATATATTGGATACACGGTTGAGTCTTGCTAACTGTTTGTGGTGAGAATTGGTAAAAATTGTGCAAATTAACCATAAATCATCACTTTAATTTTAAATACTAATGGCAAGAGTAGGAAATAACCAAACACAGCTCTACAATCTTATCACATTTTATTTTCTGGAAGTCAATGAAACGAAAGGTTTGAAAATGATCTTGGAGCAGGCTGAACCCTATGTAAAGTGTGCTGTAAATCACTGTGTCCCAGCTGATGTACCAGATGTAATGGAACAGCCGAAAAACTTTGCAAAAAACAACAAATTGTTTTCCTTTCTGTCACATCACCACTGTTGCATTCTTGTACGTGGGAGAAGGCAGGCTCTGGCCTTTGGATCATTTCCTTTATGAAACATTATGAGGGCCATTTTTGCATTTTTTTAATGATATGGAGTTCTTGTGTTAACTTTTTGTGTTAATGGAGCTGCCTGGAAGAATCTCCTTTCCAACAAAGTTAAAATATTAATTTAAAAAAATAAATAAATAAATACTGTTTTTTGTTTGTTTGTTTGTTTTGCTTTTGTTTTGTTTTGTTTTGTTTATTTATTTATTTTTAATAATTCTTTAATGAAATTACTATTTGTATCTTCTTTTTTCTTTCTATTTTTTTTTCTTCTGTCAGTTTTCAGTGGGGAATTTCATTTTGCTGCAGCTTCTGAGAAAAAGAAATTTCTGACTGGCAAGTTTCCTCACTGAAAAAGACAGAGAAAAACCTCGCATGGAATGAAACATTTACCAAAATAAAGCTGAAATATTTACTAAAAGAACAAGAACACTGTTGCTGTTACTGAAATAATTCAACAGGCACATTCCCTTTCCCTATTCTTTCATCTCGTCAGAAAACTCAGAAGGGAATGAGAAGTATTGTGAGAGAATTCTCACTGCCTCTGAAAAGCTTCTTCCTACTTACTCCAAAATCCAGAAAATGTTTTTTTTCTAAAGTCAACATTGCAAATGAATTCAGAGCATTCCAAAGATATTGTCATTTCTGGGATAAATCTCACAAAGTGAAAGGACCTACACTGGGATTTAGTCTGTTGTGCTAAACCAAACTACCTGTGGTGATAAGGCAGCAAATAATTCATGTACTCACCAGTTTTGTATAAGGTTTTTGGGAATAGTGCAGGCTCTAGTTTGTTTTGGAAGAAGTAATGGGTTCTGAGGAGGAGATCTGTTGTGGTTTAACCCAACAGGCAGCAAAGCACCACACAGCTGTGCGCTCACTCCCCCTGCAACGCACATACCCCACCCTGCCACAGCGGGATGGGGAAGAGAACTGAAAAAAAGAAGGGTGAAAACTCATGGGTTGAGATGAAGATCATTTAATTGTGCAGAAAAGGAAGGGGAAATAATGATAGTAATAATAGTGATGATAAAATAATATACAAAGCAAGTGTGTGCAATTGCTGACTGATACCCAGCCTGACCCTGAACAGTGCCCCTGCCTTGCACCACCCGGCCAACCCCCCAGTTTATTGCTGAGCTTGACACCACATGGCATGGGACATCCCTCTGGCCATTCCGGGCCAGCTGTCCTGGCTGTGTCCCCTCCCAGCTCCTGGTGCACCCCCAGCCTCATCGCTGGCAGGGCAGTGTGAGAAGCTGACAAGTCCTTGGCTATGTGCAAACACTGCTCTTCAATAGCTAAAAGATCAGTGTGTTATCAACATTGTTCTGATCCTAAATCCAAAACACAGCATCAAGTCAGTTACTAGGAGGAAAATTAGCTCTATCCCAGCCAAAACCAAGAAAATATCCACACCCTGTTCCATAACATCTGTGTTATTCTCCATTCCTACACTTCCAATACATCCCAATTAATCACCACTACCTTTCCCATCTTTTGATATATATACACATACAGATATCATTCCCTTATTCTATGGGTCATCCCTCTGAAAAATCCACTGAGTTTGTTTAGCCCATGACTTCAGGCTCTATCTGTCATAACAGCCCTTCAGGGCAGGAGAGATGATGCGTGGTGCTGGATGGCTGCATGCTGAAGCCAGTTCTGGTCCCATCACAGCCGCACTTTGCTCGCTTCCACCAAATTTCCTTCATCATTAATCTGGGTGACTCTTAACGTACTACCATTGATATGGCACGTAACAACCACAGTAGTGGTGACATGTAGTATCTTATAGCAATTAACATCATACAATTCAAATCCTTGGCTATTCTCACCCAACATCAAATCCCCTTGGGAAGTCCCCACAGGACTTCACCATTCTTCTGCACTAAACACCAAGTGCACCCAGGTCCTTGAGTAAAAGCAAGTCCGTGGATGAGTTTGCTTTTCCTCGATGCAGGAATAACCCAGACTGTCTTTCCCGACCTGTTTTTATGTGCAGTATAGGAGCTTTATCCCCTTCTACATTATGTGAAAGTTTTGACTGGGCCAGCTCAGTTGGCAGATCCCCTAGATCCAAGTTGGCAGATCCCCTAGATCCAAGCACATCCCCTAGGTCCAGCCTTTGAAAAGAAAGCTACACCTCCAAATGCCACAGGAGGGTTCAGGAAATGATTTTTTGGCACCTACAGCTCTTCGTGTAGTTCTCTGACTTGTCCCCAGAGACGGGCTGAGGGAAACCTGAAAGTTATTTGGGTCAATATGTCATTACCACAAGGTGACTTCTCTTGTCCCTCATTTCAGCCTCTACTGAGGACAGCACAAACATTTGTACAGCACTTCTGTATCTGGAGAGAACACTCCAAGGCTTTGCTTCTTTTGCTTGGTATTATACACAGGATATGCCCTGGGACTGGAGGCTGGCAGACAGCCCATTCAGAAGCCTTGATGTTTTGGGCCTATAAGATCTAGCTGTATGCCATGCAGGAATCAGTGAATAATTACCCCGTGTTGCTTCTTGCCTGTATGAAAACTAACTCCCAGGGTGCAAAATGGACTCACCAGCTCAACCTTCTTCCACTCTGGAAATGGAAAGTGAAAGCAAGCTACCCAGGTGTTTTTTCTCCGAGCCACTTCTTGCTCCCAGCTCTGCTTTAAGCAGATGCCTCTGCAGCCAGGAAGCCTGAAGTGAAGCAGTGGGAGACTTGGCATGACTTTGAACTGGGAAGCAGACATCCCACTTGGCCTGCAGTGCCCCTCTCAGGCAATGCAGGATCCCCGAGATGGTTTATTATGCTGTGCAGCTGAGATTTACAAGAATGAATATCTGATGGAGTCTTTTTGTGTGAACTAATGTGATTAATTCATTTGGTTTGCAACTAAGCCTGGCACAGGTCCTCTGAGACAGACATCTTAGAGAGCTCTTTCCTGTGAAATTCTGCAATGGTGAGTCACTGGGGAACCTAGCAAGAACAGATGCAGACAGCAGTTTCTTATACTCAGCTGTGTTTCCACAATATTTTTGTTTAACTTTACTTTGATGTAGCAGGTTGCTTCTTTCTGTTTATTAATTTTTAGAAGAAATATACGGAGGGCTTAACCTGAAGAGCGCTTTCGGAAGCCTCGTATCTGAGCAGTTCCACCTTGATATAAGAACTGGAAGAAAATAGATGGGTTTGAAGGAAGTACCCATTTAGATTACTGTCATAACCTCGGTGAATGGTGATAGACTGACACCTGTACGCATCCCTGGAAACAAGAGTCTCAGCAAACAAGGAACTGGAAGACTTCCTAAGCTGAAGTGGAGATGATTAACACTCTAAAGCCTGTCAGAGCACAGACTGCAGAACCCCGAGATGTCTGACACTGGGCCTGCACCATGCTCTCAGCCCACTGCTGGTGGCAGCCATATGACCAGGTGGGCTGCCAGGTCCTGAAAGACTGATGAGAGGCTGACTGGGGGCTGTTTGTGCTGAGTGCCCTCCTGCACAGCTCAAGGCAGTCTGTGCTTCAGCAGTCCCTGTGAGAAGGAGCTGGGAGACTGTCTGTACTCAAAACATTTTGCTAGTACTTCTGTTGTGGGACTGGGCTCGCAAAAAATCACAGCTGCAATCCCCAACTCAGTTTGCATTAGCTTAAACCAATTTCAGACCAAGGTCAGTGAGATTTTTCTGTCAATGGAAAACTTCACTTAGCCTAACAGGCTGGGCCAACTGGTTGCCAAAAGCAAACTATATCCGCAAAGCCCCCCTCCAGTTCTGCTTTTAAGCAGATAAACTCACAGATGGATGTCTTATGCCATTTTTTGTTTTTCAAATTTCATCAAAAAATCTGTTTTCCTTAATTTATCAGGAACTCCAACTTTATGTTTCCAAAGACAAAAGCAGATAATGGGTGGTTGCTCAGGGAAGGGACTTGCCTTATGCCACAACTCTACTTCTCTGTACTGAAACATGAGAGCAATATACTTCAGTGCTTCTGCTGGATGTGTCTTGTGCATGTAATGCTGTAAGGGTCGAAGGATTAATTATATACTGTACAAGATGAACTAAGCAATGGATTTCCCATGAGTGTTTTCTAAGTACCAATTATTACAAAAGTTGGGTATTTTAAAATTATTTTTGCAATTTTATTTCCTGTACAGTTATTAATCTTTTTGCTCTGTACCATTATTAAAATCACTTGTAAAAACTGCACCCTTGCATCCAGCTTTTGTTGCAATGTTGTTCATCCTTGTTAGTCAAAAAAGAGCAAATTAATGAATGGGAACACAGGATGTTAGCAAAATTCCTTAGCCCTGGGAGCTGCACTAGAGAGCTCTGCATGAGAAGAGAGAAACTTCTGGTTAGTAGCCAGTGCTAAACAAAGATTAAGGAAATTGTTCTCCCTAGTTGTTAGCTGGGAAGGTCCATGCTCTGGCCCACTGCATAATTCAGCGTGGCTTGATTCAATATATGCCATTTGAGCAAACTGACAGGGGGAAAACGTAAAACTTGAAGCAAAAGAGGGATCTGTACCAACTATTGAATTGAAAATGTTATCCAAGCCTGGTGTCTCACCCAGCCTCTGAAGCTATGGTGATGTTTTTATCAATGGTAACAGCTCTGAAAAGTAAAAGGCAGGCTGAGAAGTTTTGGAGAGGCTGAGCTGTCCCTCTCCATAGTTTGTAAGCCCCAAAACTCCCACCTGTAATCTGTGCACACATCAATTTTCCCTGGTTTTTACTCCTGAAGTTTTGCTCTCACCTACATTTTCTTATTCCCTGTGCTGTGTGACCTCAGCCACCCTGCACACTCTGAACAGACCTTGCAGTTCTTCATTAAATCTGTGGCACCTGCCCTTGACTTCCTGCCTCCTAAGAAAATTTCTCATGATTTTCTTCTACCTTTACCAGCATCCTTTTTATTGCTCACTTGTCTACTGCCAATCTTGCAGGCTGTTTCCTTTTCCTCAGCATTTTAGTGCATCATTTGCAACCTTTATTCCAACAGGAATTTTCTTTCCATTTCTCTTCCCTTCTTTATTTCTACTCAATAGGTTCACTTAAAGCAGATTTTTGTTTTGATTTGTTTTGTTCTCATGAAACAACAATGATTTATCATTGTCAGTGACTCAACACAAAATTTCTCTAAATCTCCCAAACTTTTCCAAAGACAGTTTACATAAAGACTGTGATATGCTGGATGTGCAGGTTCCCTTCCTGGTGTTCCAAGATGGCTTGTCCCAGTTATTTAAAGTTTCTCACCTGGGAAATCTGACTGCAGGGTCTTTACCTTGCAGAGGAATACAAAGCTTTTGTTCTCATTCTAGTTTTGCTTCCAAGTATGTTATTATGAGTTAGGAGAGTCCCGCACACACCTAGAAGGATCAGTATCAATGTCCCTCAGTGGAGTTCATCAGGGAAATTGTTCATGTTTTGCATGAATGTGGCAAAGCAAACAGACTCACTTGACGTCTGCAGTTTCACAATATCCAAAGGGCCATACCCTGATATCGAAGAAGATGGTGTGCTTCACCTCAGAGAGCAGCAGTCTTACCTGAAAATTTGTGTTTTGTCCTGCCAAGCTGCTGATGGATCAAAAGATTCACCTCTCCAAAGAACCTCCTGGTTTCACAGGAATACAAGCATACACATTACCAGGCAGGAGGAAGAGAGACCATTCAGAGGCAACACAGAAATGCACAGTTGCCATCAGTTTGTCTGTGCTAAAGGCAGGTTCTGTCACATCCAGTACTCACAGAGGCTTTATCCTTTGTCAGAAGCTTTACTTAGCTTCTTCCCATCTTGGGAAGATCACACTGTGACTAAGTATTTCCCACCAAAAAAAAAAATGTTTTCCTTCATTAGAATTTTCTCCTCAGAAGTCTTCCTGGTCTGCTTGAACACAAATGTCAGGGCTAAAAAAGATTGTCAGGTTCTATGTGAGGGTGTGGGTTCAGACCAGACCTTACTATTTGATTTCTTATTTGACCATAGTAGGTTAGAAAGCCTAAAAACCCAGGAGTACTGAAGAATCTGTTCTGACTCAAATGTGACCAATAATTTTGTGGTCCCTGGTGTCTAGAGACCCTGCAGTTCTTGAACAGGAGCCAGGCCCAGTCTCCATGTCCAGCTTTTCCACATTCATTTGCATGCAAGGCTGTCTAGCCTTGCTTGAGAACTTCTTTTTAGTCTATCTATCTTGCGCATTAGGCAGGAGTTCCTGACTTGATTGTCTGTTCTGCTACTCAGAAAAGCCAAGAGAGGAGTTCGGCACCACCAGCTGATCTTTTCACTATGACCCTTCTAAAAGATGACAAGAGACAGCCCCAAGGAAGAAAAAGAACAAGGCACAAACAATTAGGCAGCCAGAACCCTACTTTTATCACGCAGAGAACAACTCTCTTTTATACCTGTGCCTTGTGAGGAGCAACAGAGATCAGGATAAAGCAGAAGACATGTGAAAAGGCCAAAGGAATGGGAAACAGCACCAAATTAACCTGAATGCTTAAGGCTGTTAGTTGTTTGTAACCTCCTGCTTAATACAACCCTCCTTTGGGTTCCAGGAGTTCCCTGTGTTGCTTGAACGTAGTTCCTGTCAATGCAGCTGGTGCTCCAAGGTTCTGGGAAGAGTATCAGATGTGACAGTACCAGCCAAAATGACTGCTACAGCATGTTGAAGACAGAAGGAATCAGTTCCCCTGGTTGGTACTGATGCACAGATGGAGCAATAACGAATGCCGACGTCGGGAGAATTCCTGAGCTGCACCGAGGGGAGCTGCAAGGGGTGGAGGAATAGCAGAGGAGGAGGAAGGAGGGAGAGAGATAAGCTGTCTGATGCAGAAATGTGACATATAACCCCTGAGTCAGTTGATCCATCTGAAATAATTCCTGGGCTTTCTGAAGGCAGACCTCGCTGTGTCTGGAGCCACATGGGTGAGGAGCAGTGCTGAACTCAGTGCCCCGTATCACACAGATGAAATGTAACAGAGGATTAGCTAGTGTTTCACTGGAGGTACGGGGGATAATTAATCTTCAAACTCTCAGCCTGGTGTGACTGTGCTGGCAGACTATGACGTATGCCAAGAAAAGCAAATTCCTGCTCTGTTTTCTTGCTAATGAGCAAAGACATTTTCACCCTAACACTTCAGCTAACTTCTCACAGGCTATGATTTTTATTTTTTTTTTCCTGTGGATGTTTTTAAACAACACAGGCTTACTAAAACACAAAGCTTAGCACAGGAATGTTTCTTGGTTCCAGATTTTAATTGGTCAACCCTTGGAAACCAATTAACTGATTTTTCTTGAAACTTCTCAGATGACTCAAATTCTATTCACAGACAGAGGGCTGAAAATATAGCTTTTTTTTTTTTTTTTTTTTTTTTTTTAATCCTTACAATAAAAACACTGAAATTCCTTTCCTGAGGCGCAGAAGTGAATATAGCTTTAACCATGACAGTACAGTAGTAGAACCATTGCTAACAGCAGATTACGAAGAGCGGAAAACTTTTGAATGTTGGTCTTGTTAATTTCTGAGCTTAAAACTTCCTGAGGGTAAGAAACATAACATCTATGTCTAGATTCCAGTGTCATTGGGTTAATTTACTATGCCTTATGAAAACTTCAGCTATAACTTTGAGTGTAGCTGAGCAGTGCAAATGACCATAGATAGCATTTGATGAGCAGTGGAGTATTTGGCCTAGGTGTTTCTGTCACTGTAAAATCTTTCTGTGAAAACTGACAAACAAAAACCACATTCATCAGATTCAGCCATCCTTTCATATCCATGTGCAAGGTGATCTGTTGCCCGTAGTATTGAAAAGACTTAAGAAGGGAAAGAATCGAGGAATTCTACAATCAAATTTTTAATTGAGCAAGAAAACCACACATGAGGTAGATCAGAAGGACTGTGATAGACAGATGGTTTATTTTGCAAGGTGATTTTGTCAAAGCTGAGGTTTCTTCTCTCTTGCAAAACTTAATGGTCCTTTGAATACATCATTTCTTCAAGGAAAATGCACTTATTGTCTTATAAATGCATTACTCAGTGTTTCACCTTACCTACAAGGGCCATGGATAAAGAAAGCACTAATGTGAAATGGTAACTTCATGTTACTGTTTATAAAAATGCCTACAGGCAATAAAACCCATTCAGAATGGCTTTCCTAGGCTGTAGTTTCCAAAGCTACCTAAAAAAAAAAAATGTTTTTTTTTTCCTGTTTACTTGGCATGAAAAATCTCTTAAGCTTCATTCAAAATCTCAGTGCTGTTACTCAGAGACAAGGTGTGACGCAAGGTGAAGATGAAGCTGAACATTACTGTAAGATGGAGGTGGACTGTCACTCTTTCTCACCACATCAGTAAGTAGGAAGTGAGAGTGTCACGTGGAAGCACTGAGAGTACAAACACAATTTTCTTCTGTTTATGGGAAGAATGTAGAACAAGAGAAATCTTTTTTTTTTTTTTTTTTTTTTAAGGAAGAGTAGCGAGATCACTGCTCTGCATGCAGTCTGCTAAAGACAGGTTAACAGGTATACATATGCAGCAGTACCCAGTTTTCAGTAGACAAGTAACTAACTTTAGGGTACTGTTTTTCAGTGCTCTTGAGCAAGCCACTCAGTACTGAACACTTTCTCCTTTCAAAACTCAACCTGGAGCTCTTTTCACTTTCTGGCTGCAAGAGTCTGAGACCAAGGCCTTAGAAAGCAAAGAGCTCTGTCCATTGTCCATCACACCTTTGTAGATTTGGAGGGGTTTAGAGTCCACCCATGAAGACAGGCTCTTCTTGAGCGCTCTTTTAGCCTATGTAAAACTGTAAGGAGAGGGGTGGGAGAGGCAGGACAGATGTCCAGGAGTGAGACTTCGCCAACTAATGAACATAGCAAGGAGCTTCTAAATTCTGTTCTTTTTGTCTCAGTCCCAAAGCAGAGAACGTTTCAGCTCTGTTTTTTCCAAGCATAGGGTTTGTTCACAGCTGGGTGCAGGCTATACATTTAAGCACAAGCAGGTCATGCATGCCTCTTCTGAGCATAGGTTCCTTGTCAGTGCTAATCAAAGCCTTCATAATGTTTTTCTAAAATAATGACCTTTGTCAGACAAAGAAAATATCCTTCCCTCTGATGATGCTAAGACACTTTAAGTTGCTTTTTGCCTTTAACATTTGCCCTTCCTATAGCTCTGGTGTAAGTTTGATGTGGCACATGCTGCGGAGAATCATGTTGGTCTGCATCTTTCTCCTGGGGAAATTCTGTCTCTGCTGTGCCTTCTGCAGCCAGCTTTCTCCTAGCAGATCTGTTCAGACGATTGATTGAGCATGACTCATTCTAAAAATACATTGTTTTTAAAATCTTCTTGCAAATTCAAGATGATTTAATAACACAAATATATCACTGTGGCAAATATAATTAAAAAAAAAAAGGAAAAAAGATTAAGCCAATGTCTTTACTAAATGATATGAAGTGACTTTCAACCATTATGCAATTAAATGATGTCAACATTTGCTAACCATTTTCCTGAGAAGAACAATTAGAATAAAAGCTCCTCCAAGGATAACTCAGAACCTGCAGAAAATGTTCTCATCTGTGCCAAAACGAAATCCTTTAAGTTGCAATTTAAAGCTCTAGTTTTTAAAGTACTAGGGGACTGACGCTGCCTTTCTGTGGGAGAAACCCACTCAGGTTTCTAAGAGGTAAATGCCCCTGTCTGAATTAGTTTTCACATGCTCAGTCTGTAGTGATTCATTGCAACCTTGGAAAGTTGTCTCAGACACGCGTGCTTGGGCACAATGCTGGCCTCACCTTGGTAGCATCCGGTGTTGGTTTGACTTGAAGAGCTCCTCCTTCTTTCATCTGTCATGGAGTGAAAACTGAGCACAGGCACTGGCTGGGGCAGAACTGGCTTATCCCTCACTGCCTAGCCCAGGATGATACTGGAGCAAAGTTAAATCCCCACCAATTTAGGATTGGAGGAGGGGAAGACCACCAAAACAAAACAAAACAAAAACAAACAAACAAAAAAAACCCACACTGCATTTTAGAAAGCTTTCAGGCTTTATCTTATGAGGAGGCAGGGCTCAAAAGGGACTCAGCAAGGCCACATAGTGGTCCAGAAGGCCTGGAGGGGAAGACGTACGAGGAACGGCTGAGGTCACTGGGCCTGTTCAGCCTGGAGAAGAGGAGGCTGAGGGGAGACCTCATCACAGTCTACAACTTCCTCGTAAGGGGGTGTCGAGAGGCAGGAGACCTTTTCTCCATTAACACCAGTGACAGGACCCGCGGGAACGGGGTTAAGCTGAGGCAGGGGAAATTTAGGCTCGACATCAGGAGGGGGTTCTTCACAGAGAGGGTGGTTGCACACTGGAACAGGCTCCCCAGGGAAGTGGTCACTGCACCGAGCCTGTCTGAATTTAAGAAGAGATTGGACTGTGCACTTAGTCACATGGTCTGAACTTTTGGGTAGACCTGTGCGGTATCAAGAGTTGGACTTGATGATCCTTAAGGGTCCCTTCCAACTCAGGATATTCTATGATTCTATGAGAAGTCAGTCTGGTGAGAGCTGCTGAGCCAGGCTATGGAGTGCCCAGGTGTCTGCTCTAAGTGCAAGGACGAATAGCTTTGAGCAGTGCAACCAATGGGCATGTCAGATTGGTATCCCATGAGCATCCTTCACCAAATTTCCTTTCTGAAGGAAGCTCTGCAAAATGATGAACAATTATAACGCTTTACCCGATTAGAAGCTTAGAGCAAGCAATTACTAGTGGCAGATACGAACAGTATTCTTTACCTCCTTAAACTTACGCTTATTTTTATTTCAGGTAATGATTGAAGAGAGGCATGGAAGAGTGCTCTTCTACCAAACTCCTCCATCAGATATGTTATGTAGTGAGAACAAAAATACCATGAGGTCAAATGTAGAAAAGCTGTAGAAATGAACTTATCCAAGGATTACAAACTTTGGAGAGGGTTTCAGTTTCCTGTTATTTTACCTTAATACCATATGCATAAATTTGTAAATGATTTCACACTCCTGGAGTTAATAGCACAGAAAAAAAAATTAAATAGAAATTGATTACTGAGAGGAAACATTTCAGTAAGCTATTTTCTATCTGTAAGCGTTCTGCAGCCTCACAAACTCAACAGCTTTTCCATTACTGCTTTCCCACTCCACCCCATACTCCACAGCCTGCTAACTTGTGATGCTGTCTTTGCTGTGCAGCTCTTCAGCTGTGTAACTCTTTCAGTTTAGTCTGGTATTGTCACCAAATTTCAAGAGCACTATTATTTCTCTATATGCATCACATTTTAATGCATGACATGTAGTCAAAACTCATTACTGCCTAAGATTTAGCAATAATTTTTTCACTGATTCTGAATCTCTCCTTTTGAATATATATGTATATACTTAGTGCTATTCATTAAAGACCTAAATTTTCCTCTCTTTTTCTATTTTTACAAACTTACAATTTTTTTTTTTACAAATTCTGCATATAACATAAAGACGAGAGAATAACATTTCTGTAGATCTGCAAGCATGCTCTTGAACATTTTACCAGCTCTGAAAGTTTGAAACCTTTTTTTTTTTGCATTTATAATTAATGCAAATTTCAGATACGAGGCAGAAATCTATAAACAGCCTCTTTCTGACAGTTCCTGCAGATGGAAAATTTCTTGGAGTCTCTGACAGCTGTTTTCTTCTTGCAGGAGGAATCTAATAATTAATCCATGCCATAGGATTTAAACCCCCAATTTCTATTGATTTTAATTTATTTATCAAGTTTAGCTCTATCATGGTAGCTTGCCTCTGCAATGTAAGTATACATCTATGTGATGATTTATATTCTGGGAGCATCTCAAGATTGCAGGCAGCTGAAGCCTCAGTAGCAGCTGGCACTGTACAAAACATTGTTGTGAAATTTCTAGCTTCCATGTGGAAGGTACAAAAAAAAAAAAAAAAAGAGTCATAGAAAAGCTTCCCTAACTCCTAGTCCGGTGACACAATATACTTGCTTCTGTCCAAGCCAATGACACTCTAGCATCCTTCCTTTGGGATCCAGTTTGACACCACTGGAATGAGCCAGTTGCCCATGACATGATGAAGAGTTTTGTCCCTCTTTCACTTCTGTGCTCACCCATTTCACTTTGGTCTCAATCAAACAGTATTTTGAGAGGTGGGGTATTTTACTGTCAGATGAGAGACCAAATACTGAATCTTTGTTGTATTCTAATCATACCTTTTGCCAGCAAGGTCTCAAATCCATGAAAATGTTGGTGGAAAAATGAGCTCTCATCTCAGGTTTGCTACTCTGTAAGCAAGCATTTACAAGCCAAGAACACAGCGCTTGTGAGGTATCTTTATGTAGTTTTTTTTCAGGCTGGAATATTGTGTCTAGCATTAGACTCCGTGTGTGCTTGCATGTATCTGAACATTTTCAGCTAGTTTCACACCCAACAACAGCTTTTTCTCCCAGAAATGCCATACGCCTTGTGGGCTTGCTGGGCAATTTTAATCGGTCAAACTCACCCATAGCCCGTTTTGACAATTACTGTCATCTGCAGCTTTACGTTAGCCCTCCAGCATTCAGGCAGACAGTCATGTCCTCAGTAAGGGAGGGAGGTTTTAAAAGCAGTGTTTATTGCTGCGGGAGTAGTTCCTCCACTGCTCCCATCAGCTGTAATTGTTAGTTTCATGCAGTCATTTGACAGTGACAAAACCACGCTTGCCTATAGGTTTTCATCTACAAAGCTATGATTATGATTAAAAGCAGACCTGGTTTGTTGGCTTCTATTTTTTTTTCTTTCACTTTTGCCAAATCTGAGAAATATTTTTTTTTTATTATTTTTTTTTCAGTTCTGATGAGCTGTAATGCCACACTTCAAAGTAATGCCTGCCTTGAATGTTGTGGCTCCACTGGACTCCTTTCTATGGTGATTGCTATTAAAATGTCAGTGCTTGGTAGTGGCTACAGCATTAGAGAATTTGAGATAGCTCACTTATTCCTTTTTTAAAACAGAGTGGAAATGGTTTGGCTATTGTCCATTACCCAGCACTCTAACTGTGAGCAAATATTGGCTTTTTACTGTGGGGCTTTTATGTCAGATCTAAGACAGAGGTAAAAATAATAATAATAATAAAATAAAAAGAAGCTATTAGTTCAATTATTACTGTTTATACATGTGATTTTATTAGAAAGCAGCCTGTGCTTTTAGTTGAGCCTGAATTTAAGATGTATCTGGGGAATAAATACAAAGTGAGTTGATGGGTCTGATCTCTGGGGAGACAGTAGGGAAAACATTGCTAACTGGGGAGCTTGTCACTTCTGAGCTTTGGAGAATGTATTCAATGAAAATATGCAGAACTCTGAGGGTAGAAGAAACCTGGTTCTCTTGAATGTCCTTACCCTCTGCTCTACCCCATCTCATATTCCCTTGGAAGACATTTTCTACTCCAAATGAGAAAATTTGGTTTCTCTGCTTCTTTGGGCTCTTTGTGCCAAGAGGAACCAGTCTGAATCTGGTGACTCAGAGACACATAGTAGTGTATTCTTTTTCCTAAAAAGACATTTCTGCAGCAATATTGACCACAGGGGGAGATTAGAAGCAGGGAGCTACTGAGGAAATCCCTCCTCCATAGAGGTATGTCTCAATGGTGTGCCATGGCGACTCATCTTCTTATCTTTTTAACCTTTCACACAAGCTTTCCCTTTGGCACACTGATGTGGCACAGCTGGAGTATGTTCACTGGCAACATGTCCTTGGAAGGAGGCTTGTCCTTCGTAGTCAGATGGAAAAAGCTATTAGTAACTCAGCGCTGTCTGGTCCTCTACCGTCTTGTCCTGTCACACTGTTGTTTTCATCACATTTTGTCTACATACCTCCTGGCACACGATAGCAGCTGGTCAGCCACATGCTTTGGTTGGATTACAGCTTCCATTTGCCACAAGGGCGTGACACAGTGTGGTGGTCCTACCCTGCTGGGCAGCTGAACTCCACCACAACTGCTCCCTCACTCCCCCTCCTCAAACGAAAAAAAAAAAAAGGGGGAGAAAATATGATGGAAAGGGCTCAAGAGTTGAGAGAAGGACAGGGAGATCACCCAACAATTATCATCACAGGCAAAACAGACTCAGTATTGGGTGATGAATATAATTTATTGCCTATCACTATCAGACTAGAACAGAGAACACCTGAGTGGTGCAGGGGAATGAGGGCTGCAGTCAGTCCCCAACACTTCATCTCCATTGCTCCTTCCCGGTCACTGAAACATCACTCCCTGGCTCGGCTCTGGCCAGCAGCAGGTCCCTTTTGGAGCCAGCTGGAGCTGGCTCTGCCCATAGACACCACCTCTGAAGTCCCCCCTGCTGCCAAAACCTTGCCATATAAACCCAGTACACACAGTCACATGGCACCAATGGTCCTACAGGAATGGGTTTCTCCATAAACAGAGGGAGTCAGTGGAAGGTTGGAAGCCTCTGAGACACAGGCTGATCCTCACACAAGTTCTTCTGTTCTGCTCATGCAGACACCAGTGTGATGGCTACCACTTGCAAGGGAATTACTGCGCATGCAGTTTAGACTTAAGCACCCAGCAGAGACTGTCACTTCCAGAGAAGATAAAGAGACGTTTTCCAAAACTGTCATACACACCAAGCTATTGTCAGCCATAGGTATTACATCCTGTATTACACTGTCATCTAGCAGTAGCTCTAGGTCTTAGCGGTGTGCCTGAGATAGCATAGCAAATGGTCAAATTGTACCAAAATGTGCTCCTGCAGAAACTGGGCAGGGCAGGCTGACAGATGCAATTGGAAGGTATGATGAGAGAGTTTTCTTGCATCATCAACATTGCTTGGCCTCCACTGATGCCAGAGTAGGGAGGGCCTTAAGGGGACATCTGGCATGTCTTAGTTAAACCCCTTCCTTAGTTAAACTAAAGGAACGCTCACCTGAGTGGGTGGGAGAGTGACATAGTCATGTTGAGATGATTCCCATTCACATGCCAGCAGCTCTTCTCAGAGGTTTTTTGAACTCAATGACGTGACCTTGTATGTAGTGCATTTTCTTTTGCGTAGGCAAAGCAAAATACGAGGCTTTGGAGGGTTTTGTCAGATCAGTATCTCTTTGAACCCATTGGGAAGTGGTGAGGAGAGATCATTCTTTGATGAATCAATTAAAATTAATTTTCCTGCAACCAAGCCAACTGTAGGCTCATTAATATGGGTAAATTTCTTGTTGGTCTGTCATTTTTCATTGCACTTTTATAACCCTGTCCCAACATGGTTGGGAAGTATGAAAAGCTTAAGCATAATTAATTCTCCTGAATAAGAGACTTGTATTTTTTTCCTCCCTCCATAGCTCTTGGAGGTCTTCCTCAGAGAAGCACGAATAGAATTTCTTCATTGTCACCTGCCAAAGTCTATTGGTGATAGCAAGGCAGTCTGTGATAGTTGTAAGCCTAAGTCCCCACCAATTAATGAAGCAGAATGGTGTTAAATGCCTGCAGAGATTTAGGTTGGAGCAGAGCCAGACATTCTCTGCCAAACAACAACACACTGGGGACAAGCTGTTGTGCATTATCTCCAAATTCAAGCTGACAGATGTTACTGTTACATTACTTATCTGAACACTCTGTGGTGACTGCATTCAAAAATGCTATATGAGCCTGGGTGAGGCACTCACACTAGGGAAAGAACTGGAGCCAACTGGGCTACGAAATAAGCATCTTAATCCTGCCACTCAGGGGAAGCAAGTGCTGGGGCCCCAGGCACAAGGAATGGCTTGGCAACAGGATGGAAGCTCAGCACAAGTTCAGCTGTCATTAGCTGCTAGCAAGAATTACAAATCTTCCTTCCTGGCCCACTGATACCCTAAAGTCGATGAAGGTCCCACATTCTCCCCAAACATGTTGGTAACCAAAAAGTCAGGATGCCATTAACCAGACTATTGAAGGAATTGTGGAAGTACGGAAGGAGGTATGGAAGCAGGAAGCAAGGTTTGCAGGTTCTGCTTTCTGTCACTGACCTTCTGTGTTCCAGTAGCATCTGGGGAACCTGTGGCTAGTGTAGTGTACAGTTGCTGGGGTGGTCTCTTGGGACGTGTAGATACCAGCTTGCGAATCTGCAAATGAAGGCCAAGCAGAGTCACCTTAACTGCCTGTAACCCATTCCCCCTCAGCTCCTTCTCTGCTTAGGGAAGGACTTCTCAACATGCTTGAGAAGGCTGAGGTAAGGAAGGGAACAAAAAAGCTACTAATCATATGAACTGACTACAGTGAGGGAGAGTCATTGCTTTACAACAGCAGAGAGTCAGGGAAGGGAAGAACCCTGCAAGCAGTGTAGGGGCTTTCACGGAGGCATCACAGGAAAGATTTGTAAGTGGCAATGGAGATACAAGGGCTATTTAATGCAGGAGTAGAGCTGGTCAAAAATATTTGCACCTGGAAATGTTTCATCCCTTGATGTTCCAAAAATGAGAGAGATTTGAGAAGGCATGTGATTGGGCCTTGTGAGCCTGTGCTTTAGAGAAGACCATGTGTTGCTTAGTCACTAGGCAGACCTGGGACTGGGCCTCCGTGCCAGGCGGGGAAGGCACATGGGTTTTCTGGCAGAGTTTAGCTGTCAGAAGAAATAAACGCATAATGCTTCGGAACTGGTTGGTACTTCCAGTATGTCCCTAGCCAAGTGCTGAGCTTCCCGGGTTTACACAACACTTTAATTTGTCGTTGCAGGTCTCTTACTGCTCAGCAAACTGGTGAACAGACAAGAGTCACTGTGCAGAGACTCACAAGCCATAGAAGGAGGTATGCTGGAAGAATATTTACCTCAGCCTTGCCTCTCCAGAGCAGGAATCAGTTACCGGCACATCAATGGCATCCCTTATGCTTGCTGAGCAGCCATTCCTTGTCCCATCACATTCTTCCACACCACTCTAAGTATGTGTTTATGTTCTTTCTCACATCTTTTGCTTTATTTTAGTCACAACAATTTTGGTGCTGTCTTTGGATAGAACAAAGTCAGGGATTTACAGGGAAAGAGATAAAGTGTTTAAGAAGCTTTTTACAGCCAGCAGTAGTCAGGTGTGTTTTAGCACAATAATTCACTTTGTCAGTGCAATGCTCTCTCCCTCTCTTCTGGTCTCTTGACCAGACAATAGTGTTTGTTATGGCACAGAAGATCTGTTTGGATGCAGGACCCAACAGACAGGGCTGTGCTTATCCCCTGACATCAGCTGGTGCCATATCTGAAATCCTGGAATGTTGTTCTCTTATCATGTATGTCCAGAAGTTTGCATCAAACCTGCAGCACAGCTGGCTTCCATGGGGCACCTGGTCTTAACTGGAGACTTCCAGTCATTTATCTGAGAGTGACTACTACCAACCCTGGGACTACAGGACATCATACACAATGAATTCTGCATTTGCATTGTTTGTCATGCTGACTGCTGCATTGGGTTTACATGGCAAGGTTTTGGTGGCAGGGAGGCTTCAGGGGTGCCTCTGTGAGCAAAGCCCAGCAGCTGCCCCATGTCAGAGCAGAGCCAGCTCCAGCTGCTCCAAAGGGACCTGCCGCTGGCCAGAGCTGAGCCAGGGAGCGACGCTGGGTGGGCCTCTGGAAGAGCAGGTTGAAGAAATGGGAAAATAAGTCCGTGGAGCAGGTGGATGTGGCCTGGAGGAGAGTGCGGCCCATGAAGCCACAGGAGCAGTCCCCGGGCCGGAGCTGCAGCCCATGGAGAGGAGCCCACGCAGGAGCAGGGGGTCTGCTGCCCATGGGGGACCCTTGCTGGAGCAGTTTGCTCCTGGGGGATGGATGGACCCCATGGTACGGAGCCATGTGGGAGCTGTTCTTGAAGAGCTGCTGCCTGCGGGCAGCCCCCGCAGGCTCAGTTCGGGAAGGACGGCATCCCGTGGGAGGGACCCCACGGGGAGCAGGGGCAGGGAGGGACCGTGAGGGAGCGGCGGAGATGAAGCGTCAGGGGCTGACCGCAGCCCCCATTCCCATTTCCCCTGCGCTGCTCGGGAGGAGGAAGTAGAAGAAAGTGGATGGGGAGAAGGTGTTTTAATTTTACTCTTAGTTTTCTATGCTGTAGTCTGTTATCAATAGGCAATAAATTATATTTATCTCCATATGCTCTCTGTTTTGCCCATCACAATAATTTTTGAATGATCACCCTGTCCTTATCTCAACTCTCGAGCCCTTTGTATCATATCTTCTCCCTTTTTTTGTTTGAGGAGGGGTTTGAGGTGGGGTTCAGCTGCCCAGCATGGTAAACCCACCATAACTACAAACTCTCCTGAGCCTTTATAGCTGCAAGTGAGAGAGACAGGAAGAGGACTTGAACAATCTTTGCTTTGCATTAATTTCTCACATTACTTACTAATGTATAAAGTGTTCAGAAGTTTTATTCTTTATTCATTTTGTGTTTTGTTTTGTTTTAAACAAGCAAAAGGTTTTGCCTTCGTTGTTTTTCCTGGAAGATCCTTGGTCTAGGGGAACTGTAGTAATCACACATGAATAAAATGCAGAATAAATACTCTTAATTCAGAGAACTACTAGACTTGGAAGAAAAGCCCATTGTGAGATTCTTGATATTCCACTTCTGTTGAGGGCTTACTGAACACCCATGTTCATCTACAGCATGCCTTAAGTGAGGCAGGAATGTCTTGTCTCAGCATCTGAGAAAGCAAATGAGGGCAGACTATTATTACTATTACTATTACTATTACTATTACTATTTAAAGTACAAAACACGTGCAGTCTCTGAGAAACAAGAAAGAATTCAAAGTGAAGAATGGCCACTCTGTATGTCAGCATTAAAGAAGCTTAGATCAGTTCTTGTAGGGGAAAAAACAAACAAACTAACAAACAAAAACCACCACAAAACAACAGCAGATCAGTTTTACCTTCACCAAACATTTAATTGTAGTGAAGTGCTTATGTCTCTCCTGTTTGCCAAGCTGCTTATGAAGGACAGTTAGCTGTTTAAGGGGGCACTCCATGCACTACACTTATGTAAGTATGTAGTGGACTTTACAGCAGGCAAATGGATTTCCATCTGAACAATAAATACATCTAAATATCTGACTGTCATCTAGTCTGCTGTAATTTTGTCGGTGTCATAGCCTACAATAACTTAGTAAGTTACATCTTTTTCAGTTATTTCATCTCATCACTCCCAAGAGTCTTTCTGACATTTGTTCCTTGGATAATGTTGACGTGTGTTGCAAGAGTCCTTAGAAAAATCTGCATATGTAAAGAACTCTTACAGCTTTGGGGTGGTTCTTACTGGGAGATCTCAAAGGGGCATCAGTATCATTTACTTATCCTCACTTCACCATGGGGGAAAATGAGGAGCTCTGTAGCTGTGGCTTCTCAAGTAAGTGAACAGTATTCTAATTACTGGACGTTGTGCTCCTTTGTGCTGTGCATGGGGATGGTTCTCCACAGCCTGTTCTTGTTCATGACTAGTGCTCCTGTAGCTGTAACCTAACCCTCACAATCTCAGTGAATGAGAGAACTCATACACCCTGCTTAGGAAATTTCCATTAAAATGCTCTCATTTTTCTTCCCCTGAATGTAGTGCAGAGCTGTGCTGAGCTGACCTAAAAAAACCTTCATGAGCAATCACCATTTGCCAGCCTGTGAATTTAACAGAGTAGTGGACATTTTATTTTTTTTCTCTTTGCCATAGCTTGTTAAGCTAGTTTGGCTCATCTCCACACTAAAAATGGCTGCAGTCACACAGAAGATGAAGCATCTTGTTTTTAGAGAGAAACAAGACATCATTAGGAGCTTCTTAATGATATTCCGTGACATTACATGAAAAAAACTACACACACCTTGCGTCTCATCCCCATTTAGCACTGTAAAACCCAGTTCTTCATTTAATCTTCTAAATAGGAATGGCTCTCAGTCTGTAACCTGTGTGTCCACAAACAGTTGGTAATAGAAATGCTAGAATTTCTTCAAGTGTTATTTGGAAAAAAATAAAAGTAGTGGATTTTTTTTCCCCAATTTTCTCAGGTGAGTTTCTGCACCAAGATGTTTTTCAGAGAGATAACTTCTATTAATCTATTCATTTATAAATGCATACACCTGAAATGTTCACATATGGACTGTGATTTGCCATGCTGAGTCTTCACAATAAAAGGGGATTCTTTGTGGCTGAGGATTGAATATCTGATGAGCATCTGTTCAGCTGTTGATAAGATAGAGAAACTTGGAAAGGTGTCTCATTTTCAACAGTTTAAAAGCCAAATGATAGATATTGGGTCCCTGTATGCAGAAAATTTACAGATTATCTGTCTAAGAAACTGTATTAGTAAAGAGTCCCAGCTCAATCATGCGTGGGCTTCAGAGCAATGGCTTAGATAACCAAGTTTGAAGTGATCGTACACATACTCTGGCTATTTTCAGCACTGATCAAGTGGAAGTTGAAATAGAATATGTAGTTTTAATGCCTTAATTCCATATCAATGCGCATTTTCCTTTCCATGCAACCTGGCCTTTGCTTGGTTTTGACTTCTTGAACCAGTAGTTGAAAAACTGGAAAGACTTTTTGTGTGTGTGTGTGTGGATTTTAAAATTATTTTTATCTAAAAATGAAATAGAACTGAAATACATTTTTAGACAGGCATTTTTTGCATGCTATGGTCTAAATTACTCACAGCCCATCTGAAGCATTTGACACATAAGTTTTAAAGAAGTCTTTTTCTGACTCAAAAAAAACATCTTAGTTGCTGCAGCTAATAGCTGAGCTTGCCTAACATACTGCTATATCTGACCCCCTAACAGAACAATATTATTAAGAAAATATTAAGAAAATCTGAAAAAAAAAAAGTTGACATTCCACAGACCTAGCAGAATTCTACTTCCCTTTAAATACTGAAAGTTCAAGAGAGTATGGGTATTTGACATCACATGCTCTAGCCATTTGCCTTTTTTAATTGTAGCTTCAGCACCTATCTCAAGACGTCTCTAAAATCACCAGAGACAGGATGTAGCAGAGCCACTGTTCACAGGGAATATCCGAGTGCAGTTATAGTCTTGTTTTACATGAAGGGAGGAAGAGTTTGGAGAGAGAGCACTAAAAATCTTGGCTGATATTTTTTAATTGGCATACTCCTAGTATGCCAACACACGATGATGACACAATGCTGTTCTGTATTGCCTTTTCATTTAGAAGTCGGGTATCTTCCCCAGGAATGTAGTCTGTGCCTCCATTGCTGTCAGTGAGCATTGGGAGCTTGTAAGACCGCTGCACATTGCATCCTAAAACTAATGTCTAGAACAGAGATCACTCTGGAAGTTATGGCACCTCCATAACTGGAGTGCTTTTTCACCATAACCACTCATGATATGCCTGCTGATTTCTTCATCGTGTTCCACTCAAGAATGTTTTACCTGACAAAGTGTGCTTTTAAAGTGGGGAAAAGTAGATTGCACCAGCCTAATTACTGGAATTATCTTTCTGCATATTTTTAATAATAAAGGAGATGTTGGTTCCAGAAACAATTTACCTCCACTGCAGAATGAAGCCTGTCAAAATCAGCTGTTTTCCCTCTTTGGTATCTAAACCCTCTCGGGGAACACACTGCTCTGATAAGGTTATTCTGTGTTGTAGTGGGTTTACGTGGCAAGGTTTTGGTAGTGGGGAGCTGCAGGGGTTGTTTCTGTGAGCAGAGCCCAGCAGCTGCCCCATGTTACATAAGGGCCAACTCCAAAGGGACCTGCTGCTGGCCAGAGCTGAGCCAGTAAGTGATGTTGTCTGCACCTCTGTCAGTGCAGATTTAAAAAGGGGTAAAAAAGATGCTGCTGCACAGCAGCTAGGAGAGAGAAGGGTGAGAACCAGCTCTGCAGCCCCCCAGGTGAGTGCAGCAGGAGGGCAGGAGGTGCTCCAGGCAGGCAGCAGCAGTTCCCCTGTGGCCTGTGCAGGGAGAGGCCCCTGGTGGAGCAGGCTGTCCCCCTGCAGCCCATGGGTCCCACACAGAGCAGATCTCCATGCTGCAGCCCCCCAGTGGAGGAGCCCCTGCTTGAGCAGGTGGATGTGGCCTGGAGGAGGCTGCGGGCCATGGAGAGCACCCGCAGGAGCAGGCCCCAGGCCAGAGCTGCAGCCCATGGACAGGAGCCCACGCAGGAGCAGGGATCTGGGGGGAGCTCAGCTGCCCACCCGAGTAAAACCACCACAGTGCTTGTTTGACCCTGAGATTAAGAGTCTCATGCGCTGCATGTCTGGGGAAGAAGCCACAGTGCAGGGAACGGGGGTTCCTCAAGCTGGCTGTTTCTTAGGGGAGCCAGTGAAAAGTACCTTCTTGATCTATTAATTTCCTCAAACACAGACCTCACATGGAGCTTAGAGCAAATAAAGAGCTTGCCCCTGCAAACACACATGGCAGTGGCACTGGCATGTATTGGTCATAGCAGCATTGGGCTCAGTCTGAGTAAGTATTGTGGGATGCAGATAATATGGGCTGATTCTCTGTGAAAACCTTGTGGTTGTATCTTCTGACTGTAAAAATAAAAATGAATTAAAAAAAAAAAACTCACGCGTGCAATGGTCCCAAAGAAGAGTTTTCCTATGGGAAAGAGTATCAATATTTCCTATGAGATGCTTATTTCACTTTCTTTTTTCTAACATGATGCAGTACTTTTATGCTCAACATCACAACTTCTGACTTGTCCCTGAGGCAGTAAAATGAGGATAAGCTGTGTGCAACTTGCCACTCAGCGAGTTTTATGTATATCACAAGTTCTGGATCCAGTGGTAAAGTTGTTATCATTGCAAATCAGTTTTTCACTCTTTTGATTTTAAGATTCAAACGTGCTTGCACATAACCATTGTCAGATGACTGTAGTTTGTTCACAGGAATGCTGCTCTGTTCTTCCTAAAGACAACTAAATTGTAATAGCAAAACTTACATTAAAATTTTGGTAATCATATCTAGATGCCAAATCTTATAAGTTTTTGACAAATTAATAAATAAATAAATACCTCCATTAAAATAATGTCCACGTTTCTCCTCAGTTATGTTTCTGTTCTATTTGTGCATCAACAAAATTACTTTCATTCATTTCCCACTGTAGCCTGGTAAGAATTTCACAGGAAAGCACTGCAAAAATGTATGAAATCACCTTTGTGGTTTTTTTTTCTTTTATTGTCTGTGATTCCATTTAAAAAGAACATCATACCATTTACCCACATCATGCAGGAAAAAGCAGCAGGCAAATAACAAATGAAATTTACATTCACAAAGTTTCTACTTTAAATAATCTGGCTGCTTGGAGGGTACTGCATGCATCTTAAAGAACGCTGGGAAGCATTTCTACTAGAAAATGCATTGTTAGATTGAGTTTTGCTCTGTGCATGTGTGTGAGCGAGGGGGGGGGAGAGAGAGAAAATAAGCAATTTTTTTTAATGGCAGTACTGAAACATTTTACTAACTCAGCACATGAAGAAACGGTATCTTGATAACATATTCAGAATGGATACAGACAAGTTTCAGATACATAAGACGTTACTTTGAGGTCACAACAGCTGATTTCTAACAACGCTT
The DNA here is from genome assembly GCF_040182565.1 of Anser cygnoides. Lineage (NCBI taxonomy): Eukaryota > Metazoa > Chordata > Aves > Anseriformes > Anatidae > Anser > Anser cygnoides. Next base: position 30,707,334 of record NC_089912.1, on the reverse strand, counting down.
ATTCTAGCACAGTAAGCTTGGCAAAAAGATGTATTCAGCAGCATTGGTATGGTGTTTCTTGATGAAGGAGAGGGGCTAGGAAGGACCTAAGCCAACATACGGTACTAGAAACATAGACAGAGGAACTCCAAAGTGATCTAGCACATGATCTCGTATCTCATTTTATTTTAAACACAAGAGTATCATTTATAATTAATATTGCAGTCTGATTTCATATGGCTTTCTCTAAAGATATATGTGAGTTCACAAAGGTCAATGGCAAACTCAATTATTTGCACTCCAAAAGGTGGAGGCCCTTTGACATTTTTTAGTAGCCAGAAAGGTCTTGGAGCTGTGGAGGAAAATGGCTGCAGTGTCTAGCCACCGACCTTTCAGTATAAATAAAAACTATTTAACAACCCTCCCCCCAAACAAAACATAACAAAAAGCAAAACAAAAAAAAAAGAAAAAAACAACAACAAACAAAACTCATACACCTGAGTTTGAACAGACCAGAGATGCAAATAAAACAATGGCATGAAATGACAAAGAGAAATTCAGAATCCAGACAATGAACCATACTTCTCTTTGGTCTTAAGTTCTTCAACACCTGCTTGAGTGCTGAGGGGGAAGGTGTCTGAGACAATGCTTCTCACATCCATACATGTGCCAAAGGTGTCAGGCACAATGCTGGCACTTCAGGGTGGGAAGGGAAAAGGACGGGCACCAGGGAAGGGGCAGTGCCTGCTTTTGAGTCTGTTCAGAGTAGCTTAGGCACCTTGGGGAGGGAGGAATGACTTGGGAAGAAGTCCAGAACTCATGCAAAGTGCCAAAAGTTATGTGATGCGAAACCAGTAAAACCTGCCCAGTACCTGTGGTAGGTCTTCTGTCACATGCGTTTATTGAAAGAAAAGGAAAATTAAAAGGAAAACCAGCAGTTCACACCTGACTGAGCTCTAAGTTGTCCATGGAGAAAGGGCTGCTGTTAGTCTGGAGAGCTAAGGTAAAGAAGTGATGGCACAGCTGGGCCAGGAAGCTCCCACAATGAAAAACACTCAGCAAGCATTACTTAATAAGACCCCTCTCCTTTCCCTCCTGCTCTGTGAGCCTAGCTTGCAGCGTACTAAACTCAGCTTAGAGTTCTCATGGCCTTTTTCAGAGTTTGGGTCTGGATGTTCACACAGCTCAGGAGCACAGCTCACAGAATAAAATACCTTATTTTTAATACTGTAAGTGCAGGAACACCATTACTTGCCTGTGATATTTGAGCACAGGCCATGCAAGATCCTGACTTAGACCAGTCAGTCGATGACACAGCTGTTGAGGCGCAGTTAGAAAAAAATAATACCAAATACTCTTCCTTTCTCTCTCTCCTGGCCCTCTCTCCTCCCTTTTCTTCATCTTCCACACACATGTGCACACAGCTACCCATCAAGGTGTCAGCGAGACTGTGAAAAACAACAATCAACTAAACAACTGGCAGTACCCTCCAATAAAGAGGACACCAGGCATCAAACCCTGCTTCTACCCCAGGGACAGTATTTGGATGGATGAAGTGAGTCCATGATGGGGGCTAGGGAAAGGTCAACAAGCAAGTCTTAGAAATAAGTCCAAAGCAAAGCAGAATGAGCTCATCTTCTTGTTTGTTTGATTGATTGATTGTTTGTAGACTCCTCCAGAACAAGGCTAGGGGAGAATAGGAACAGATATATTCCTTTCAGCAAGGGCACATGTATGCTGCTTCTACTTATGCATTAGAGAACGTAGGCCACTGACATTTGTCAGAGTGTTTCGGAAGTTTTGATGTTGGCATGTCTGTAGATTTCACTGCCAATGAAGCAAAGAGCCTGGCTGTCTGCCTTTTAGTTTTCAGGGGTGTTGGATTTAGTTCCCTCTCAGAGCACCAAAAATAGCTGCTGCCTTTGTGACAGGAGAATTTTCAGTTCTTTGAGGTCTACTTAAACAGGCTTAAATTAGTAGTTGCTGAATTTGCATGGGGTGAGCAGGACACTCTCCCTAGAAAATGATAAATTGCTCAGCACTACTGTGCTATACCCAAGCATTGATAAAGAGATAAAGAGTGTTCTGGGTCATTAAAGTCTTAGCGGGAGACACTCATCTTGCTTTAAATGAAAATTAGGGCAAAAAACACACTGACATCTGAAAGAGTAAAACCTGCCTTCTCTCTCCCCTGCAAAACCCATTGCAGCTTGCACAAGACTGAATGTGTCTTGTTTGTAGGTCCAACTTGAAATGGGTTGCTTCTTTATCAGCTGGTTCTGACTTGCAGATCAAATGTCCTCAGCCTCCACCTTGGATTTGGTAGAAGCTTAGGACTGAAGCAAGTTGGAAAGCAGCAAGGACTGCTGGTACACCCAAATAATAAATGGGTGAGGAGGACAAAATATATTTCTTTTGTTTCATAACAGCTTCTCCTTACTTAGAGATGTGCTAAAAAACAGAGTTCACATTAGTTCATATTAGTTTACATAGTTAAGGTAACAAGCCTTAACTATGATGCTTCTGCTAACTTGAAAGGATGATAAATAACTTTTAAAATTTATTCAGGGAAGTACTGGAATCTTTGCCTAAACTCAGTTCTGCTGAACAAGTGAAGTAAAGAAGTTCCATTGGAGTAAAATGCTTTATTTTAGGTACATAATGAGGTATTTCAGATTGCATTCCTTTTTGTTGTCAGTAGAAAGCATATATTTGCTTCCAAATCTGTTTCAGGTACTTAGGAAAGACATGTTGCTCCCATGACAGGGACAAACAATGCTAATTTTGCCAGGAAAACAACGATTCTCCTACAAGATTGTGAGACTGGGATGCTGTGATGCTCTTGCAGCAGCTATGCAGAGATGTGGCCAAATGCAAAAACATAGGATCAGTTCTTCAGATAACAGGCCAGATAACTTAGTGACTGTGTTCAAAATAAGTCTGTGTATATGCAACTCTGTGTGTGTACTAGCAAGTCAACTTCTCCAGTAGAATTTGGCTTTTCTTTTGCAGTTACTCAATGCTTGTAGTGCTGTACTGGAAAATATCTGTGTCTAGGAAAGGCTTTAAAGATAATAGATATTTTTTCCCACCTTACTAGAATCAATGGATGCCCCACACTGTTATAATACTAATTAGCTCCTGCACAGCACTAGAGGAGCATTGTGCAATTCATCCTTACTATATCCCTTTACAGTAGGTATTGACTGAAACCTACATTTTACAGCTGGAGAAAATAGGGCAGAAAAATAAGTGACCTCCTCAAGGCAGCAGAGTAACTTAGCATGAGACAAAGGAGGCAAACTTAAGATTTCTGGATCTTCAGGGCCATATCTAACATTCAGGCCACCACTCTCTCCCACAACTGCAGAGAAGGGTGGGCAGGACACAGCAGTAACAATATGCTGAAGACCAAATGTCTGTCGTGAAAGCACTGCTGTGAATGAGATTGCAGCATACGGCACTGGGCAGAATGAGGAAGTTTAGTTAATTGAAGTGACAAAAATTCTTGGACATTGACTTCAAAAGGGTGGGGAGGTCCTCTAACAGAGCACCACACACCTCACTGTGGTTCCAGCTCTCTGTATGGCCCCTGTCAGACGAAATCTACTCATTCAAGTTAAGTGTATGGCTACTTCCCAAAGTGGCACGACTCTTGCTTAGATTCTGAGGCATTTAATTTCTGCCAGCATCTGAAGGCAGATGACTCACTTCTTCCACAGTTCTGAGTGATGTCAGCTGTGTAAGCCACGCATGATTTACCTTCCAAATAATCTCTTATTTATGCCAGTGATGGAATTAAAACTGAAAAGCTCCGATTCCACGGGAGAACTGAGACGTTCTTTCCAAGGGTAGATGTGGTCAACAACAAATGGCTAGTGTGACCCAATCAACAAGAACATTAATAAAAATAACGAATAATTATTATCAATAATAATAATAAAAATAATTAAAGAAAACTAAAGAGGCCACTGTTCACACTTAGTGAACACTTCTTCCTGCTTTGGGTCAAAATGCATGTGAAGTTGTTCCTTTTCTATGCTTAATGTACAGTTGCCTTATTTAACATACATATTACTATGGCTTATAATAAAAGTTGTGTAGTCTGCAGCTTTTTAATCTTTACATCAATTCAGAGGCATCTACTGGATATAACTATGTACAAAAAAGGAACGGATGAGTCTTGGGGTAGAGGGAAAGGGAATAGGCAGAGGGGAATGGGAAGCGAAGGAACTCCTAGTGAGCAGTAGAGGGTAGAGGTGGGCGGGGCTGCGTGATGGATGGCAAGATTGTAAATCCCCACTGGGCAAAAGAGAAATCCTTTGCAGTACTGTTAGTGCCCATCTAACAGTCTGCAGGTGTTACTTCTTGAACATGTCCTGCAGGGGCCCTGGTAGGTATTTGATGACTGTGTCTAGAATGCTCTCTTCTTCCTCCTCCTCCTCGTCCCCACAGCCAGGAGGGATCGCCTTCTTTGGACGCGTCAGACTCCCTTCAGCATTAGCTTCCAGTGCAGCCTGGGCCTCTGCTTCCTTTTCCTCCTTCTTCTTTATCCCATACTGCAGGAGAGAGAGAACACATTGTCAGTTGCACACTGGACAGGATGGCAGATGAAGTCCTAACTCTTCCCTATATACAGCCCAGTGGACAGGCAGCTCTCTCAGAACAGGACAGTCAGATGCTCAGATCACTCAGAAACAAGTATGGAAGAGAATCTGGGACTATATAGCTGTGGGTCTAACAAAGACAGTACCAGCTCTGTGTGTTAATACAGTTTTGGGGTGTTACTCTACTGCTGTTGAACCTACCCTTTCCTATTACCAAGTCTGATGCTCAAGCTCTTCATCTGAAATGATTTTGAAATTCCATCTGCAACATTTTACAGTAAAGGATTATGGATGAGGCAAAACTTCAGAAACAATCAACCAACCAACCAAACAAAACAGAAACACACAAAAAACTATTCTCAACAAAATAAAGCGAACCAGAAAGGACAGACTGCAGTAAAAATGACAGTTTTAGACAATCTTATGTGGGAGATTTTCTATACCAGCCCATTCCTGTTCTTTTGGTATAAATGGGACAGAAAGACCTCTCAATGAAAACGAACCTTCATAAGAAATTCTGACTGTATGTGCACACCAAACTCTACACTTCTTGGAGTAAAGCTGACATGCTGTCTGGAGGGAAACATCTTTATGACTGCAAGTATAATGGATACCTGAAATTTGCCCCTCCCATTGAGAATTAAACAATGAAAGTATGAACTATGATAGCATGAAACTATGACTTTACATGAATAACCAGAATTTCATTTTATGATTTTATATTCAAAATGCTAGATTTAATGGGAGAGTAAAGATATGCCTGACTACATCAGACTGGGCAGAGAAGTGCTGTAGTATCCCTACTCCCACAGTGACTGGGATTTTCTTTCCAACTTCTAGTTTGGAGGCATGTCCAAGGAAAATAATTTCTGCACCACCAGCTCTCATCACTCCTCAGCCTCCATACATTTCAGCAAAAGTGTTTGCACTGAAATTTTAGAGATTATAGTGATAGATGATGAAAATAAAATCAACTCAAACTGTCACATGTAAATCTATAGCAACAAGGATACCTGCAAGCTACCTTCTTTATCACTTACAATTATTTCAGTTCAGCTACATTAGAGAGGCATTTGACCTTTGTGAGGAAGGGGAAGGGCATTCAAGTTTGCTGTAACAGCTGCCAGCTTCAAAACTCTTGCTGTGTAAGAGCCGCTCCTTTATTTCTGCCTAAATATTAATTACAGTACCAAAATGGAATTAAGATTGCTCTCAGTATATTGGAACTGTGAGGTAACTAACCAACCTAAGCCCTGCAAAAGCTAGCAGAACACATTGTATGAACAAGGACCTCTGAAAAGAAAATTAGATATGATTTCAAAAAGATCAAAGAATTGTGTTGGTACAAAGTGTTCAGTATTTTCTCAGTATCAATAGTCATCATTCGTATTTGGGATGACAGTCTGCAAGGTTGAAACCAGCAACTTCAAAAAAAACAAGTTCTCTAAATCAGTTCTTCCAAGCCAAAATGTTCATTAATGACATTTATCTTACAATTTTTATACCCAGTGGATGCCAGTCACACCAGATTTCATGGGAGAGATGCTCAAGACAAATGATGATCTGAGGCAAAGGAAGCGTCTCATTGATTTGCAGCCACAGGGCTGAACACTAAAAAAGAAGATCCAACATAGTGTAGCCAACACTGCAGGGGAAATGAGACGCGCTGCAAGTCTGCAGACTGTGTATGGCTGACTTGTCCCTCTCAAGTTACAGGTAAATGTCCCCAGGAGTTTCTCAGCATCTTTTATCTACAGACATGACCTTGCTTTACCATCTACAGGAGAAGAGAAGTAGTGGAGACAGCACAAATCACAATAACCCACCAGACCTCTGCAGCTGTCAAATCCTCCGTCTCAGTACAATTACGAGCTCATGGCCAGTGGACTCTATAGCTCATGAACTTGTTGAACAAACAGCCAGGGCACAGGAAACTGCGGAACAAAACAACCACTCAAGTGCTACTGTGTACTAGGACAGAGGGAAGCTCAGTGTTTATATGAAGGAATTAGGACTGTATTTGTCAGCCTGTTCTTATACCTTTCTTTAGGAAGCCTCTACTGATGGCCCTCAGTGGATTGCATGGTGCTAGACTGACCTTAGTTCTTACAGTATATGGCCAGTCTTACTGCTTATTCAGGGTTATACCTTAAAGATGGTGGTAGTTTTTAATGCTGTTTATAATAAAAACATAATGCTGTGTAATTTGCAGGTGAATAAAATGGTATTTTTTAGGATTGAAATTGCTTCAGGTGAAGTCGTATTACAGAGAGTCCTGAAGTAACAGGTACAAAATTAAAACAAGCATCTCAGTGTCTTCACTTTAAATATTTTATGGTAAGTCAATACGTAACTGAAATATATGTATACATATAAAAAAAAAAAAAAAAGAACTTTTTTCATTCTCTGGCGTTCCTGAGGATGGGAGGATATTGCATTACCTCCAAAACATGTGAAGGATGAGAACAATTTCATCTTTTTCTCAAAGTCCAGCCCCACAAATTTTAATATCAGAAGCTGCATTTGTGTGATTATCTGCTTGACCTTCATTTATGCCACCATATAGTTAATAGCATTTTAAACTACCCTCTGGCTCCTAAAGTCCTTACTATGCTGTTACGTGAGGATTGTTTGCACTGCATCATATGTTGGTAAAAAACTGGTAGGCTGGAGTCCTCAGACATCAGGTGGAAACTTTACCCCTCACTCATTGACTGCACGTCAGGAAAGGAGCAGGCTAACAAGGCTGCCATTGACCTATAACTTAATTCCACTTTTACTTCTGCTTTGCACAGGAAGCAGAAGCAAGTGCATGATCCAGAGACAGGTTGGGAATTAGATCTAACTCTAATGGCACTAAGGGTAATAGGGAATAGGGGGACTGATGAGCCAAGGTGCGATTGCAGCTAAAATGTAAACGCAGTAAAAATATACTTAGTATTACTTATGACAAGTTACCACTGCTTGCTAAACATGAACAAATCTATCTAGCAAATATCTAGGTCACAGGATAAATAATTCAGTAACATCATAGTTAAGACACCTGCAGAAAGTTACTGCTTATCTCTGGGTCAGTGCTGGAGCCGACTCCTCAGGAAGACAGACGGAATTAAGGTTCAAATGAACGGTTGTCTGTGGGTTAGATTTGGAACTGACTCCTTAGGATCAGGTGATTTCCTTGGAGAAGCTAAGGAAATACGGAAAGGCATGGTCATGGAGTTTTGAGAGAAATACAGAGACAACTCCAAAGGTGCAGGATGGGACCAGCAGAAGATACCCAGTGCAGAGAATCTAGGTGTCTGAGAACAACCTGCTGCTAAGGTGAACATCTTAGCCCACTGACTTGCACAAGATGCCCCTGTCTGTACCCTGGATGGGTCCTCAAGCAACAGAGTGGTCTTGCTGACCTTGGGAGACCTTGGGAACTGGAGAAGCTTAGAATAACCACAACATTATCCTACTAATATTTACTGTGATTGTATGCTGTTAAGATTATTGCAGTCACATGCTGCCAGTTGCAATATTTAAACATAATCATATCATATTGCATACTTCCAAACTTAAACAAACATAACATACATAATTGTATCTGCGATTTCCATGGTTGAACTAGCATGTTTTGTAAGTCTGTATAAACTATTATGTATCACTATGTATATACTTTATAAGGTCACATATAAAGCTTCTTTCACCACTGGGAACTTTCACTGCACAATTTTCTTCCCTCCTAATACATGGACACGCAGATAATGAGGACTGGTGCTCTTGCTGCTTGCTTTGCACAGGTCTTGCAGAACATACTTGCAGTGTCAGCTGCTGTGAATGTAAGGAAGGTAAACAAGGGAATGCTTTAATCTTTTCAGTAGAGAAGGAACCATGTTCCCTTGGCTAGCTTGATGTGTTCACAACTCTGACTAGCACAAGGTTCACACAGAATGACACAGAGTGTCATGTGAAGCCTGCAGTGGGCAGCGGGATGCAGCTGAATGTTATAATGCTTTGCGAAGACAAATCCATGAAGTTTCTGAGAGCTGTAATTCCGTGGTGGAAAAGCACATCCTAGGAGGACCCATCTGACCCATCTAAAGGTTGGACTAGATGAACTTAGAGGTCTTTTCCAACGTGAATGGTTCTGTGATCCTGTGATTTCTAGGATTCTGTGACCAGCACATGCCATGGCTAGTAGCAGCTGCCAACCAAGTCAGAGAATCACAGAATTGTTAAAGTCAGAAGGGACCTCTATAGTTCATCTGGTCCAACCCACTACTCAAGCACAGACACCTACAGCAGGTTGCCCAGGACCATGTCCAGGTGACTTTTGAGGATCTCCATGGAGGGAGACTCCACAAGCTCTCTGGGCAACCTGTGCCAGTGCTCTGTCACTCACACAGGAAAGTTTTTCCTGGTATTCAGATGGATCCTACATATGCCCTGCTGCGTTGTCTCTCCTGCAGATGTCAGGGTGGTTAAATTCCCCCAAGACTCCTCTACTGTGGCTACATCTGGATGGTTGGTATCTGGAGGTGTGCATAAAGGAACCCCACAACACAGCTGTGCACCATCTGTGGTGATGGGAATTGTTCACGGTTGTCTTCACTGTGGATGATTGGCAATGTTGCTGTTTCACTGAGAAAAAAACTCTTCCCAAGGTGCTCTGAGAAGCCCAAAATTAGTCTTCAGTCTGTATCCCAAGAAAAAATGCTGCATATCAGCTAACAGTTTACATTTCTAGGAAAAGTTTGGCATATGGGTGATGCTGGTTACATTTCTCTTCAGGGAATTTGTGGTTTTGTGTGGTTGCTGAGTCTATGAACAGATGTAGCCAATACGGCCATCTCTGTAACTGCTGTTTTATTCGCTTGTTGAGCTTTTAAAAGATATCTGAGAGATTTCAATGCCCGTTTCTTATCTTGCTTCATATACAAATTATAGGACACCTTTTCTCTTCTTACACAGCCCTGTCTATGAAATTTAATTCACATTCCAACCCACAACAACAACAAGAACATAATTATCAGCCAAAGTTGAAAATATATATTTAGAGAAGACAATCAGAGGGCAACTTGCCCACCCTACTACCTCAGGGGTCATCTTGACCTGAACATGTCTTTTTCTTAGAGACCTCAGCTGCTGGAGAATTCTCACCTAATCTGGAACTTTGCAAGCATTTACCATTAAAAGATTTATCCTCATGTGTTACCTGATTCATTCTGAAATGGCTTTTTAAATCAAAGAAATATGGAAAAGTGAAAAGACACAGGTATAAGAAAAAGATTTCTCTTTCAACTGTCCTGTTGGGCTTCACTTATTATTTGTCCTGCTATTCTTTCTCCGTCATTACCAAAGGGAACGCCAACCTGGTGTTCTTCCAATCTTCCTGTTATTGACTCATGAAGCCTTCTGCCAAGAGCACATGTAGAGTACTGGGTTTTCAGGACAAGGTTTTGATAGTGGGGAAGGCTGCTTTTCTCCCAGAGAAGAGTCCAGCCCCATGTCAGACAGGAGCCAGCTCCAGCCGGCTCCAAAAGAGACCCACAGCTGGCCAGAGCTGAGCCCATCAGTGATGCTGGGTGGGGCCTCCGTGAGAGCAGATTTAAGAAAGGGAACAGACTGCTGTGCCACAGCAGCTGGGAGAGAGAGGAGTGAGAAGCAGCCCTGCAGCCCCCCAGCTCCCCAGGTGAGTGCAGCAGGAGGGCAGGAGGTGCTCCAGGCAGGCAGCAGCAGTTCCCCTGCGGCCTGTGCAGGGAGAGGCCCCTGGTGGAGCAGGCTGTCCCCCTGCAGCCCATCACAGGCAGTGGAAAAAAAAAATTGTCTCCTTTCCTTTACCTTCAAAATGATGGGACTACTTTGAGTATTCCCTTTTGATTTACACAATATGCTGTGATTTTTCTGAAAAGGCTAAGTATGAAGAACTTTCATGCTTTTACATGGTATGAAGAGCTTTATGGTCTTCTGTTTTCTGCATAAACTTGCCTCAGTGGCATGCTACTATGCCACTTAATTTACCTGATATTAAATTAAATTTGAACTTGGTGAACATGTCAGAAATAGAAGCCCTAACTGTAACAAGTTAAAATGAATACAATATTAATATAGCTATTCTAGGGTATCTCCATACTGAATTTCCTTTCTATGACCATGTCAAAGAGTTTCGCTCTTCAGCAGCTTGTTTATTTCATTATTCTATCCAATGTATTGTTTGTAGCCTATGCAAAGCAGAAACTAATACTCAAGATATTTATCTCCAAAAAGTGAAAATATATTCCTTTTGAATAATGGCATACTATTTGTGGACATAGCCTTATGAAAATGAGGCCTTTGTTGTGATGTATATATAGAATACCAGCTGTTGTTATAGGAAACCTCCATTTCCTGTGTCTTCCCCATGTAAAACTGAGCTGCGATGATTGCTAACATGAGTCATGCTCAACATTTCTGCATCTGCTTATGTACACAAAATTTCATACATATATTTTGCTGAAGGAAAAAAAAAAGCACATGCTATCTTTGGCATAAGCAAAAACATTCATATCTTTGTCTTAGAGTCTTGCTTTCCATTCTCAGAGCATTTTGTGAAGAGTTGTTAAATAATCCTCAGGTAATTCCTAGGAAATCATTGTCCCCATTAAGCAAATTGCCTCCACGGCAATGGAAGGATATGGCACTGAAGCTCACAGATGTTTCTAACAATGGAGCAAAGCCAAATTTGTCGAGACAGAGGGAGAAATCCCAGTAGATCACTACATCCAACGCCCAAAGCTACCACCTGCGAAGACCCTGGTGCATGCTCTGAACACTCTGATCCCTTTTTTGAGTGGTGCCAAAGCTTGTTATTTCATTATGAACCTGCTGTTGATTCTGCTTTTTCCTTTCCTCACTGAGTACTCTTTTTTTTTTCTTATAAATTACTAAACCAAAGTAAATGGTGAAAAATCAGGTCTCTTATATCAGAAAGGCTTCTTTCCTGCCAGTTACCAGATATCTAATTTATATGGCATTGGCTAAGGCAGGAGACAGAAAGAGAGAAGAGTCTGAACAGTGCTCTTGCACAGTTAAAAGCTGGCAATCCATACACCTCAAGAAAAAAGAAGCCACAGATATTCTTCACTTATTTTAGTCATAATGTAAATTGCTTGCTCTAGCCTGACCCAGAACATCTTTTGTGTAAATATGGCATGTGTACAGCACTTTCCTGTTTTTTGTTGTTGTTTGCTCTTTTTTTTTTTAACAGAGTAGTTTTCATTAAGCACAAAGAGAGACTTTGCAGTAATGTTGTTCAACAAAGTAGTTATGCTTCGTGCTTCAGAACATTTTTGGAAAAGGGAATTGAAAAAAGACCAGGATATGACAATCCTGTAAGCCAAAAATACTTTATTTATTTGAAATGGTCCTTCATATTTTTTATTTTGTGTAAACTTAAAAAAAAGAAAGTTAGGCTTTTCAACTCAAAACATCAGAATCATGTATCAAAAGTTAAACAAATATTGCACTTTAACCAGTCTGAAGGTCTTCTCCTTGGGCAACCAAATTAAGGTAGAAAAACTCTATTGCTGATGTTACAATTTCTGAGATCTTTATCCCATTTTGGGCAGGGGAATTTTTCAAGGACTGAATTCAGAGAACAGAACAAGAACAATTTTGCACATTCGTAAAAGACACTTCATGAATTGCTAGTGCATTGATTACTGTGAACATTCACTGGACTAACAGTACAGAGGCCTCAAGTCAGAACCTAATTCAGGGATTCACCACAAAAACCCTAGGAATATTGAAGACTGTGTTGGAACTCAGCTAGCGCTCCTGGGTTCTCTAGTTTCTTTTGTAACCCACTGACCAAGTAATTGCTTGACCAAGTAATTCAGCTTGTTTTAAAGATCTAGCAGAACTGTCATGAAAGGAATGGACTTGCAGGAGGAATTACTTCAGGTAGGGGTCAACCATTTTATATTCTGGTGAGCTGCCTCCACAAGCAGGGCTAATCAATGACACCATGAAAGCTGTGCAATTGTTTCTGTGTTTTGCAGAGGCTAAAAGACAAAACTCATGGCTGGACAGAAAGCCTTTAAAACAAAGTTGGTTTGAGAGTCCAAAGCAGAAACGCAAATGACAACACTGCAGATTGCCCTTGAATGATAATGACAAAGGTCTTCTATCGGTACACACTGCACTGTCAGGAAGTGACAGGTTTGTGCTGCTGAATACCTACTTCCCCAGCTTGCTAGGAAAACAGCTGACAACTGCCTGTGTTTACAGCAGGTGAATTGGAATATTCTTCCCACGGTTATTTCTTCTGTACTGTGATCAGTCTGGGATGATCAAGTCCTCTGTGCTAGCTGATAGCAGATGAAAAAGGTGGTCCCATTGCATATGCAATGCACATGCATATGTCTGTAGGTGTAATAGTTGACCCAGGCAGCTGGTCATCTCCAAACCATGCCTGCCTTTCTCAGCAGGCTGACCGGTATTACAAAATGTCTCCATTATTTGGCATATCCTAAACTGTCAAATGTAGTTTCCAACTCCACCTTTGTACAAATGTGCTTAGGGAAACATGGGCCACCTTGGAGGCATGCAAAGACCTGGACCAATGCAACAGCCAAAAAAAAAAAAAGCAGCTCACTGCTGCTTTTGTCCATTACTCCAAGGCTGACTCAGCAAACTGAGATAGAAAGATGCAGAGGTCAGGGAGCACAGCAGGCAGGCCACTTCGCAGTTTGCAGTTTTTAAGGCATAGCAGTGGGAGGATGATTTGTATACTGATTGGCATAAAGACTGTTTGGAGATGACAGAAATAGAGATAGAAATAGAGATAGACATAGGGACAGACACTGCTTCTGGAGCACTTTTTCAGTATGTTTTCCTCCTCACATGTATAGCCCTTTCTAAAAACAGCACTGTGGAACACCTAGGGTAATGACAGAAGGAAAACTAATCTGGGCAGTGGTAATGAGTAGACTAAGCTGTGGTGAAGAAACAGACTATGAGGACTAAGAAACAGACTAAGAAACAGATTATGAGGCTGGATAATCATCTTCAGAGTTGCTCCTGTCCTAGCAAGACTACAAAGAAAAGCAGCCAGCAGCTACAAACATGATAGCTTTTCAAAGCGCCAGATCCCCAGTGGTGTACATCTAGGGTACTTTTCGGATGTTCATGAAATATTATCAGCTGGCATAAGGCCATTTTGTCTGCTGAGTCTCCTCTTTGTCTGCTCCTACCCTCCTTTCTACTCTCTTCCATTTTCTCTTCTCATCTTTCTAATCAGTTCATTTATCCCTGGCGTGAGGTTCAAGGAGTTGCTATAGAAAGGGAGAAAGATGCAGTCCCCAGAAAACTTCTGAGCAGGCTTTTAACAGGAGGAGAATATTTTTGCCCCTCTATTTATCCATTTAAGTCTAAGCTCTTTCATGCAGTGTCAGAACTACACAGGTACTATGGGCTCCCACAGTCAGCTCAGGTGTGCTGACCCTTTATGCTTTATGACCAATAATAAAGTAAAGTTTGGGAAGGGGATACTTAAGAATGTTAGGGGATCCTGCAAAGGTGACCTGTTAACAGAGGCTCCACCATTCAGGAGCAGACCTACTCAGGCCATTTTCTTGGGGTGCATCAGAGTCTTTCAACCAGCATTTCTGGGAGCAAAGATCACTTGTAGACATGGCTTCTATTATTTGAGACCCTTACATCCTCCAGTGGCACCATCTCCCCAAGAATTGCTTGTGGCTGCATAGAATCACAGAATGGCTTGGGTTAGAAAGGACTTTACAGATCGCTGAGTTCCAATTCCCCTGTCATGGGCAGGGACACATTCTACTAGATCAAATTGCTCAAAGCCCCATCCAGCCTGGTCTTCAACACCTCCAGGGATGGGGCATCCACAGCTTCTCTGGGCAACCTGTTCCAGTGCCTCACCACCACCTTTCTCCTAAAATCTAACCTAAATCCACACTTTCAGTTTAAAACCACTCCCCCTTGTCCTATCATTATCTGCCCATGTAAAAAGTTGCTTTCCATCTTTTTTATAAGCCCCCTTTAAGTATTGAAAGGCTGCAGTGTGGTCAGCCCAGAGCTTTCTCTTCTCCAGGCTGAACAGTCCCAGCTCTCTCAGCCAGTCTTCAAAGGAGAGGTGCTCCAGCCCTCTAATCAACTTCACGTCTCTCCTCTGGACCTGTTCTATCAAGTCCACATCCTTCTTGTGTTGGGGGCCCCAGATCTGGATGCAGCACTCCATGTGGGGTCTCAAGGGGAGAGCACAGGAGGACAATCACCTCCCCACACCTGCTGGCCATGCTGCTTTTGATGCAGCCCAGGATACAGTTGGCCTTCTGGGCTGCAAGCACACACTGCTTTTTGTCCACCAGCACCCCGAAGTCCTTCTCTGCACGGCTGCTCTCAACGAGCTCTTCTCCCAGTCCGTACTCATGTCTGGGATTGCCCTGACCCAGGTGCAGCACCTTGCACTTGGACTTGTTGAACCTCAACAGGTTCACGTGGGCCCACTTCTCAAGCTTGTCCAGGTCCCTTTGGATGGCATCCCTTCCTTCTGCTGTATCAACTGCACCACTCAGCTGGGTGTCATCTGCAAACTTGCTCAGGGTGAACTTGGTCCCACTGGTGTCTATTTCATAAATAAAGACATTAAACAGCACCAGTCCCAAGACAGACCCCTGAGGGACAACACTCATCACTGGCCTCCACCTGGACGTAGAGCCACTGACCACCACTCTCCGGGTACAGCCTTCAAGCCAATTCCTTATCCATTGAGAGATGCATCCTTCAAATACATCTCTCTCCAATTTGGAGATCAGGATGTCATGTGGGACTGTGTCAAAGGCCTTACAGAAGTCCTGGTAGATGACACTGGTCGGTCTTTCCTTGTCAACTGATGCAGTCACTCCATCATAGAAGGCCACCAGACTGGTCAAGCATAATTTGCCCTTGGTGAAGCCATGCTGGCTGTTTTGGATCTTGTTTGTACTTGGATCTTGTTTGTCCTTTGGATCTTGTTTGTCGTTGTCCTTCATGTGCCTTGGCATTGCTTCCAGGAGGATCTTTTCCATGATCTTGGCAGGCACAGAGCTGGGGCTCACTGGTCTGTAGTACCCTGAGTCTTCCTTTCTATCCTTTTTTAAAAATGGATATGTCTTTCTCCTCTCTGCTAGGTCATGCTTTCACCTCTGTCAAAGTCACAGCAGCTTTTTATTTATCACCCACCTAGAGTCATGTCTTTCACCATCAATTTCATTCTTATCCCCTCTTACCCTCAGGGCACCTGACTGCCCATATCTCAAGGGGTGTCCATGGCAGATACGCAGAAGTATAAGCTTTTCAGCTTCCCCACGTGCACAGATCAGATGCAGATGTGGACTTCAAAGCTTTCAGCTAATCCTCATCCATTTTCCACCAGCATCATTTTCCGGATACTCTAGTGGCAAGGTGACACTGTGGGGGTCACTTCCTTCTCCCCCAGTGCAACATTGCTGCCTCAGAACCACAGACCTGTTTCCTCTGTGATTGGCAATGGGACTGCAGCACACTCCTGTGGGAATACTCTTTGTCCCCAGCATGCAAGACACTGTGAATCTGCTGCAAACTAAGGTCAAGGGAAATCTCAATGAAGGCTGAACCAGACTTAGTTAAAACAGAGAAATGGGAAAAAATTTTTGTCTTGATCCACTGTGGATGCTGACTGTACACTGAAGTGAATTGGTCATTGTACTCACTGCTCTGCTGCTTGGATTATACTAGGTTGTCCCAGCCAAAATGCTTTTTTCCCATTATCACATTCAGCTGGTGTGAACTGCAATTTGTGAACAAAATTACTCCTCCCCAGCAAACAGAAGAACAAGCACAGGTATCTAATACACATACCACAATTTTTTCAAAACGTTCAGCAGAACACATTTTCTTTTTCCCTGTGCTTGCAAATATGTTAATTTGCTTCCCCTTATGTACACAGCACCCATATTAAAACAATACCTTACTGCATAACAGTCAGCATCAGTGAGAGGAAATAAGACGTAGGACGTTTCGGGAGTGGAGGTAATTAAATTAGTGCTGAATAGCAAAGACATCCATCTGTAATCAGAGAAGAAAACTCCAGAGAAAGCAGAGAATATCTGACTCATGAAGAAGAACATAGGAGAGAGTCTACAAAATATTGATTTTTTTGGTATCTGGAGGGTTGGCTAAAATCACCACAATGACTCATGACCACAGGGCCAAAATAAATACTGTACATATTCTGCTCCTAAGCCTGTTAGGTCCTTTGGAAAATCTTTCCCCCAAAACCTGACCTGGGGCTTCAATTAGGAAAATCTAGGTCAATTCTATTTTTCAAAGCAGCTGAGACAGGATAAAAAATAAATAAATGAAAGAGTTACATATTTCACATTGGCAATCACAGTACAGTTGCTTACAGGTTTCCATAAAAATTTAGCTTGGCTCCTTTTTTGGGATGGAGTCAAGCTGCAGACTGTTCCTGTGAGAACACTGTCCGGTGATACAAAGCAGAATCTTAGGCAAAAGTGGGACATAATGTCTCATATTTACAATGTCTGCATGTAGTTTTTTACAAGAACTTCCCAGAAGCCAACAGAAATGCACAAACACAGATACCTGTACATGTTTAGAAGAGTTTATTCTAGGGTTATGTATCTGACAACATAAATAAATTTATAAGTCTATTGAGTTAATACAGCAAAGATTTTATAGCAGGGGATCTGCAGGGGTGGCCTCTGTGAGCAGAGCCCAGCAGCTGCCCCATGCCAGAGAAGAGCCAGCTCCAGCTGCTCCAAAAGGGACCTGCTGCTGGCCAGAGCCGAGCCAGGGAGTGATGCTGGGTGGGCCTCTGGGAAAGCAGATTGAAGGAAGGGGGGAAACTGCTGCACAACAGCAGCTATGAGAGTGAGGATTGTAAAAGTGTGAGAGAAGCAGCCCTGCAGCCCCCCAGGTGAGTGCAGCAGGAGGGCAGGAGGTGCTCCAGGCAGGCAGCAGCAGTTCCCCTGCGGCCTGTGCAGGGAGAGGCCCCTGGTGGCCCCTGCTGCCGCCCACCCGTGGGGGACCCGTGCTGGAGCAGTTTGCTCCTGGGGGATGGATGGACCCCGTGGTACGGAGCCATGTGGGAGCTGTTCTTGAAGAGCTGCTGCCTGCGGGCAGCCCTCGCAGGCTCAGTTTGGGAAGGACGGCATCCCGTGGGAGGGACCCCACGGGGAGCAGGGGCAGAGAGGGACCGTGAAGGAGCGGCAGAGACAAAGTGCTACAGACTGACCACAACCCCCATTCCCTGCTCCCCTGCACTGCTTGGGAGGAGGACATAGAAGAGGGTAGATGAGGGGAAGGGGGGGTTAATTTATTCTTTTAGTTCTCACTGCTCTATTTTGTTATTAATCAGCAATAAATTAAATTAATCTTCCCCAAGCAGAATTTGTTTAGCCAGTGGCAGTAACTGGTGAGTGATCTCCCTGTCCTGTCCTTATCTCAACTCACAAGTTTTTCCATTATATTTTCTCTCCTGTCCTCTTGAGGAACGGGAGTGAGTGAGTGGCAAGAGGGGCACCTGATATGTTGCCAAAGTTAACCCACCACAATAAGATATATGTTTATATGTTTTTGTGTGTACTTTGAAAGATCAGGACACGGAGTATAAGATGTTCCTCCTTTCTGCCTCAAATTTTTTGCATTGCCAAATGAAAGCCTTCCTTTTAGCATAAGGTTTGTAAAAATAGTGCCCCAGAATCCTGCAGTAATTTAGATTAGGTACAGCTATTTATTTTCCACGGCCTCTGTTTTGTTTACCATGTGTAAAAAGCTCTTCATGTTTTCCTTTTTTGTTGTTGTTGATGTTGTATATTTGCATTGTTTCATTCTATTTTCAGAGCTCTAGTCCAGTCAATGTAGGTGTGGGCTTGGGTTTCTACAAGACCAGAATACAAATGCTCCAGGGATAAGAAATGGTTCACTGTAAGATGAGGTGTCAGCTGTGTTTTTCATTGCAAAGTATGGTGGAGATGTGGATAACTGACAAAAGAAGTATTGTTTGTCCTCTCCAGGGGGTAGGGAACTCATCGACTGCTCATGAGGCTTAGAAATGATTATAATTCTCTGTTGCTAGGTTTGTGCTTGCTGGGGTACATCATTCTCATTGCCTTATTGATCATAAGCACTTTGGCAGACTGAAGGTCAAAGCCAGCCAAAATTCAGAGGCTGAACCCAAAGTGGCTGATTCATTTCAAGTTCAGCGCTCAGTACATAAACAACGTAAGCTCTCTGCATCTGATCTCTTGGTAAATCTCTAGCCAGCAAATAAAAGTAGATTTTTAAAAAAATATTTTCTGAGTGCCACTTTTATTTCTGGCATATTGCCTTTATTTCTCTGTGCACATTAGCCCTTGCTATTATTAACTTCAGGTTGTCCTTGGTATTGTGTGCACTAGAAAGTGCTCTTGAATATGCAGGAGTGTGCTACCACCAAAGAAAGTGGCAGGGAACAGAGCATGTCATTGCACATCAAGAAGAAAATTACAAAGCATTCTAATAGTTTGTATGTGACTGAAAGTAAGTTCCATCCACATTTTTCTTCCCTACTGCAGTTTAGCACTGTGAGGGACAGTTGTGTTCAATCATAATCCTCTACTAGATGGGAGATTTGAGGGAAATTAAAAAATGAAATTGTGTCTAAACAAACGCAATAGATCATAAACAGAAGCCAAAAATTAAAAATAAAAAAATCCAAAATATTAGAAGCAAAAAAGATATCCGAGTCTAGAGGGCCAACTGACAGTCCCAGATAAAAAATGAGCACTCATATCAACACTGCTGAGAATCCTGGGGACTAACCTAGAGGGAAGATCATCCCCTAGACTGACACTTAGGTATGCACCTGCATTTTTTCTAGCTTTCTGTGCGACAAACATGGCAAAGGATTCATTTCTTCCTTGTGGACAAAGAACTTCGGTAAGATTTACCCTACCAAAGGGGCTGCAGTGAGAGTCTGCTCAGAAACAGTTATCACTTACAGCAATGCCACACTGAAATATAACAAATTGCTTCCACACCATTCTAAAAGGTTATTCCATCCTCAGCAAGTTCCCTGGATGGAAAGGACAGGTTTGACAGGACATTTAGCTCCGACAGACTTTTCACTTAGATTTTTTTTTCCTCTAGTTGCCTGCACCAATGTTTTCGATGTTGACTGCACTGACAAAACAAGAAAATGTAATTCTGCAATAGCAAAACCTCAGGAATGATTAGTTAGGTGATTATCTTTAGTCCTTGCTGTGAGACTGTTTAATTTTTGTCATCAAAACCCCGGGTATTCTTCTGTGCGGAATAAATCCTGCCATACCACATTGTGGCTAGGATCTAATTAGCACACCCACCCTGACAGTACATCTGTGGAGACCAAGGTAATGCCACAAGCTTAGAGCCAATACTCAGTAAAATCAAAGGTAGTTAATCAATTAGTTTCAAGCCTTTGACACACATTCCTCTCTGAAGTACAAAAAGTACTTCTCAGTCCCCTTAGCCAGCAAAGAGAGAGAACTCTGACATAAAGATGCTTTAAAAATGGGAAGAACACTGCTGACACCCAAAAAGAGCAAGTAAGGAAATACAAGTGTTTATTCACATGCTGTAGTCCTTCATAGGGATGCAAAAAAGATGAGGACAAGGCACTTACCACCTTTCTCTAGCCCTTTTTCATCTGTCACAGCAGCCATTTCGTTTTGTAATTCAAGGCAGTTTTCTTGCTCCCCAAGAGGCTGTGGAAGTCACGTTTGCAGTGAATGGAAGTTGGTGAGTGAGAACATCTGGTGCCTCCTAACAATCCAACTGAATAGCATGAGTGGTGTTACAGTGCTAGAAAGACTTAGGTTGTATAGCGCTGCAAGGCTGGGTTGCTATTGCAAATTCAGAGAACTGATGACACCCGCGATTGGCTACTACACAGTAAAGTTAGCACCTTTGCAAGAGCCTGCAAATAGCATGGGCTGCTATCTCAAAATCTCGACTAGATATGAGGTGCATGTTCAACACTCCAGCTGGAATCACCTGCTGACCCTTCTCATTCCTTCTGTTGTCTGGCCAAGGTCAGAGAACAGATGTTTCACATCATCAGTGGTGTGTGAGCAAGGTCAGGTCCCAGGAAGCTCTACAACCCACATCAAACTAAGAACTGTATAGATAATTAGAGAGAAACCTCATATCGAAGACTTTACTGAGCTGCTGTGATGACTGTACCCTCCATTTCCCATAGGAATGCCTTTATTTTATGGCAAAAAGGACAAAGGAGTTTCATCTCATTCCTAGCAGCTTCTATTTTATGTAAGGAAGGGGATTTTATTTTATTTTATTATTTTTTTTTGTGAAAGAACAGTTACTGCATGTATTTTCAAGGGCTCTTTAGCTCTTTGTGGCCTCCCCATTTTTTCTTGGGCACTCCATGTATGCAGAACCTCACAGTAATCCAGACAGGACAGAATGGTACAGCTCTAAAATGTTAACTTCCTGCTGGGTAGAGCCATTCATCCTCCAGATGGCAGTTCAGGACAAGAGACACAAGCCCATTTTCTTTCCCTCTCCGTTTCTTATTTGGTGTTTGTTGTTGTTGTTGTTTTGTTTTTGTTTTCAGTGGCATATTGACTTTTTGTTGTGTCCATTTCAAAAAGAAGCAGTTCTAAGTACTCACATATGGGATATCTGTACCCAGCCAAGCTCAAGCTATCGTCCTAGGCTAGGCAAATGAATGCTAGCTCCCTCTTTTATAGTGTCTGAGCACTTTGGCATCATTAGTGGGACTCTCAGTACTCCTCAGGGGGGTGTGTGAAAGAGCCCTTACAATCAGACAGAAATGAAGCCTTGGGTGATGCAAAGTGGCAGGCAATATTTGGAACAAAACAGATCAATAATTGAGCCTACATTCACAGCCATGACCGTGGACAACAAATGCATGCTTAGCTGACCATGCTGTTCCAGGCCTCCGATCATTATTGAGTACCTTCCCATAGTTTTACCTTCATAAAACAGCTATGCATGCCTACCAGAGCCGTGAAACAGTGAGAATTCAATCAGTTTAGAAACTGCCTTTCCATCTCTTCAGGCTATTAACAAACAATTATTCTTCAAATATAAAGAGAATCATTTAAAAGAATGAGCTTTTTTGGATCAGTTGGGATTTTTATTTTTTATTTTTTGGCCAAAGCCTCACCATGTTTGGATAAGCACCCTGGTAATCCAACCTGCTGCTAAAACTCAGAATCTCTTCCTATAATAGTGTTTGCTGAGAAGTAGGGAGAAAATCTATTTAAATCTCAGTCTGCTGCCAGAAACGAAGTCCTGTGTTCATGGAAGGGCCTCTTTTACTACTAGTAGAGTACTTCAGGAAAAAAAAGAATAGCATGCAAGTACACACAGAAGAAGCTAGAACAAATATAGTGAGGAAAACAGAAACTCCGACACTGGCAGAAGGGAACTTACTGCCTCTGAGAAGCACTAGAAAGGAAAGGTCTCTCTGTGCAGAAAACAGAGAAGTCAGCAAACAACTCAGCCTGGTGGCATTCATAGAAGTGCAAGAGTCAGGGCAGGACAAGCAAAATAGGCAAGTAGAAACTCATAGAATTAGACAGTAGATGTTCAGTGTCTGAGCTGGCTGGGTTTGCAGGACTGAAAAGCAGGTGGTATGTCATGCCCTCTGATTAGCAGCTCCTGGCACTCTGTCAGTGGGTCAAGCAAGTATATTACCTTTCAAATTTTGCTTAGCAAATGCTGAAAGGTGTGTGCTTCTGTTGGCACTCATTACTCTTGACCTGACATGCCTTGAGGGACAGAATCCCCCATCTGCAGGATTTCTGCCAAAGGGATTAGGCGGGGGTCAGGAGGAGAGTTTGCATGTTAGCAAAAAACTTGTGTGCAGGTTTCTAAGCCAGGCATGAGCTTCTAACTCGAGTTCTTTCAAAGAGAGTGGGAAATGTGGTGTGTATTTCCTTGCTGATAGAGATTTTCCCTCCTATTTATATATTCATACATTCTGGGCACCCTTACCAGTGAAAGCTTGCCTGTCACTTTCCTAGTATGTCAGGTTCCTCAGCCCCAGTTCCTGCTCATCTGACTCAGTTCCCTCCAAAACATAACCAACCCCTCCCACAGGTGTGCCAGGAGAAGAAAGCAGGAGCTTCAGAGACACACAGGCTCTGATTGTCTGAAGACAGAATTCATCCCTGACAGCACGGTCGTGGCTGGTTCTAAAAGCACCCTCTTGCTCTCTACATTACACATCAATATTCCATTTCACACCTGCTTCCCAGCATGGCACAGCAGGCCTGAGGACACTGTGTTATTATTCAGTAGTTCTGCATCGAAATGTTATTTATCTAACCGTTCAGGCTGTGTTTGGAAACTGACTTTTCTGGGGCACTAACTTCATCAGCCTTTATCAGAGCTGGCGTGCGGCTACCAAGAGAAGAAAGTTCCAGCTAATGCCAGGGGTGGGACAGCAACACTGCAGACAACGATGAAGAACATAGAAAGCAAGACATTGTTCTGTTTCAATGAATTTTAATTAGCAGTCATTAACATTTTTCCCACTTTGCCCTGTGGCCTTCCTTTCTGAGGGAAAAAAAACCTCCAGACAAAGGAGTAATTCCTCTATGCACTGTGCTTGAAAAAATGCAAGGCACTTCCAAAGCACAAAGGACAAAGCCTGGGAAGCCACACTGTACTGGGTCTAGGTGGCAATGTCTTCGAAGCAGAGGGGGCTGCAAGGGGTGGTCTCTGCAAGAAGAAAGCATGGGTTGCCCCATACCATGCTCTCACCACTGGCCAAAGCTGAGCCCATTAGCCAACTTGGTGGTGCCTCAGATAACATTTAAGAAAAGAAAAACAAAACAAAACCCTGCTGCAAAACAGCAGCCAGGAGAGAGGACTGTGAAAGTGTGGGAGAAGCAGCCCTGCAGCCCCCCAGGTGAGTGCAGCAGGAGGGCAGGAGGTGCTCCAGGCAGGCAGCAGCAGTTCCCCTGTGGCCTGTGCAGGGAGAGGCCCCTGGTGGAGCAGGCTGTCCCCCTGCAGCCCATGGGTCCCACACGGAGCAGATCTCCACGCTGCAGCCTGTGGAGGAGCCCCCGGTGGAGCAGGTGGATGTGGCCTGGAGGAGGCTGCGGCCCATGGAGAGCCCCTGCAGGAGCAGGCCCCGGGCCGGAGCTGCAGCCCGTGGACAGGAGCCCATGCAGGAGCAGGGGGTCTGGGGGGAGCTGCCGCCCACCCGTGGGGGACCTGTGCTAGAGCAGTTTGCTCCTGGGGGATGGACCCCATGAGATGGACCCGAGCTGGAGCAGGGAAAAACTGTGAGAAGGAAGGAGTGGCAGAGAACTGTTATGGACTGACTCCACATCTCCCTCTGTTGCTCTGATGGGATGAGGTGGAAGGATTGGAAGTGAAAGAGTAAGCTGAGAAGGGGAGGGGTCGGAGGAAGGTGTTTTTAGATTTGTTTTTTCTCATCATCCTACTCTATTTTTAATTTCAATTAATCTATTGATTTTCCCCAAATAGAGTTTTTCCCGTGACAGTAACTTGTAAGTGATCCTACTGTCTATCTCAGGCCAGCACCTTTTCTGTCTTATTTTCTCCCCTGGTCTGTTGAGGAGGGGGAGTCAAAGAGAGGCTGAGAGTGCACCTGGCAACCAGACAAGGTCAAACCCACCACACACTCCAATGAATCAGAAGAAAAAGGGTGAAGAGAGATACATTGGTAGTTAAGGAAGCCATGATTAAGAAGAACTAAGCTAATTACTTAACAAGATGTTCCCCCATTTGGGACACGCCTCCCCATAAAGGTTTTGCAATTAATCTGGTAATAGGAGAAGGGTCTTCCTTTGGGCACCTTCCTCAGTTTGAGACAGATGCAAGTTAAACATCTGCTCTGAGCTTTTCTAGTCTCTCTAGGAGAGAGAGACACACTATGGATAGCAATACATTCTGTCCTAAGGCAGGTAACTAGGACATCATCCTTTGAGGTACGTATTTCTCCCTGTTGAGTACTGAGGAAGCATACCAGCTTCAGTGGAGACAACTAAATAGATTGCTAAAGCTTGATAAAGCAAACCCACTTCATGAATCTGCTTATCCCTAAAATAACAGCAAAATACTCCCATGGCTCCCTCCTCAGTTAGTTTCATTTCCCTCTAACTCTGAACTCAGTGGAGCCGGTTGTGAACTTCTTTAAGTTTTTAAAATAGATACATAATTACCAGTTCTCATTCTGACTGATTCACTAAAATTAGAAAGCAGCAAGGTTCCTTTTCCTTCCTCAGTCTCTCTCCACCTCCCTCCCCTTAGGCCTAATCAATTCCTTCTGCAGAAATGGAAGCAACCTGGGAATACATTTGGGTTCTCCTAATGAAAGCTGGCAATAGCTGTGAGACTCGCTATAGTATGTCCCAACTGGTTCCAAGGTGCATTATGAAACACACTATCATTTCACAGCTAATAGCTAGCACAAAGAAAAAGAAAGAAGGAGGAGTCTTATAAAATGAAGGGCATACTGTATTCGCTTTATGATGATTGATTATACGTCTTGGCTTTCTCACGCATAGATTCAGTTTCTGTGTAGTTTCAGGATAGGCTTCCTACAATTCTCGTTTCTTTAAAACAAGACTTCTTGCAGAATACCAGCTGTTAGCTCTTTTTAAATGCAGGGTCTATCCCTTTGAGGCACCACAGATGAGCTTCACTAGATCCTGTTCTTGCACTCCATAGAAAAAAGGAAGATATGTCTATGTCTCCCATAATATGAAATATCTCCAGCAGAGTTCAAGGTTTCCCAATCAGGATAATAATAGCTGCTAACTGCACCTCAACTGGGAGATCATGCACAAAGTGATCGTTTCAATACACAGCGGGAATATATGAGCTCTTGAGATGCCAAGCCTGATGCCTCACATTAATAACTGCCTGCTCCCCACAGTGACCTGTGGACCTCTTTTCAGTGATGCTGTTGAGTCAGAGAGTTTCTGAAGAAAAAAAGTCTGGGCAAAAAGCTTTGGCTTTTTTTCTCTGCACATCCTGAGTCACAGTGCAGGAGGGCCAGCTCACAGCCATCCTTTTCTCTGGGTACAGCTCTGCCATCGCCATTATATTTTTGTGTTTCCAATTCTGTTGAATGATTTCACACATGATCCTTAAAAAGGCAAGCAACCTGCACACAGAGCACTCCAACACACCTGACATTGTGACAAAGATTTCATAATGATTCCTACTAAGTCCTAAATTCCTCTTTCTTCAATGATGAGTTCCTAGGCTGACTTGCCAAATCCCACCCTTACTGGCCTTGTATGTGAGAATTTGTTGAGATGGCAGGAACTGTTGAGATGGCTGTAACTCTTCTGAGCTTCTGTGCTCCCATGTAAAATCCTGGGGTCTCCTTCTGTCACATCCAGACACTGAAAAACCATGCAAAGATTAAATTCCAGAGACTGTGGGTGATAGAGTGGGTCTTGTGGGTGGACGTGACCACTCTTCAATCTGAAAGAACATTTGTTCACTAAAAAATTATTATTCTGCCAAATGTAGCACTATTAGATACCAAGCTAGTTGTTCATTTTATGTATATAAAGACTTACACATGCAGCTGCCTCCACAGCCACGTAAGTAAGAATCATAGAATCATAGAATGGCTTGGGTTGGAAGGGACTTCCGACTACACCACTCAGCTTGCCGTTGTGCTGCAAACTTTCTCAGAGTGAACTTGGTCCCACTGGTGTCTATGTCATTGATAAAAGCATTAAACAGCACCAGTCCCAAGACAGACCCCTGAGGGACAACACTCATCACTGGCCTCCACCTGGACATAGAGCCACTGACCACCACTCTCCGGGTACAGCCTTCAAGCCAATTCCTTATCCACCGAGAGATGCATCCTTCAAATACATCTCTCTACAATTTGGAGATCAGGATGTCATGTGGGACTGTGTCAAAGGCCTTACAGGATTCCAGTCAGTGTTCCCTTGTCAACTGATGCAGTCACTCCCTCACAGAAGGCCACCAGACTGCTCAGGCATGATTTGCCCTTGGTTAAGCCATGCTGCTGTCTAGGGTCACCTCCTTGTCCCGTATGTGCCTTGACATTGCTTCCAGGAGGATCTGTTCCATGATCTTGCCAGGCACAGAGGTGAGACTCACCGGTCTGTAGTTCCCCATGTCCTTCTCTCTGACCTTTTTAAAAGTGGGAGTGGTGTTTTGCTTTTTCCAGTCACCAGGGACTTCACCTGACTGCCAGGACTTTCCAAATACGATGGAAAGAGGCTTGGCAGCTCCACCAGCCAGTTCCCTCAGGACCCTGGGATGCATGGCACCAGGCCCCACAGACCTGTACCTGTCCTGTTTCATCAGGGGGTCTCCAACCTGCTCTTCACTTACAGTGGGAGGGACTTTGCTCCCCCAGCCCTTGCCTAGAGGGTCAGGGACTGGAGAGACGTGGGAAGCCTGACTGTCAGTGAAGGCTGAGGCAGAGTGGTTGCTGAGTACCTCGGCCTTCTCCATGTCTGTTGTTATGAGTTCTCCCTCTTCATCCATCAGAGGGGGTACGCTCTCCTTGGCCTTTCTTTTCTGGCCAATGTACGTGTAGAATCTCTCCTTGTTATTCTTTGCATCCCTGTCAAGCTCAGTTCCATCTGTGCCTTGGCTTTCCTGATCCCATCCTGCACATCCAAACAGCATCCCTGTACTCTTCCCAGGTCACATGTCCCTGCTGCCACTGCCTGTGCATTTCCTTCTTGTGCCTCAGTTTGCCCATCAGGTCCTTGATCAGCCATCCCATTTTTCTGCCCTTGCTGCTTGTTTTCTTACACAGGGGGATGGAGAGTTCTTGTGCTCTAAGGAAAGTATCCTTAAAGAGTTGCCAGCTCTAATCCTCTGTCCCTAAGGACAGTGTTCCAGGGAATCTCAGCCACTAGGTCTTTAAACAGCTGGAAATTTTCTCTTTGGAAGTTCAGGGTCCAGATCTTGCTCTTTGCCAGGCCCACATTCCTTGAGATCACAAACTGCCTCCAATATTAACCTCTTTAATGAGTTCATCTGCATTGGTGAGCACCAGGTTCAGTAACACTGGTTGGTTTGTCTAAGACCTAGACAAGGAAGTTGTCCTCAGTGCACTCCAGGAGTCTCCTAGATTGCACACAGCCTGCTGTGTGGCTTTCCCAGTAGACATCCGGGTGGTTGAAGTCCCCCATCAGGAACAGAGTGTGCGAGCGTGACGCTTCTTGTAGTTGAAGCAAGAATGCCTCATTCACAGCCTCCCCTTGATCAAGTGGCCTGTAGTAGACCCCAACCACAAGGTGCCCTTTATTGGTCTGGTCCTTAACTTTTACCCACAGGCTCTCAGCCTGTCTGTGGCTGTTTCGCAGAGGCATCTCTTCACAATCAATCCCTTCCCTAACACAGAGGGCAACACCCCACCCCTGTGCTGTAGCAAAGAATCTGAGTCCTGGGAGACATGTCTGCTAACTCGCTTCTGTCTCTCAAAGCTGTAGTGCAGAGCTGGGGGAGTGTACAGTGAGAGGAACTGCTTTTGTACATGGTCTTCCCATTCTGTGTGCTTTCAGTCTTCAAGCTGTATTAAAAATTTTAAGTGATTTTTCAATACATAGTAAAATCAGTTCTTCACAATCCCTCTTTTGGTTTCTGTGTCTTTTTTTTCAAGCAACTGAAATGTGCTGTGAATGGTTTCCCAGTATGTGCTTGTAAAGACTACTGTTTGTTTACTATTGGAATAAAAATGCATAGAAACATGTAAGCTCTTTTTTTAAATGATTTTGGAATGTATAATTAGAGAATAAATAAAAGGTCACAAAACTTCATGAAATACACACAAGATAAACATGAAAATATCCTGTGTTATAGCACGCTAGTCTTTAGGATTGAGTTAAGCCTCGTTGTCAGAAGGAGACTTAACTGAGCTTATTTGCATCAGTCAGAAGTTACAGGTCAGAGATGTGTTTCTAATTTTCTATTCTGGGAATGTACCAGATGCAGTTATTTCCAATTGCTATGCTTACCCCTTTGTGTGTTAACCACATCAATGCCCTCTACTAATTTACATTTCATATATCTCGAAGGCACTGCAAACATTTTTAATTTATTGTTTTGGGTATTCTGATCAAACTACAAACTTACTTTTTTTTCATATATGATTATTTTCAACATACGTATCAAGCTAACTTAATGCTCCTAAACAGATCAATCCATGCCTATGAATGCCTCTCACTGATTTCTCTGAGCAGGGGATCAGGCTTTGGACTCTCTTATTTCTTTTCCTCATCTTTATTAAACTGAATGTATTTTATCAAAATTGCTCTGCTAATTGCTGCAGAGCATTTGCACAAGGCAGACTGTTTTGCACAGTCTGCCAGGGTCTAAAGCACATGATAATTTTACCTTTCTCTTTAAAATATGAATAGTGTCTCCACAGGATTTCTTTTCTTGTTCTGTATTGGTAATCAGGAGGATTACCTTCTGATGTTGAAGTCTTACAGTTAAGCAGACAAAGAAATTCAAGGAACATGGATTTTTTTCAGGTTTGCCACTAACCTACTGTGTCACCTTGCTGATGTCATGGGTTAACATTTTGTCTCCTTCCTCTGATGTCTTGAGCTCTTTATGACTAGGTATTTAAAAATTATTCACAGAAATGAATGGTAGTTTTGCTATTAGCATTAACAAAAATTCAAAGGGTACAATACCTTTGCTGTTTTGGAATAAGCTCTGCACATTTGATCATTTTCTCCCTCAAAGAAATTCCTCTTTATTAAAAGAAAAAAAAGAAAAAAAAAAAAAAGCTGTACTGCATGAAAATGAGTTCCAAACAGAGGCTGAATTGATCTGTTTTACTAAAATTAAGGCTTTCCACTACAGTGGTCTTTTTACTTGCTCTCAACAATGAATCCTCTTTTGAAGAGCTTTTTCAATATTGAAGAAGAGTATTTCCAGAGATAGGACCATTTCGTCATGACAGAAACATACGTTTCTTCAGTTACTAAATAAAATGTCTTTCAAATTAACAGATTTTCTTCAAAGGTCTTCAACATCGCCATTTTCAGCAACGCTTCCTCCTCTGACAATCAGTAGATAGGACTTTCAGAGGTACCCACGGTACATGCTCTTCTCTCTTAACAGCAATGTTGCTTCAGATTTGCTATGCTCCATTGAGCAAAACAGAGATGTACTTTAGGCAGTCAGCATAAATTTGTCTTTATAGATGAAAATTCATCCTGCAGTTGTTTGTTCCTAAGAAGAGAGGAAGAATTTGGTCCAGAGAGTTTGCAAGCTTTTACACCCTTCCCTCTCCACACTTGTGCCAGGAGAGGGGAGAGCAAACAACCTGAAATCCATTCGGATTTTCCATAACTTGATGATTCGATTCTGGCAGCATCAATGGCTTAGGGGTAGCTAGGTGAAGTGGAGTTCTCAGCAAGCAGAGCTATGTTCCTACCCTAACATCATCTAAAGCACAATGAAGTGTTTCATTCTTGTCTTTAATCATCTGATAGAATGGAAAGCAATTTCCAACTGGTGGAAATACAGTTTTACCAATGATTGCCTTTTTTATACTTTTCTTTCTTTTTCTTTCTTTCTTTTTCTTCCTTCCTTCCTTCCTTCCTTCCTTCCTTACTTCCTTTCTCTTTCTTTCTTTCTTTCCTTCTTTCCTTCCTTCCTTCCTTCCTTCCTTGCTTCCTTGCTTCCTTCCTTCCCTCCTTCCTTCCTTCCTTCCTTCCTTCCTTCCTTCCTTCCTTCCTTCCTTCCTTCCTTCCTTCTTTCTTTCTTTCTTTTTCTTTCATTTTTATGAAATTCAACAATGGTTCTGCGTAAACTGCAATTTTTGAAAGTAGTGGAACTACTTTTTTTTCACCACTGAACTGCACACTTGTTGGCTGGAATGAACTTTGCCCACAGCCTTGTTATTGAAAATGACTTGTGAGTTTTTCATGGGATGTTATTTCTTGCTCTTACTCTGGTGTGCAGAAAAGGAAACAGATTTTCTATTCTTTTTACACCCATGACTCTTTATCTCCTTAGTAAAAACCTACACTAGTCCAGGTCCAACGACTAATCCTTCACAAGACTTAGTGAGATGCTACATATTTGACAAGGATACTGTTTGCAACACCTTTATCCATTTAATATGTACTTAAGGTTAGAAGTTCAGATGTGATATTATGCCAAACCTAAGGAATGTCTTCTAATGTAACATTATGAACCAAACTTCCAACCACACACAAGAATCAGTTCTGTCTTCCAGCCTGAGTCTGTCAAAATACTGGCTCACTGGTATCATCTTATTGGCATTTCCTTTTCTGTTCTATCAATCTCATGGGCCCAATGTCTAGTATCTACACTAATCAGTCACCTAAGTTTGCTCTTTTCATGTGTCATAGCTATTATCATCTTTGGCTGTTATCAACTTTTAAATTTTCACCTTACATGCATTGTTTGTTTCTCCTGTTCCCAGAAAAAAAAAAAAAAGGAAAAAAAAAGGAAAAAAAAAAAAAGGAAAAAAAAAGGAAAAAAAAAAGGAAAAAAAAAGAAAGACCACTGCTGGCACTTTCCAGTATTATTAAGTTTTGCAGCATTCAGTTAATTGCAGATCAACACTGTTGTTGGGATTATTCTTTCCCAACATTAAAAAAAAAAAAAAAAGCATTTTATTGCCTTTAGTTCTACCAGTTCTAAATTGCTGCTTCTCCTCTTTTTCTCCCTTTATAAATGTTGGACTTCTTACCATCTTGCTTGTATTATTCTTCCTCAATTTCTTCATTCGAGTGTTTTTTTCCTGTCTTTAATTCTTTTCATGCTTTTTTCCCCCCTAAGGTTACCAAGACTTAATATAGTATTATAATGTGGGCATACACCTGATAAAGCTTTTTTATTGGTATCAAATGACTATGTTTTCCTACTCTAAATATAAACTTTCAGCTCATTCTGTCCATTACTGTTTTGGACTTCCTAAAGCCACCCATCAGAGGTACCAAACAGTTGTTAATTTCTTATTTAAACTTAGCATTGCAAATATATTCAAGCCATGAAGAGTTGCATCTAAGAACCACCTTTCACTCCTGAAATCAATTCCTACTTATCTGTCAAGATGAGGCCTAATACAGAATTCCCCTGTGAGAGCCATACTTCTTAAGCTAGGAAAAATAGTTCCAAGGATGCTTTTAGCACCAGCAGAAGCAGACTTGCAGCATACTTCACTCTCGTTGAGGTATCCCATGATGAGCACATTTTTTCTACACTTTCTAGGTAAGTATTTTAGGACCTCGAAGAGCTGGCTGTGCAGTTGTTGCAACATAGTTAGCTATAGCAGACATCAATTTAGAACCCATCTTGTGTACGAAGCATGAGAACATCAGTTCAAAAATATTTGGGATTGTTTGCCTGAAAGCTGTCTCAGAAAGCCCTGTCAACTTCCCCCTGTGCCCAAAGATGTCAACCCATGGTGCTGGGGAAAGCCCAACAAGGATTTACCTTACAGGCTCTTACAGGCTCACTACATTTACTCTTACAGGCTCACTGGTAAGAATTTTTCTGTTCCTTGAAAGTCAAGACCACAGACACAGTAAGGTGGAACACTGTCCAAGCTGCTTCCCTGCACCAGAGCTCTGTGGACATCTCTATGTACAGAACTCCGGGCACCTCCAAGGCCCAGCAGGGTAGAAATGCCCCGGTGAACTGGTATTTCATCACTTCATCACTTGATTTCATCACAGTTCTTACATTGGTTTATGAACACTATTACTGTTTTTTTACAGAGCACAAAAGATGGACAGAAACTGATCCCTAGCATCCATGAGTCAGCAGAGTCATAGGAGGAGCACACACTCCCAACTTTACACAGGTGAAGGAGACCGTGGTATCATGCTCATGGTCTGAATTACAACTTAAGGATTCTTTAAGTCTCAGCATGGCAATGCTGAGGTATCGCCAGTATCTGGGGTATTGCCAGACCCACTGTTTTGTCTCAGCTCTGCCAGTAACACGCCACTCCCGCACACAGCAGAGCCCAGCAGCTCATACCAGGCACAAGCCTCCTGCCAAGGAAGGTGCAGAGGACTGGGAGTGACCAGCATCTGCACAACTGGCCTCGGGAACAGCTGCGAGAGATTTACCACCACTTACATATTTAATTCCTTTTTTAATGTAGGGAATGCCTTTAAATCGTGGCTTAACTTTTGTATTTTGCTGCTTCAATTTGCATAAGTTAATGGCACAAAAAATAATTCAAGCCACGACTTAAAGAGACAAAACACAGAGAAAAGACTGTCATCCTCATTTCATATACAGTGAATGTTTCTGATCATGAAAGACATCTTTACTGATGATTTGGATGAGGGAATTGAGTGCACCCTCAGTAGGTTTGCAGACGACTCCAAGTTGGGTGGAAGTGTCAATCTGCCAGAGGGTAGGAAGGCCTTGCAGAGGGACCTGGACAGGTTGGGTCAATGGGCAGAGGCCAATGGGATGAGGTTCAACATGGCCAAGTGCCGGGTCCTGCACTTTGGCCACAACAACCCCATGCAGCTCTACAGGCTTGGGGCAGAGTGGCTGGAAAGCTGTGCAGAGGAAAAGGATCTGGGTGTGTTGATTGATGCTCACCTGAACACGAGCCGGCAGTGTGCCCACATGGCCAAGAAGGCCAACGGCATCCTGGCTTGTATCAGGAATAGTGCAGCCAGCAGGGCCAGGGAGGTGATCGTCCCTTTGTATTCTGCTCTGGTGAGGCCACACCTCTAGTACTGTGTTCAGCTTTGGGCACCTCGCTACAAGAAGGACATGGAGGCCCTGGAGCATGTCCAGAGCAGGGCTACAAAGCTGGTGAAGGGCCTGGAGCACAAGTCCTGTGAGGAGCAGCTGAGGAAACTTGGGTTGTTTAGTCTGGAGAAGAAGAGGCTCAGGGGAGACCTCGTTGCTCTCTGCAACTGCCTGAAAGGAAGGTGTGGGAAGCTGGGGGTCAGCCTCTTCTCACAGGTAACTAGTGATAGGACTAGAGCGAATGGCCTCAAGTTGTGCCAGGGGAGGTTCAGGTTGGAAATGAGGAGACGTTTCTTCTCAGAAAGAGCAGCAGGCATTGGAATGGGTTGCCCAGGGAGATGGTGGCATCACCATCCCTGGGGGTGTTCAAGGAGAGGTTGGACGTGGTGCTTAGGGACATGGTTTAGTGGGAGACATTGGTGGTAGGGGGATGGTTGGACCAGATGGTCTTGGAGGGCTTTTCCAACCTGAGTGATTCTGTGATTCTATGATATTACATACAATATTTGGTTCTGACATTTTCTTATCAGCTGACATTTAGTGATATTGTTTCAAGAAAGGAAAGCTATGTACAGGCTGTGTGAAAAGCAGTCATGGAGCAGAAGTGCTGATATCTTAAGTCAAATAAACCAAAAACAACCACTCCATGCACACAACCACACACAAAAAGGGTTTAAATATTTACACAGAAAGCAATGCAAAGCTTCCTCTTTTGCAGTACATGCAACATCCATGGCAAAGCACTCCTGCGTTTTTCCTGAAGAATACTCTCCTTGGATAAGAACAAAGAATCAGAACACACCGATTCTTACAGGATGGGAATCTGAACAGAACACTGTAGAGGTTTATTCTGTGGTGTATTGGAGACGAGGGGGGTGGAACAGGGAATAACACAAATGAAACAAAAGAAAGGGAAAATCAGCTGTTAGTGGAAAAGATTAAAAATGTTGTGATTAGCATAACAATAATTGTTCCTGTATTAATCTATAAATTTACATTTAAACAAATTAAATACTGTAAGACATTTCTCTGCAGTTTAAGAACTCCAAATAAAAATTGTCAGTTACTTTAATTTGTAGCTAGTCTATTTTTTTGCTGAAAAAAACATGCATAATTATCTTATTTGCCCTTCTAATCAGCAACCTACTGTGACTTGGAATTAATTGGGGTGTTACATATTTTTCTTCTTGGGGTGAAGGGAGAGGGGAAGGCAAGGGTTGCTGTAGGATCCCAAACTGGTAAGAAACATAAACTTAAAAGAAGCTTGTACCTGTTCTTGCCATGCTCTGTGGTGGCCCTCCCAGTGGAAAAGCTCCTTAAAGTTCTGCTGTCGTTTTTATGGCAGAAATCTGCAGCAGAATCATTAATGGCACTTCTCTACCACATGGTATTTTGCTCTTAGCTGTGCTATCATCTTCCTAAAATGTTCTGCCTCCCAGTTAAAGGCAACTGGCTAAGCAGAGGAGCCAGACAACTCCTTGCAGTATCACAGACCAACTTTTCAAGCCCCATAGAGGAAACCAGCCACCAGCCTGTGACCCAGGCTGCCATATAACTAGCTGATACCACATCTACCCTCTGCATCTGCTGCTTCTCTCATTTTGGCACACCCCTGTTGCAGTGTACTCAGGACAGGGAAAACCCTGACATTAAGTGCATGTGGGACTGTGGTGGCTAAGTGAACCATCTTACAGCCCTAACTCAGTCAGTTGCTGGAAACAGAAGACAAGCTGCTACTTGTGACTGAAAGACTCTTCTCCAGGCCACACTGGAAGAGAATTTATCCTTATTCCTATGTGTTACTTCACTTTTCACCCTGTAATAAAAGCAGCACCACTATATCTATTTCAGAAAGCATGAGGCTGCTTACTTGGGGTGGTACTCATTGTATTTTGCACATTGTAAATACTCTTAGATTCTCCCAATCACTACCCGTAACTGAGGTTCTTGCCTTTGAGTTCTGATTTTGTAAACCAGGAGCCATCAGACGTTTTAGTCAGTGTGATGAGGACAATATTGCATGTAATACTGTCAGCTTATACAGGAGGGAGAACTGCACTTGAAAGCATAATCTTTAGAAAGTACACAGATTACCTGATTTAATCAGACTTGTGAAGGTAGTGCCGTGTTTTGTTAATCAAAATCATGATAAATCAATCCAATGTGGCCTTCTGTGAGTTCTGAACAAACTTATGAATTAGTCTGTTTACATAGGCATCCCATGATGCAGCTTCTAGTTTGATTTTTCATTCATCTTTTGAAGTTGTTCATTGTGCCCTTGATTACAGTAAAGCTGGAGAGACCTAGATTCTTGCAGCTAAACCCAGGTGCCTTAATAACTATTACTTCACTTTGTCAACACTTGAGAGCTTTCAGGTCTGATTTTAATTAGAGGAGCTGTGACATCTTTAGTATCTTCTAAGCAGCTGCTTTACTTCACAATCATGATGCTCTGATTACAAAAGACTTCGGGAAAAGGAAAAGAGCAGCGCTGTCACAAGACAGCTTTACTAGGAAGAGACATGGTTTTAACCTATGCAGTTCTCACCAAATTCCTTCAAAGAAATGCCTACACAGTACAGAAGGTTTGAACTTTGTGTTTCAGGTTTCTTTGTCAGAATCTCATACAAACACATATGTACACAACAATGTAGGACTCAACCAAGTTGTTTCTGAGCCATCACTGAGCAAATATCAAGAAATTCTCCTAATAAAGCAGAGTTATATTGTTTATTCAAAGCTTACAGAGTATATGTGTGAGATGTAGGAATGGATTTCATATTGTTTGGTAACATTAGGGAAGACAAAATATAGTGGCCTCTCTGCACCTGAGTTATCCCCAGCTCCCAGTAAATCGATAAGTGGATCCTCAACTCTGTTTCACATCAGGCTGGGGGGAAGATCCAGAATTTCAACATTAAGGTAATGAAACAAAATTTCAAATTCCTTTCTTCTACTTCAGGCCACTGGAGGAAAAGTCAATGTCAGTCAAATGAATCCTTTCACTAAGCCTGAGGTATATTTTCATTTTTGGGCATTCTTAATAACAGCAGATGACAGATCATAGATAACTTTGTTATAAATCAGCAATAGTGTACTAAAAGGGTGCTCCGCTTCAGCACAGCAAGTAGCCTGCTTCCAGGTTCTAGATTTTTTTTCATAAACCCAGTCACTACAACTAATTCCTTTTATTTGCTAGGTTAAAGGTTGGACCAGATGATCTTAGAGGTCTTTTCCAACCTAAATGATTCTATGATCTATGATCTATGAACTTTGGTACTATGCATTAAGGCACTGCGGTTATGCCAGTGCTCTCATTGGCATTGTTCTGTGATTAAGACACTTGCCAAGATATATGATATAGAAATAGTCAGAGAAGAGGTTCGAACTACCATCTCCTGCCAGGATTTCACTGCCTTCCTTAATAATATATATGAACGATATATGAAAAGAACCAGGGTTGTCAAAAAGACTGGCACTGCAAATAAAGATGTTTCAGAACTGTCCAACTAGTGACACTTCCTGGAAAATACAATGTCACCAAGCATAAAAATCTTTTGCCTAAGAAGTTTTATGAAGGGCATGGTTTTATAATTGTGTTAAGAATATTTAAATGAGTTTAATGGGTTCAAACTATTGCACCTCTTAGATTCATGTGGTCATGTGGATCATTAAATCAAAAAGAAGAGACAAAAAGTTTTCATGCAAGTCAGATCTGACAGAGTGTGGGACTAGTGAATCTAAGGCAAAGCACCCTTCCTTCTCTCATTTGCCTGATGCCTCTGTAACTGCTCTCACGATTCTGAATCCCAGGTTTACTCCTCAGGAGTAGCTGCATTTTGCAGGGGAAGCTGCCCTCCAGAAACTCAGGACCAGTCAGTGAAAGGAGATGAACATACATAGTCTTTTCTGTTTTTTTGTTTGTTTGTCTGCTTGCTTTTAATCTGATTTTGCATTTGTGAGGCAAGCAGAGTTAAAAAAACAGTGCTGTGAATATGAATTGACCATATTATGTAAATAGCACCAGTGACCAGCCAGAGGGTGGGTTAGAAAAATCAACAAAAACGTTGGTGTCTTGAATTCTCCCTCAGTAATCCTCAGCCCCATCACTGTGATTGCACTTGCCAACCAAGTTCACTCAGAGGTTCTTGACAAAAATCTCAGTGAACAGACTTGTCACTCCAGCTTCTACAAGAGTGCAGAGTGCCTCTTACACAGGCTCTAATGTGACATACCAGAGTGACAGGTAGGTTATGACTAGCATAAGTGACAGGCCTTTCTCCTTGACACTTAGTGAGCCTGTCAAACTAAGCTGAATGCTAAATCTGTGAGAAAATGAAAATTCGAACAAGGGACCACATACCCCTGTCAAGCAAAAGAACCTCCAGAGCAGTCCTGAGTCAGTTAGATTCCTCCTCTCTCCTTTACAATGTCAGATCCCCTGCAGGACCCTGGGAATACCCTGGCAGTTTCTGACTTGAGATTCTCCCACTACCCGTCTGAAGTGAAGCCCTGAAGCTGCCCCTACCTCCCTTTACACCCAAATACATAACTAAAGCCCGTGGCAGCACAGAATCTTCTGAAACCATTTGCCAAACACCCAGTCAGAATGACAGAAAAGTGTCCATTCATCCAAAAGCAGACCAGCCATTTTCAATTTCTTTCTGTTTACAAATCACCTTTCCTAGCAAACCTTTTTGAGGAGGACCGGACTTTTTCACCATGCACTGAAATCTAACACCACTACGTTACTTTCCTCTGCAACTACCCCTAAAAAACAGATAAGGAACCTGCATACTTCTCCTACATGAAAATCCATTGGTCTTGGGATGAGATGACCACTTTTCAAATGCCTGTAGAGAGATGAGAGTCCATTGTCCTCTCCCTGTCCAAGTCAGACTTCTCCAGCAAGACTTCAGCATAAAGCCCCTCTTGCAGCTCTCAGCTTTATCTGTGGTTCTCAGTTCCTCCTCCAAAATCTGCCACCTCTGTCAAGATGTGAGAGAAAGGCACATGAAGAACAAAACCACACATCAAGACTGACTGAGAGAATGTTTCAAGAGTACATACAGGTTATTTCTTCTTTTATTAAACGAGACGAGTTAGGGGTGAGAACAGGGTAGATTAGAAAGGACAGAAAGGACAAAGAAAGAAAATACTAGAAGACCAGTTGGCACATGGATAGAAGGCATTGGTGTACTTCTTAATTTATAAAGCACTGTCAAACTTTTAGGAGTTAACTAGAGTAAGTATATTTTCTGTTAAATGGACCCAGACAGACAGGACCCTATGTGGGGTCAGGGAACTCTCCCCTTAGATTTCCAGAAAGCTCTGCATCTTGTCCATGGTTTGTGGAGATCTGTGCATGCCTCATAAACATCCTTCTCTGTTGCTGATTTAAATTTTCACATTCATCTCCCCTGTCAGAGATTGTGAGGAGCATAAACACCATGGAGAAGAGTTGTAGCAGTAGCAAGGAGGTCATGAGTTATGGATAGCCACCAAACAGATGGATACTATCCTGGATGTCTTGCTCTCATAAATATCCTAGCCTCAGTTACAGAGTAAAATTCAGCTAAATTCAAATCACAGACTCCCCACAGATTCCCCAGCTGAGCTACAACTACATGTTATAGGAGACTAACTTGAAGTAAGCAGTGTTTGTCATTTGACTTTAGAATGATTGCAGAAAGTGAAGGTGCTGTCCTTCAACCTACTGCAGGAGTTTGCTAGCTTCCTGCTTTCTCAACAAACCTAATTGCCTCTCCAAATTACAGAGCATGGAAATCTGTGATTACAAAATCAGAGCACATGAAATGTGAAGACAGCAAGTGTGGATTTTCTAGCCAGATAAGTAGCTGGATCAAGCACACAGACATGATCAAACCGATCTGCTTCTCTCTGATACTTTTTTTGCCACTTTTATCATAGAATACCCCAAGTTGGAAGGGATCCGCAAAGATCATTGAGTCCAACTTCTGGTTCCACACAGGAACACCCAAAAATCAAACGATGTGTCTGAGAGCGATGGCCAAATGCTTCTTGAACTTCTGAAATTCAGTCTCTGCTTCCCCAGGGAGTCTGTTCCGGTGCCTGACCACCCTCAGCACCTGCCCCTCTGTTCCCCTCATGAGGGAGCTGCAGGCCGCCATGAGGCCTGCCCTCAGCCTGCTCTGCTTGGGGCTGAGCAAACCCGGTGACCTCAACCGCTCCTAATACGTCTTGTCCTCTAGACCTTTCACAATCTCTGAGCGCTTTCTTTGGACGCTCTCTTAATAGTTTTTTGTCCTTCTTGGATTGTGGTGCCCAAAACTGCACAAGGTACTCAAGGTGAGGCCGCATCAGTGCAGAATTGAATGGGAAACCTTTTGCCTCACTGGCCAGGTATAAGGCTTAAATGGGTAGGCTCTGCCTACAGCATCTTCAGTGATATAAAAAACTCACTAGACAGAGGAAAGAAACGCTTTCAGCACCACCTACTAATCAACATGCCTCAGACACCATGGACTTATCAGAGATATAATGTGTCAAAAAAGTCTAGGAGTTTTCATTGAATGGCTCAAGTTGGAAGGAACCTCAAAGGTCATCTAGTTCCAAGCCCCCTGCCATGGGCAGGGACACCTCCCACCAGACCAAGTTGCCCAGGCCCCATCCAGCCTGGCCTTGAACACCTCCAGGAATGGGGCATCCACAGCTTCTCTGGGCAACCTGGTCCAGTGCCTCACCACCCTCTGAGTGAAGAATTTCTTCCTAATATCTAACCTAAATCTACACTTTTAGTATAAAACCACTCCACCTTGTCCTATCACTATCAGCCCAAGCAAAGGTTGCTCCCCATCTTTTTTGTAAGCCACCCTTAAGTATTGAAAGGCTGCAATGAGGTCACCCCTGAGCCTTCTCTTTTCCAAACTGAACATCCCCAGCTCTCTCAGCCAGTCTTCAAAGGAGAGGTGCTCCAGCCCTCTGATCATCCTTGTGGCCCTCCTCTGGGCTCGCTCTAACAAGTCCACATCCTCCTTGTGCTGGGGGCCCCAGACCTGGATGCAGCACTCCAAGTGAGGCCTCACAAGGGCAGAGCAGAGGGGGACAACCACCTCGCTCCCTGGCTGGCCACTCCTCTTTTGATGCAGCTCAGGATGCAGTTGGCCTTCTTTGCTGCAAGCACATACTGCTGGCTCATGTCGAGCTTTTTGTCCACCAGCACCCCCAAGTCCTTCTCTGCACGGCTGCTCTCAGTGAGTTCTTCTCCCAGCCTTTACTTATGTCTGGGATTGCCCAGACCCAGGTGCAGCACCCTGCACTTGGCCTTGTTGAATCTCATTAGGTTCATGCGGGCCCACCTCTCAAGCTTGTCCAGGTCCCTTTGGATGGCATCCCTTCCTTCTGTTGTATCAACTGCAACGCTTAGCTTGCTGGCATCTGCAAACTCGCTCAGGGTGCACTTGATCCCACTGGTGTCTATGTTATTGATAAAGTCACTAAACAACACTGGTCCCAGGTCAGGCCCCTGAGGTGTGACATTGCTCATCACCGTCCTCCACCTGGACACAGAGCCATTGACCACCACTCTCTGGTTGTGACCTTCAAGCCACTCTCACTCAAGAGAGGTACACTGGGATGTTGCCATTCCCAAAACAGCCTTACATCCTTGGCAGCTGCTGGAGTATATTTTTAAGAGTGAAATTAGGCATACGAATTCTGAATTAAAAAAAACAACTACAGGTCCATCATACTTTCTGCATTTGAGTGAATGAAAAGATCAATTCAAGGAGCAATTCATCTGCTGCCTTTCCCACATCAGGCCTTTGCTTGGACTATGTCTCTGTTTATATCTCTGGCTAAAGAATCCTTTTTTCTAATTTAGGTTTTGCCTGTTTAATGAGGAGACAAAATTTACATCCCTATTACCTGAGCATGATTTAAATAACCCAGCAGTTTTTTTATATATGTATAAATATATGCTCACCAGTAAAATGATTGGTGAGATTCTACTGACCTATATGGTGTTAGATTGCTTTAAAAGCCAGCTAAGCTTTATTATGGCACTAAATTTCTAGTGGGCTACAACTACTCTGAATCTGCCTGAAGGTCTGACTGGGACCAAGAGCATAAAGGCACTGTACCTGCTCCATAATATTTGGTTTAGGTTGCTGGTCTTATGAAGACCAAGCCAACAGTTCCAGGAAATGCTGGAAAATTTGAATCCAGCATCCTGGAGCTGATATTCTTCCTTCCACCTTTGTAACTCAGGAAAAGCCCGTCCTCTATGAAGTCTCCCTCCCAGCAGGTAATGAAAAGGCTATGAGTCCTCACTATGTCTCTGTCCTTCCCAGCATAAGT
Source organism: Anser cygnoides (assembly GCF_040182565.1). Classification (NCBI taxonomy): domain Eukaryota; kingdom Metazoa; phylum Chordata; class Aves; order Anseriformes; family Anatidae; genus Anser; species Anser cygnoides. The sequence continues at coordinate 30,665,614 of NC_089912.1, read as the reverse complement.
AGGCAAGTAGGCATACTTACACACAGTCTTTACAAAGGAGGATGCCTGCAGCAGAGGCACAACTCAGTGTTGTGATGAAAGGAAAAGGAGGGAACTATGGAAAACCACATCCAGTGGAAATAATGGAAGGGGCAAAAGCTTCCCCAGATAGCCTACTTTCTCCCCCAGCAGCTGCCAGTCTTTCTTACTCAGAATCCGACATGTTCAAAGGAAGGCCACAGTCCTTCTCCTGCATCAGCAAAAGGGCTGTCCTGGTCTGCAACCCTGGACTGGGCATCTTGCACTTGAGTCTTGTAAGAATAAGACAGCTTTACTCAGGAGTGTGTCAGAGCCGGCCAGTAAGGAATGAAAGAGAACTCCTAAGGTCTGAGACCCTCGGGAAGGCTATATGAATTGAGAGTCACCATGAGAGGGTGATGAGGACCCTTTACTTTTTCCCCATCTTAACCATCAGCAACAAGCATCCATGGGGAATGAAGATGCACTGCAAAGGCAGGCAAAAGCCATACAACGGCCACAAGAAAAGCATGTCACAAACTTTCTCACCCAGTCCCATTCCTGAATTCAGATCTGGCCTTGTACCAACCATCCTTCTTTCAGGCATATGAGGTGACTAATTCTCCCTGACAGTTTTAAATCCCAGGTTGATTAAACTGAAAGCAATGTCAGAACAGATGCAGAGCTTCATGGTGAGGCTGGCACACAGTCACATCTTGCTGTAAGGAAACAGCAGCATTTCAAACCTTGAGTCCGGCTCTGATGACTTTTAACAGCAAAGAATGATGCATCCATTAGCTGAGCCACGAAGGCATCAGGCTGCTTTCTCAAGTAGGTGTAAGTCCACTGGTCTCATTAAGTCCTGGTGAGTTATCCATTCATTCAAGACTCAAATAAGAAACTGCCAATATAAGAGACATAATGTGGCTAATGACTGATTTTAAGCAGTTAAGGAAGCTCTTTGGCTGCAGCAAAAATGGAACAGACCTTTATATCCTGTTTGGTGACCTTCACAGTTCTTGAATTAGCTTGACATTAAAAAAAAAGAACCCACAACTGTACAAGCCCACCCCCTTGCATCTGATTCGAAGAGAGAAAAGAAAAGGAAGGGAAGGGAAGGGAAGGGAAGGGAAGGGAAGGGAAGGGAAGGGAAGGGAAGGGAAGGGAAGGGAAGGGAAGGGAAGGGAAGGGAAGGGAAGGGAAGGGAAGGGAAGGGAAGGGAAGGGAAGGGAAGGGAAGGGAAGGGAAGGGAAGGGAAGGGAAGGGAAGGGAAGGGAAGGGAAGGGAAGGGAAGGGAAGGGAAGGGAAGGGAAGGGAAGGGAAGGGAAGGGAAGGGAAGGGAAGGGAAGGGAAGGGAAGGGAAGGGAAGGGAAGGGAAGGGAAAGGGAAGGGAAGGGAAATTGGTGTAGCTGTACCTATTACAGGCAATGGTATTGATTAAATTACCTGCATGCCATCTTCTGCATTTTGAGGTTTACACAAGCAGCATGACCCAGGACAGAATTATCTACATTTGAAGTCCAGATCAAAAGATGTTGAGAAAATGTTTTGGAAAGAACTCAGAGTTCTTCCAGTCACTTAGTGAAATCTTACACCATCCTAAGTTTTGTTTTGTTTTGTTTTGTTTTGTTTTGTTTTGTTTTGCTGAGGAAAGAATATTTTCTTCCCCAAAGCCTCAGAGCAACAAATAAGCTGTTTTGCTTCCAGGATGTAGTCATCCCCTTGTTGGGATTTAGCCAAGAGCCAGTCTTGGCTATACTGGCTCAGGAAGTTCCAAGTGGCTGAGAGTGGGCATGGCAGCCACTTTCAGAGACCAGTACCAAAGAGAACATGGTGGTGATACAGGGTCTGCGTTGGTCTCTACTCCTAAGTTCTAAACTTCTGTCATGCCCTGCAGCCTATGGGTTACCCATTTTTTTGTGAAGAGAAGAAAATCCATTTACACAAAGGTCGAACTAGGCCTAGGCCTCCAGACTAGGCCTAGGCCTCCAGCTCAAGAAATCTATTCCCAACTCAAGCACTGCATGATTTGGATGATTTGGGGCGATTGGTTCCACTTCCCACAGCTCAATTTTTCCACCTGTAATTCAAAAGCAGTGATTATATATATATATATATATATATATTAGTTTTTTGGAGATGTCTTATAAAAAAGCCCTTCCTCTGTACAGAGTGGTCTTGCTGGCTGACGTGTACAAGAAGCACCATGTGGCTGGCCACACATGCACTCACAAAAAGGCAGAAGCAGAGCTACTTAGTGTTTCTGAGATAAATGCATGCTGTTACTATTATGTTTTTCACAGAGTGCCCAGGAGGAAATACAATGAAAAGACCTGCTGCCATCAGTTTCTTCATACAGGTTCTTAGTTCCACTTGTACAGGTTTGGGAAGTTCCCGCCCTGGAGATCCAGCATGAATGGCAAGCCTAAACAGAGACACACAGTGGGCTGTCTGCTGTGCTGGTGGAAGTAGTTAAAACAAGTCTACAAACTTTGCAATGAGAAAAATCTGGATTCAGCCAGCATGTAGGAAGCTTTCCTTCCTTCGCGTAGTTCATTTGACTTCTCAGTGACAGGATGACTGTGAATGCTACTACCAAATGAGCTATAACTCAATAGCCTCTTTAATTCCGGTTTTAACCATTGCTAGTCCCTTTAACAAGAGTAGGTCCACCATGGACTTTCCCAGGCTATGGACTAGACACAGAGAAGCATAAATGCAGGCTGCCACTGAAACTGGAATGAGGTAAAGCTTTGTCCACATTGCAAAGTTCCCATTGTGTTCATTTTTTTTTCCATTTGCATATGCAAAGAAAAAAATACCTTTTTACTTAAATAAAGTCTGTTCAATCTCTCTCTATATATATACTTTTCTTTATGTGTATATGCACGCAAATTGGGCAATATACAATGGCTGTGCATGCTGTTTTCCTATAGTAACATCACTTTGTATAAATAAAATAGAGCTTCACAGGCTACAGATTTCTTGCTCCACAATGTAGTCAGTTTCTCCTGGCTCTTAAAATAATAATAGTAATAATAATAAAGTTCCTAAAACAGCAGTTCAACCAGCAGGAAAAAATGCACAAGGGAAAAAGAAGGAGGCTGTACTGTATGATGAGACAGTAATTTATGAAGAGTTACTGCCTTCCCACCTTTCTTGTCCTCTGGTGGTAACACAAGTAAGTAACTGATGAGGTAAGAGAGGGCTGTACTGAAAAGCTCCTTGTTAAGGATAGAGAATTTGGTAATAGAAATGCTGAGTAATAATTTCCAAATAGATCTTCTGGTTACGGGGCATCTTGGGATGCCGTCCTGGACAGAAGCGTATATTGAACTGAGAGGTGACAGAACAGCAGCCCCACTGGAGTGGCTGCTCAGACACAGATGCTCCATAGCAATGGTACTGGAAAAGAACTTGCAGTACACCATCTGTTGGGGTCCATTGCTCTTGCCTTTGCAAGCAGGTGAGACAAATGCCTGGAGCTCACATTTCAAGAAGCCACAGCCAGGAAGTCTTGAGACACCACTCAGAAGTCCTTCCTTGCTAACCTCCAGCACTAATCACCCTGCATCATCTCCATGGGTTTATTTCACACCCGGTTCAGAGTGGGTAAATCTACTGAGCCTCGTGCCAAGCAATGTGCATGGGTTTTGCCAGCCAGCTCAGTAGGACAGAAGTTGTTTAAGAGAGAAGTTCAGCTGAACGACTCTACAGGACACCCTAATCAGTGCATAACAGTAAAAAAAGGATGCATTTCAAGAGACATTTCGGTAACTCCAGAAACATCACCCAGTGGGATCTAGTTAGCAAGTATCCAAAGTGACATCTACTGGTGTAGATTTGGATTAGCATGAAATGTAGGAATGAAGTTAGAACAGGGCAGAGCTGCACAAAAAACCTGCCTAATGAGCCCCAAAAGTTATTAGTGGGGGAATCAGAAGCTGGAAGCTGAACCTACTTAGTTCCAAATAACTGAGCCTCTAGCTATTACATAAGCAGAGAAGAAAGATGTCGGTTTGTTTCTGAGCTCCAATTATTTGCTGATGGTGCTTCCCTTTTCCTAATGTTAAACATGGCCTAAAACTACAGTGCAGGAAGGAATCCATGCAGCTTTTCCCACCAGGGAAGACCACGTATTTTAATGCCAAGAGATAAGACCTTACAAACACAGCTTCATTCAGACCACCTAGGGAAGTCTATACATGTAGGTGGCTGGTTTCAGGAAGACCAAAATATATTGCATATCCTGGGACTTCTGTGGGAATATAAAGATGAAATTGGTTAGGTAGGAATAGATTCCCTTGAATCACTCCAAAGATGACAATGTATAATATTGGCCCTGAAGCTCTTCAATTGGGACATCAATCTCTGTTCCTTGCTGAAAAGCACATCTGGGAGGGCAGTGTTCTCTCTCTCAACCTTCCAGAGAGGCTGGTGAACTTAGGTATACCCAGATAACTTTGCTAACCTTGAGCTTTCCAGTTGTGCTCTCTGGTATTGGAGGAGATCAGTTTGTTTGCTGTTTCCCAAAAGACAGTCACGTTCCTCGCAGCTAAGAGGTACTTTAAGGAGATGCAAAGCAGAAACCTAAACCTGGCTGGTGTGTTTCCAGAGCCTGAGAGTGTTAGGTAAGAGAAGTGAGTAGTTTGGTAAGATGGTAAAGGGCAGTACTCCGGAAACAAGTTTAATGCTAAGGATGTGTGCTCAGTGGAAAGGAGAAAACCGATATGGGAACTCGAGAATTTGACTCAGATATAACACAGGCTGGCTAAGGCAAAATTGCATGGAAGTGGTTGGTACAGAAGTTCTGGCAAGAGGGAAGTCCAGTACAAGTCAAATCACTTAATCCTCTGGGATGCCTCTAAATACCAGTATGAAAATGGCCTGCAGGGGTATGGTGCTCTTCAGCCACCCTACAGATGTTCTTTCCTTCCTCCAACTATGCTTGGGATTAATCCAGCTTTCACTGTGCTCAATAACCAATGAATCAAATCTGTCCAGATACACAGTAAGCCCTTCAGGACATTGTGCTTGCAGCCTTTACCCAGAGAAGATCGTGATTTAATTGCTGTAAAGAATGCAGTTCTTCTCAGCCAACATCATTAGTGGCATTATGACTGTACTCACTCACCCTAGAGCTCACTTCTTGGAATGCACAGTATAATCCCTGTCCTGCAAAGCATCACATTGGGAGTATCACAGTCAGGCCTATTGCTTTCTCACAGCCAGAAAGCTTGTGACCCAGTTGTAAACGCTCTTCTGTATATAGCACAGAGAGTATCTTTGCTAAACTAAAGTAAGCAAAGAATTATTTTTCCCTTTCTTGTAGGTGTTTTTTTTTTATTATTATTTTTATTTTTTAACTATCAAAAGCCACTGTGAAAGCATGAAGAGACTCAAGTTAATAAAACCTCTCCATCTGTGTAATACACAGACAACTCTGAAAATCTATTTTAAGGCCCACATACTGAACAACAGTAGCCACAGCTTAATTAGATCACAAGTGCTGGGTAAAAGTTCACATCACTGGTTTAATATCAATGATTTGAAAGGGAAGATATCAGACAGGATATTTCACTGAGGTACGAATTTTATCATTTGAGTTATAGAACACAATTCATCACTGAGGAAAATCTCTTTGAGATCCTTCACCTTTTGACATGCAAAGAATACAACTTATATTTTTTTTCCAGTTTTTGATAGTCTCCGATGAAAAATATAATATATATTTCTTCCTCTCAAGGAAGACTGCACTTTCAAAACTGGGTGTTCAGGCAATGAAATTTCATTCCTTTTAACAGGAATTTTTAAAGCTCTTGGCAATACCTGCATCTGAAGTTAGCCACGAATGAAACATACCATAGATGCACTAACACTGGAGAGTTTAGCTAACATTGTGAAGCTGTTTTATAGCAACAAAGTTGTACCAAAGTTTGCACTGCTGAGTTTGAGGCTTATTTTTGAAGGTCCGATACTTCTGGAGAACAGAGTTAATTCACGTTCTGGTATTCTTCTGCCTAAAACAGGATTTCTACAGCTATGCACCAGTCACATATCCAAATATGAAAATGAAATATTCAAAGTAAATAACTATATTCCATATTTATGTTGCATGTCATTATCTCATACAAGGATCTAAGGCTACAGCTACAAAAATGGTTTCTCTTTTTGACTGAATGATTTACTGCAGACATAAGTAAAAATGAATAAACAGACATAAATAAACAGACATAAATAAAAAGGAATAAAGAAAACAGCATTATTGGAACACTTTCTTACTGGAGAGTACAAAGACCTAAACTTAGGATTTGTCCAATTGCCAGCATCCCAAATATTCTCACTGTTCTAGACGTAAATTTCAATACCACCTACTTTAAATCATAGAAGACGTTGAAATTACAGAAGTCTTAAATATCTTCAAAGAATTGGAAAGTTTTCATGTTTTTCGGGCGACATGGACATTTCCAAATACTGCAGAGAATCCTACTGCCTACAGATGAAAATTTCAAACCCATTGGGAGCATGTAATATACCAGTACAAAAAATGGGGAGTAAGAATTAATGGCAGTCATCCAGAGACAGAAGGACTCACACTTAAATAGAACAGGGACTGCATATTCCACTGCTGTGTGACATGCTGTCTCCAGGAACAAATATCAAACCCCAGAATTCACCATTTCCCTGTTGCCAGATAGCAAAGGGACAAGCAAGTCCTGCACATTTCTTACTGCCACACTGAGGCCCACCGATGCAAGGGGATGCCATTTTTCTGCTACCAAGGCTTTAAACACATGATGACTCTTCTGCTTTTGTACTCTGAATACAGAAAACAATAGGGAGGGGGAGTGTGAAAGCAGCTGTGGTGGAGTTCAGCTGTGTGTCAGGGTAAAACCACCACAGTTGCCTTTAGATTTTGGATACTGCACAGTAAATGAACTTGGGATACACATTGTAAGGGATGGCAGAGGTGAAATACTGAACATTTGCTAATTAAGCAAACAGTTCTGCTCCTTGTGTGCAATGGGAGTGATGAGGTTCCTAGACGTACAAACAGTACAGGATCATGCCACTAAGCACTGTGTCACAATTTCTACACAGCACCCAGCAGGGTCAATTTCATTCTTTAATTCTTTCACCCTTTGAATTTTCCTGTTTGCAACATTTCCATACTTCTCATGCAGATTTCACGTTCAACTTGGAGGACAGAAGTCATTTTTAATGTAACTAAACTTTGGTTTTGTTCTCCACAGCACATAAGGCTGGTCAAAGCCAAGCTAGGCCACACTTCTGCCTTTTGCTCTGAGAACTGAGCGTGCAAAAGCTACTGAAGCAGTTCATGCTCCGTCTCGAGTATGGCCTAAAGTCAAACCTAAATTCTGTCTTGAAGCCAAGCCATTTGGACAGATGAACACACTTAGATCCCTTCTCATTGAAACCCACCACTGTGAGGATAGCCCTGAGCTCTTGCTCCCTTTCAGCATGCACTCAGCAATGTTTATTCTCCAAACCAAGAGTAAGAATTCCAGGAAGCCATACTAGAGGCATTGTCTCACTACCAGCCAAGACAGGTAGAGTGTTAATTACAGAATATGTCCTAGGGTGCTCTCAGGCCTGAGTTCCACCACAGGGGTGGTAAGAATTAATTATGTAAATAAGTAATTATGGGTCATTAGAATGAAGTAATGAATTGAAAGCAATCAAAGTAAGTAACGAATGAAATGGCTTTCAGAGACAAACTATGCAAGTATATAACATAAACAAGGCTGTCTGTTTATGGAAGGGAGTATTCAGCCCAAGAGTACTTGAAATGAGATGGCTGCTCTAGCATGGCAAGCTGATGGTACTGGTGTGAGGCACTGAGCAAGCTAAAAGGGATATTAGCTATCCACAGCACCACCACCTGGGCACTGGCAGCAGAACCTGACCCATCAGGCACAGCAGCATCAAAAGCCCCACGAAAGCCCTGCCTGTGGCAGTCAGGTGTGGCACCTCTCCCCAGAGACATCTGTGGAAGGGTCCAGAAGATGTGGAAGCAGTAATGCTGAGATCAAGCCTGGATCAGACCTGTATCAGGCCAGAAGGCAAGCTCCATACACAGGCATTAGGGTAGGAGGCAGCTGGAGTATACAGTTATGTTCTTCACATTCTTTCAATCCATTTTCATATCATATGCTGAGCTTTAATATTGGGTAGGAGCTGGCAGACAACTGGTTCCAAAAAAAATATATCAAAATGTCATATCTAAATGTCACCCCTAGAAATTATTTCCAGATGAAAATGTTTTGTATTTTTTATGGAAAAAAAAATACTTATATGCTTGGCTGTTGCATAATCCGTTCTTCCCTTCCCCTATATCATTCTTGTGCCTAGCTACCATAGTGGGTTGAGGTCATATGTAATCTCAATTTCACAGGCTGGATTAAAAACCTGAAGTTAATTGAAGCATATCTACTTTTTCTCTCACAATTCCTTTCAAGTTCTGCCATGGCTCCCACATCTTCCTGAAGCCATAAAAGAGAGATTGTATTCATCACACCTGTTGAAGTACTAAGGCAAAAAGATGAAAACAACAAGAAGAATCTTTCTGTAAGCATCACCTAGAGTAATATTAACTGATTCATGAAGCCATTACTCCCTGACCTGTGCCTGGGACATGTTGCAGCCACACACAGTGTTTGTGGCTGTGTGTTTATAGCCTAGGACACATATTTTCAAATTTTTTTCCGCATAAATAAACTGTTCATAATCAATCACTCAGCTCAATTGCTCATTTCCCACTACTTTGTATAAGAAAGATGCAAATATCATCAGAGAGCTCTATAATACTTAAAATTTCTTTAATTTAATTCATTCCTGCTGACAACAACTTCTGTTGTCTACCAGACGGAAGCTGTGTTTTGGTTTTCTACTCCTCTATATTTCTGTTTTCATTGGAGTTGGTGAAGTTATAGAAGTTGTTTCTAAATGAACACGTAAGGGAGGAAATGAACCAATTATTTTCTCTACTCTTTCACCATTCTTTTCACAGTTCTAGCCACCAACTCACACTCAGAGACAAAGACTTGCATATCATCAAATCCATCTCTTTGTCAGGACAAAGTAATCTCTCTCTTTCACAGATCACTAAAACAAAAAACACAGAACAAAAAAAATCCCAAACCCAAACTGTTCCTTCCTACAGCTTTATCTGTCTTTTCTAATTCTGAAGAAAATATCTTCCTCTTTCAAATGCCATGATACCTGGGATTATCCCAAGAGAAAGAAAACCAGAGGCAATAATGGAGCTCCTGCGTTTTCACAACCTAGGTGTCCTCCCCAGAGCAGGACTTCCTGTTATTAATCTCAAGAGTAACCCACCACATCACTAGAAAAACTGCAATCCAGAGCTCTGACTAAGGCCAAATAACATTTCTTCAAGCATCCCTGTTAACTCTTTCTGCAGAGCCAACCATTTGCCACTCAAAACAGTACTGCTCAGGAGTCAACACATTTCCAAGAGACTTCCCCGCCTAGTAGTCAGCCTAACTCAGCAAAGCCTAAATTGCTGAGAATTTAGCCCAGGGAAATCCCCGTTGGCTGGATGTTTCAGCCATCTCAGGCTGTCTTGCAACCTATTCTTGAATGTGTGAATTATGGTCTAGGTCACCTCTGATTTGTAACAGAGAACAAGATATTTTAAATGCTGTCACTACAGTTTACCCAACATCAAGGAAAATGCAATCCCCATCTATCTTGATGAACAATTTAGTGGCATAGCAGAATGGACAGTGAGCAGTGAAAAGAAGGCACTAGCATGCTTTTTTTAAAGGCACTAAAAAAAAGGCATTATCATGCCTATCTGCATCCTAGAAATCCATCACACTTGTTTTTCTAAATGCGTAATTCAGACCCATGTCATTGCTTAGAAACAATTACACAGAGCACATTAAGCACACACTGCACATATGAACGTATTTATATTAAAATATTACGCTATAGACATACATAGTCACATACATATTCACATTACAAAACCAACACATTTTGACCAGGTGGAAGTTCTAAGTCTGTCTGCCTCGTAACTAACACTCTCTCTTTAATGATCATATGAATACCTTTCTCTGGCAGAGTCACAGCCAGACATTTGCCTTTAAGTTATATATCTTCTTAGAAGCTTCAACCCCAAATTCCTTTTTGCAGAATAATTCTTGATACCTCTTTCCAAGATGCACTATGCCACCATCCTTATCAATGCTTCTGTCCTGAATCACAAGGATTGTGTCAGAGTTTCAGCCCAGTGTTGATATAGTCCTGTTTACTTACTGTTACTATCAGCTCTGTGGTGAGACTTGAAGCTTTCTCACAGATACGTTTGTAGGTAAGCTGCACAGAGATAGGCACAACACAAGACCAAAATTTCCAAGTTATCTTTGTTTCCAAGTTATCTGAGCTTTAGAACAAAATTAAGTTGTTCTAGAGACAATTCTGAGCTGGTCTTGAGGGTGAGGCAGCAAAACTGTCTTCTCTGTGAACACATAGATCCCTAAAAGCTAATGCACAGTATCAATGGGTTCAGCTATCTTAGATTAAGCTATTTCTCTAGTAAAGGTTTGTTTCATGTATTTCTTTTCAACCTCATCCTGAATCTTCACCGTTATTTGTTTTCTTTTCACACTAAATTGTAATATTGCTAGAATCAACCATTAACTTCAGTAAAAGAAGAGACAGATTCCCAATGGTTAAGATCCTCAGATAAGCCTCTCTTTTCTCAAATGACTCCCTTGTGAGTAGTGGAAGCCTAGATATGAAAAGTAAAGTAGATTGGTCCCATTTCAACCATCAACACAAATAAAGCCTCCAGAGCAATACATTGAACAGTAAATACTTATACTCTTATCTCTCAGAAACACAGTGAATGATGACACTTCTCATAAATGAAAAACGCAAGCTTGGAGAGCACACGTATAGGGACAGAGAAGCCTGTAACATTCAAAATAAAGTGAGTATTGAATAGATGATGAAAAAAACAGACAGTTTTCTCCCCTCATCTTCACTCCCTGTTTCACCATTGCAGTGCTTCTCAGTGTGGGAGGTGTGTTTAACCAGGGACAGACCTCCAGGGACAGTGCACAAGATTAGAAAGTTCATTGTGGCAAGGTAATTACCTGGCTTTACCCAGGTGCTAAGAGAACTGGTTACAAATCAGCTGAAAATAGCAGTTCTCCACTGAGCATTAAAAGTCACCCAGAGTGTGCTGAAAGCCAGATCCTACCTTGTCTCGAATCCCTTGTCTCATAACTTCTCTTTCAGCCTCCATCTTGGCATATTTGGCTTTCCTCTCCTCCTCTTCTTGTCTGAGGGCTTCCTGTCGTTCCTCTTCTTTCTTGGCAGCATCGGGGTCTTTCTCCTCATCCCCACCCAGCATCTTCCCCATGTCTTTGGTAGCCCCTAGAAAAAGCAGAAGAGAAAGCTCTGTAAAAATGCAGGAGAACCATGATGCCATCTCTCTCTGCCTCCCCACACTCAGGACCTCCTTCAACTCCCTCTGAATCTGGAAAGGTTTCTCACACATTTAGGAGGAGGCAAACTGACCACAGTGGGCAAAGGCGCCACCCTGTCCTGGTTGGTTACTTGGCTTGTGTGAGCAGCACAGCAGCAAGAGGAGCAGACCCTGTCTGTAGACATGCATGATGCATACACGATTGGCTTGCAGTCCTGAAGGGGGCAAGCTGCCATCCACACAGTGGTTTCACTCCCTCAGCTAAGTCTAGTGAATGAAGGCTCATAGAATCGTAGAATCAAAGCATCAACTCGCTGTTGACAGAAATTACACATCCTGTGACAGGTAGGAGTCCACAGCATTAGTAAACATTTGTTGATACTTTCTAGGCTCTTACCATGTATCACTATGAAGCAGCATCTCTGCATGTCTCTCATTTAACCTCAGACACCACTGCCTCTAACACTTAGTATGCAAGTGGGATCCCGGCTCTGCCTGGTTCTCTTTCTTCCCCCCGCATACACATTAGTCCCAAATTCTCAGCCGCTGTACGTTCTTGAGCCAGCCTTTTGTTATTGTGGACAGCCTTTGCACAGCCACACAAGTGGAGAGGCTTATTGCATGTCCCTCTGTCCCCACAGAGCTGCACACAGGCCATTCAACCTGTGTTTCAGAGCTACTTCTATTGACTCAGGCAATCATCCAGCTAGGGAAGAAGGCGGGCGCTGGAGAAATGGGGAGCCCATTTGCTGTGATGCTTCATCATAAGGGCACTGTGGAGCTGCAGCAGGATCAAGCCTGTTTATGCAGATGAAGAGAAGATGCATATCCTTTGAGAGATGTGTTGAACTTTGCCTGGGGCAGGAAAACACCCTGCACATTTACTATTAAACATACCTTCACCCTGGAGGAAGGCTATTCCAGGGTGAAGGTAGCTGGTTACTGTCCTTATTTCCTGCATCAGGAAAGCCTCAGGATGGTTCTTTGCTGGCTGAGATTTAGCTGAGTTAATCTGGGATGGCCTTGTAACACACACCCACTTGCACCTACATGCACACATGTAACATCTCCTGCCTCACCATTGTGAAGCTATCTGGCCTTTTCAAAGGCTTAGGCTGGAAAGAGACACTGACAAAATCCTTTCAAATAATTGTTTGCTGGCTTTCATAAAGGCTAAGTGAGGGGAAGAGGTTTTCACAATCCCTTGTCTCTCCCTTGTAAATTACTCTTTAAATGTGTCAACAACTCTCAGATACAAAAAAAAAAATACAGTTGAAATATTTATACTCACTTGCTACTATCAGCCTTCTCCTAATGAATAGTTTGCCTCCTCCACTTAAGGGTAAAAGTAATACGGGAATCATACAATCATAGAATATCCTGAGTTGGAAGGGACCCACAAGGATCACTGAGTACAACTCCTGGGTCCCCAGAGGACCACACAGACTCCAGAATTTTGATAGAAAATTCATTCATCCCAGCTGATGATTCTTTTTCTGGGATGCAAGAAAGGCCAACTGAAATTGCAAGCAAGATTTGCTAGAATTTGACACAAAGAGGAATGGCAATGCAGCTTTGTTAGGTCATTCATCCCTATAACAGGGGCAGCACTAAGCAGCTTTTCTGTGTATAAAACACTGATAACCAATTAATTTCTGGATTCCCCTCAACAAACATTTCTGATGATTATCACACTCCTTTGGGTTCAGCAATCTGTCAGGTTTATCTCTTTTTAGCTTCCCTCCACTTAGAGCTACCCATACAGTGTAATATGCTAGTTACTTACGGACCAGAATTCAGCAGTAGAAAGAGATGATTTATTTTTCTCTAAGCACTGATTCCAGGCTATCATTAAGTTATAATGTCAGCTCAGCTCGTCGTGTAAGGAATGAAATTGCATAGACTTCTTTTTCTTTTATCTCTTAGACAAGTCCAAGATTTTGAATATGTTAAGCATTTGATTTTACAGCTACTCAGAACACAAGACACCCACAAGAACGGCGATACAGTCCCAGGATCTTCACAGGCTCTTAAATCACCCCAGATTTCAAAGGCACCTTCTAAATGGGTGGAATGCTGCACTGTGGTACTGTTGCTAACTAACTGGAAGGAAATGTGTCATGAGAAGAAAAATTTTACACTACATTTTAATTCCAATATCTTACTTTTGGTGTAGAACCCCCCCCCCCCCTTTTTTTTTTTTGTCTCCTTTGTCCTCCTAAACTTTGCTTTGCTGGAATACAGCTTCTGTTTTAACCCGTTGAGCAGTGAATGCTCTAGGGAATCCACTTGCATACCAACTGAGTAGCTGCAGTCATAGTCACAAGCTAGAAGAAAGAGAAGCTCTGTCCTCATGCCTTCTTCTGAAGTTTCCAATGAGACACAGGAAGGAAACACAGAATCTATTAATATGGTACCTTCAGTCTTTTTGTATTTTTTTCACATCCCAACCATAACATCCACCTTGACATAAAGATAAGACAGAGGATGCCAAAGTAATCGCTAATCAGTATGGAGCTTCAAATCAACACAATATCCAACAACCCTAGATAAGATGACAGGAAGAATCCAGAAATGGCCAAACTCCAGGACAGCTTTTTGATCCTGTCTTCTTAAAGGAAGTAAAACAAGAGCAAACCTTTCTGGCTCTAATGAACAATGTATCCTTGCAGCAAAGAAGGTCAACAGCTTTCTGGGCTGCATTAGGAAGAACATTGCCAGAAGATTGAAGAAGCTGATCCTTCCCCTCTGCTCAGCCCTTATCTGGAGTGAGACCTTATCTGGAGTGCTGTGCCAAGTTTTGGGCTCCCCAGTACAAGAGAGACACAGAGTTCCTGGACTAAGCCAGCAAAGGGCCATTAGGATGATTAAGTGACTGCAGCATCTCTCCTACAATGAGAGACTGAGAGCTGGGACTGTTCAGGCTGGAGGAGAGAAGGTTCAGGGGCTCAAGGGGTGTCTCAGTGGTATGCATAAATACCTGATGAAAGGGAATGAAGAAGGAGCTAGACTCTACTCAGTGGTGATCAGTGACAAGACAAGAGGCAACAGACACAAACTGAAATACAGTGATTCCCATTTAAACACGGGAAAAAAAAATAGGGTGCACGAAGAGGCTGTGGAGTCTCTCACTCTAGAGATGTTCAAAATTTCACAGGCCGGAGCCCTGACCAGCCTGATCTCAGTGACCTTACTTGAGAAAGGGATTGCATTAGACAATCTCTGTGGGTCCCTGCCAACCTCAGTTATTCTATGATTCTGTAAGACCTCACGAGTAAGTGGTTTAAATGGTAAATGAAAGTGAATTTTGCATGGACAAGGGTGAGAAGTGCACATCCAAACTGATCCTGCATCTGAACTGGTAGAAATGAAATTCTTAAACTTCATGACCTCAGTCACAGGAGCACCATCTCCTTAGACCCTTCAGTTGTTCACTGACATTAATCAAGCCTTCACACAGAAAACATGAACTCACAAAATCAACTTACATAAGCTGCAGTGCTCAACTTGTTACTTGTTCAAAAAGAAAATAAAGAAAAAAAAATCCTAAATGTTGACATGCAAAGATATTTTCTGCAGAAACTATATTGAACAGGATTTCTAAAGATGACTTACAGAGAAAGAGATTAATAGGAACACCTTGGGTATCCTTAATTATGCGAAGGATGATGGAAATTTTGGCATGCCATCGCTTCAGGTAAGGTAATTAAGTCAAACCAGCAGAATTTCTTTTCCACAAAGCTCATTTCATAATGCAGATAAATAGCACCCCATGCCTGTCTTTCAAGAGGGCTGCATATGTGTGTGCTTAGATCCCAGAGGATGTCATGGAAGTTCCCCTTCTAAATCACAGGTGTGAGAGGCAGCAATGAGAGGGTTACCTGAAACAGCTATGCCCTGAGGAAATTCTGCAGGTGAAAACTTCTGTACATAGGCCAGAAAAAGTAGCCTTAAAAATACGTTTCTCACTTTAACATTCAATAACTATTCTGAAAATATCCTCCCAGTCAGAACTGTACACTTTGAAAAGAATAAAAGATGGCAACTCATTTTGCCCTGCCTTACACAACAGGAAGCTCATGAGCTGGCTGTTTTGGTGCTATTTGTAGCTGAACCATATTTAGACTAAGCAGACAACTGGTACCTCAGTTTCTAAATCACAGCATGGTTTTTATGCCATCATCCAAACATCTGCAGCTAATCACACTGGAGCAGGAATGGGTCACTCCCTTTTGCAGAAAGACTTCGGAACCAGAACTAAGAACATATTAGTGATATCACTGGGGAAAGACCTTTTTCGTCAAGGCCAGAGTGCATATACCAGCTTACAGCTGGTATACAAGAAGTCTTCTCCCATTTCATTACTGTTAAGGCTCATAAAAAAAGGAGAATTTATCATTAAGAAAAAAGCCTTGTAACAAACACTATGGGACTCAGAAGTCAAGATACTTAATCACTAATTTGGCAGGAAGGTCTAGACTGGCATGTATCTGAAGACTTCATTAAACAAAGTACTTTCATATGCAAATTTTTTTATTGCAATGTGAATCATATCCAAAGGAATGGGATCTTGTCCAAGTGTTCCTGGCCAAACCCCTTATATGATACAGAAATACTTGCAAATTACTCCCTCTGGCTGCTGCGACACAAACTTTATCTTCTGTTGCAGTCAAAACACACACCAGTAGGTGAGATTCTTTTAGACAAAATATAAATTGTGCCTCTGTTTTCCCATGCCACCATTTAAATATGACACTGTATCTCCACCCTGTTTACCTTCCTCCAGCAAATTCATTACATATGCTAGTGTAAAATGAACTAGATCAGCTGAGAGAGCAGCTCTGAAATCACCAGGGTGAAATCCAGCTCCCAACAGTGATGGCTAAGTTCAGGTTTCTGCTCAGAGATGTTCCCATGTGTGGGGGCTATCTGACTTCACATTACAGCAAATGGCAGCCCACTGCGCTCTTCTGTTTCCTCTGTCTACCACTTCATATGAGGGAGGTTTCCCACAGAGCCTGAATCACAGACAAGCACATGGAGACCACAGTTGCATCAGGCTGCAAGAAAAGCACACGACCACCTCTGGTGAGCCTAGGTACCTATTTCCCACACTGATACCTCATGTAGACTCCTTGGCCTGTGTGTCTTACTCTGCATGCTGCATGTTCACCTACTCTGATCTAGTAAACAGATGACTTGTAAACAGTCAGGACTGGTGAGTATCATTAGAAATTAGGAAGAAATTCTTCACTATGAGGGTGCTGAGGCATGGGAAAGGTTGCCCAGAGATGTTGTGGCTGCCCCATTCCTTGAAGTGTTCAAGGCTAGGTTGAATGAGGCTTTGAACAACCTGGTCTGGTGGGAGGTGTCCCTGCCCATGGCAGGGGAGTTGGAACCAGGTGATCTTCAAGGTCCCTTCCAACCCAAGCCAATCTATGATTCTATGATCTAATCAACAAGTTGAGATCCAGATTTACATATACATCTTGGCTTGGAGACAATTGGAGTATAAACCCAAAACTAGTTTACAGGAGCAGAAGGCAATAAGGACACTGGGTGAACTGAGTGTTTCAGGATCTCTGTCCAGGCAGATCTCCTATGCTCCCTTCTGGGTTCTCTTCGAAGACTTACAATCTGTATATTACGAGCTTTTCAGACATACCTTGCTACATCCCCCTTCATCAATCTCTTCAGCGATAAAGCAGCAATGAAATTACAATCTCACTCGAGGACTATGTTTTTCAGAAGCACACATTGTAAGGCAGCTCCTAATTTCTTATTTTTTTTGCGTCCACTTCCTCCCAGTGATGCCCATTTCAGTGCAGAGTTTGGTACAACCCAACAGAAAGTTATCAAAGTTGCCACAAACAACAGAGGTTACAAACTATACAAACCAAAATGACTGTATTCAGCCTGACAGAAAGCCTGGTCATTCTGTCCTATTGACAGAAAGGGGGAATGCAGAGAGGGGCCTGGCACATAGGGATCCACGCTGTCACACTTGTTTCAGAAGCACAGATCTTCCTCATATCACTACAATAAGAGAGCAGCCAGGAAAGATTTTTTTTTTTTTTTTGCCTGTGTCCACATCAACCTGCTGTACTTTGCAAGCACAAAATCTAGTCCTACCTCTGCTCTTGATCCATCTGAGAGTAGAACAAAACAATGATTTTTAGAAATGTTTTTGAAACAAACCAGTACAGCTCCCTGCTCACTGTAGAAAGCTGTTTCCTTGCAAATATTTGCACATCCCGTCAGTGACAAGAACAAAGGTTCCTCTTATATCTGTCTTCTACTTCGTCAATTGGGAGATAAAGGTGCAGGGTCTTCTCTTTCTGCTGTTTTATTAGCCAACAGATACTATTTTCCAGCAAAAAAGGTAAACGACACACCAATTCTTTCAGCTGAAGAAAGATTGACTTTCTCCTATTAAAATGTCAATAAAAATGTAAGAGCCGTTCAGGAGGGTATCACACTCTTTTCAAAAATAGTACTTGTGTGAACAAAATACTGTTTGTAAACATTAGTACTGAATAGCTGCAAAGGAACCATCACAATTTATCAATTAACTAATACACCTACAGAAACACATTACTGATTCCTCTTTTGTAAACAAACAAATGATGCCAAGTTCGCTTAAGGAGTTCACTTGAGAAATTATAATATCTCTGAATAGGCCATTTTCTGCTCTTTTTGGTACAGTGGGGATCTCTGGTAAGGATCATTATCATTGTATTAAGTGAAGAAATTCTTAATGAATTTTAAACCTCAAAGCTCAAAGCAGATATGGAGCTCCTCCTCTGTTCACTCTTCCAGATCTACTCAGTTGAAGTGTCTTTCTCAACTGAGAAAGAGCATCTCTGTTTCTGCTCCCTGGGCCAAGCTATGGTCTTAGGTTTATTTCTGGGTGAGTGAAATGCTTACCTATTTCAGTGTTAAGTTTTCTGAAACGTCACAGAAAAATAAATTTGGGAGGATCCCAGTGAGGTCTGTCTGAACACATCTAGTGGTGAGTTATGGATCATGAGTAGTCTCAAAGTTATCCAAAGGGCCATGAGTACAGAGTCAAAAAGGAGCACTCAAAGCTTCAACTTACTTTGTTTATAAGGTATGGATTTGTTTTTTGATTTTGTTCTCTCCCTCCCTGCCCCAGTGGCTATGTGCCCCAGGCTGGTGGGATTGACTGAGTCCCTTCTGCTTTCTGAGTGTTTATACTGGGATCTAAAATAGTCCCTAATAACAACTGACCAGGAAAGACATAAACTGAGGATACCCAGCGTCTAGAACAAATGCTTCCCTGAGGCCCATATCCAACATAACAGGTGCCAAGACAGACAGAAGCGAAGGTGAGAAGCTATTCAGAGAACCATCACTGTGACTAGATACTAGGCGATCATTTGGGGGATCAAGACATCAAGGTGATCATGCGCACATTATCTATTATGCAGCTTTACTTACTCCAGATTCTGGGATTTTTTTACCACTCCCTGGTCTGTGTTCAGGCTGTAACACACACACACACACACACACACACACACACAAAAAACAAAAAACACAACTCTGCAACCTTGCCATTCCCAGTGCCTTCTTCAGAAAATGATCCTGTCCCCCACTCACACAGGCTTTTTCTCTGAGTGTCCATGTTCACACAGAGCAGCCGGTATTTTACGGTCCCTAAGAAATTTTGCTTCAGCCTTTCTGCAAGGTCAGCTTTCTCTGCCTGTGGCACTTCAGTCTTTACTCCTCCCTTTAACCACCTAGCTAAACTGCATTGCTCAGAGGTCTTCTTGTTGGGAAACAATCTAGTAAGTTGAGCAAACTCTTTGTAATGGTACCTGAAATATTTAAGGGTGTTTGGAGGTATTTGTTACTCCAGCTATTTGGAGACAAATGCTTCTTCTCACCACTGTGGGCGTGCTTGATTTCCCATGCACACACCAAGACAGATTTTAAAAGCTGATGTTGAAGGTCTTTTTCATACTTGACACAAATCCACATGGAGGTACACAGAATTTTCCAGAAATTATTTTTCCAGCATTTTCCTGGTATTCACCCTGTAGATGTTCAGCCCAAAACTGAAAGAGACAGCCAACGTTAACAGTATATAACAATCTTCCTACTTTGCAAGCTGCTGGACAGTCTTTTTCAGCAGACAAAATAAAGCAGTCTTCTTAGAGCAAGACCTCACCAGCCTATATCATCAGCCTCATTGTTTTGGCTAAAATCTTAGCTATTATTTTTTTTTCTTCTAAGAAGTCTCCATCTCTGCACAGTAGTAGTTTCCTGTGTGGAGCACAGTAGAGTACATTAGAGCTGTGTAGAGCACAGTACTTGCACACAAACCAACAACTAATCCCAATGGCACTCGTGCTTTTGTGCAACAAATGAATGCTATAAATCTCCCTTCCTTTTTCTCTTTCTAGCTCCCAAATATCAATCCATATATCTAAGTGATTTTTTTTTCAGTTATTAGATTATTTATTCCTTTGCACTACTGCTAGGTCATTTTAATTCTGCTCTAACAAGAATAAAAAAAAAAATGCCTTTGAGTAAATCTAAGCAATGTATATGGAGAAATAATTTTCAGGTGACATTGGTCGGATCTACTGTCAAACCCACAGTGAATCTATTTTGGATATATGGAGCTCTCTCTTCCTTTTCTTTTTCTTTCTTTTTCCTTCTTTCTTTCTTTCTCTCTTTCTCTCTCTTTCTCTCTCTTTCTCTCTCTTTCTTTTTCTTTCTTTCTTTCCTTTCTTTCTTTCTTTCTTTTTCTTTTTCTTTCTTTTTCTTTCTTTCTATTTCTTTCTTTCTTTCTTTCTTTCTTTCTTTCTTTCTTTCTTTCTTTCTTTCTTTTTTCTTTTTTCTTTTTCTTTTTCTTTTTCTTTTCTTTCATTTCTTTTTCTTCCTTCCTTCCTTCCTCCCTTCCTCCCTTCCTTCCTCCCTTCCTCCCTTCCTTCCTCCCTTCCTTCCTCCCTTCCTTCCTTCCTTCCTTCCTTCCTTCCTTCCTTCCTTCCTTCCTTCCTTCCTTCCTTCCTTCCTTTCCTTCCTTCCTTCCTTCCTTCCTTCCTTCCTTCCTTCCTTCCTTCCTTCCTTCCTTCCTTCCTTCCTTCCTTCCTTCCTTCCTTCCTTCCTTCCTTCCTTCCTTCCTTCCTTCCTTCTTAATAGCCAATCACAATACCCATTTCACGACAAACTAGACGCAGCCACTGGGCTAATATATATCAGTTATTCCGAATGACTTGATAGGGGTGTTTCCATATTGAAGCAAGTACTGAATTTTACAATCAAATTGTGAAAGATGTCAAACACCGTTGATGGCCTGTCAGTGTTATCTCATTTGTATGCATCAGAGTCACTGTTCTTCTTACCTCTTTTTGTGCTGTGTACATTTGATTTAGCAAACTTAATGCCTCTGAGCAGTGAAATTTTCACCTCAGTTGATTCGTTAGGTTGCAATCCTCCTCTGCTGTAAAAAATAAGCATGCTTCCTAGCTGTAATAGTTTATATTCCCTGGTGGAATTTCATTCATTCTCTTTTTACTCTGTGGCCTCTCATGAAGCCTACAAGGCAGCATGAACAATTATGTTCTGATACATAAATGTCTTGTATGCCAAAAGGCTATTAATGTCATAAGATGACACCATTTCATTTTGGGAACTAGGAGATGGTGCTACATGCTCAGATGACTGAGACAAATGTAGAACGCAACTGTGGGAAGAGAGAAGCTGTGGGAAGATCACCACCTTCCTTTGAACTGGGGGTAAAGTTTTTGCAGCAGAAAGAAACCTAAGGCCAGGAGAGGCCTCTTGATTCAGTCTGCTGCAGTTTGGTTTTGAAAGGATAAAAAACTCGAGGTTTCACACATAGATATATCTCACATTCTGCAGGAGATGAGTTTCTTTTTCATCTGAGTGCATCTTTCTGCAACACTCAAACCAGGATGAAGCTCTTTTGCTATTGGCTTTGTAGGCACACAAGCCCTTAGAAAAGGATGACCATTACCTCGATCACTGGTATAAGTAATATTCCTGCTGACTGCAGATAGACTGGCTTGCACCCAGCAAGACCTACTGAAGATTTGACCAGAAAAAGACTTTCTGTGACCCTTTGAATGTAACTAATATTCCAGGATCATTACAGAAGGCTTTATTGGACTGTGCATACATGTTTACAGTGCACACCTTCACCTCCAACCTGGTCATACACAGGAACGTCTAATGATGTACATGAAAAGCTCAATGTGAACAGAAGCATATGTACTGACCAGCCTGCCCAAGAAAGATGCTCTGGGTTGCTAGGCTAGTTCATCCCCATATTGTCACAGATCTGTCCAAAGATAAAAGGCTTTCGCTCCTGCATACTTTATGCATACTTTATGCAGACATTTCAAAAAAAAAAAAAAAAGATATATTAAAGGAGACTTCTCTCTTCCCCATCCCACACTGATGCCTTTGCCCACTGGTGAAGAACATGTCATGGACCTTCAAGTTGTATTGGGTTTACATGGCAAGGTTTTGGTTGCAGGGAGGCTTCAGGGGTGGCCTCTGTGAGCAGAGCCCAGTAGCTGCCCCATGTCAGAGCAGAGCCAGCTCCAGACAGCTCCAAAGGGACCTGCTGCTGGCCAGAGCTGAGCCAGGGAGCGATGCTGGGTGGGCCTCTGGGAAAGCAGTCAGAAGGAAGGGGAAAAAAGTGCAACAGCAACTAAGAGAGTGGTTGGTGAAAGTGTGAGAGAAGCAGCCCTGCAGCCCCCCAGGTGAGTGCAGCAGGAGGGCAGGAGGTGCTCCAGGCAGGCAGCAGCAGTTCCCCTGCGGCCTGTGCAGGGAGAGGCCCCTGGTGGAGCAGGCTGTCCCCCTGCAGCCCATGGGTCCCACACGGAGCAGATCTCCACGCTGCAGCCCCCCCGTGGAGAAGCCCCCGGTGGAGCAGGTGGATGTGGCCTGGAGAAGGTGCCTGCGGCCCATGGAGAGCCCCCGCAGGAGCAGGCCCCGGGCCGGAGCTGCAGCCCGTGGAGAGGAGCCCACGCAGGAGCAGGGGGTCTGGGGGGAGCTGCCACCCACCCGTGGGGGACCCGTGCTGGAGCAGTTTGCTCCTGGGGGATGGATGGACCCCGTGGTACGGAGCCATGTGGGAGCTGTTCTTGAAGAGCTGCTGCCTGTGGGCAGCCCCCGCAGGCTCAGTTTGGGAAGGACGGCATCCCGTGGGAGGGACCCCACGGGGAGCAGGGGCAGAGAGGGACTGTGAAGGAGCGGCGGAGACAAAGTGCTAGATAGTCTGACTGCAGCCCCCATTCCCTATTCCCCTGTGCTGCTCGGGAGGAGGAGAGTGGATGGGGGGAAGGTGTCTTTAGTTTGCTTTTAGTCTCTCACTGTGCTAGTTTGCTAGTGATAGGCAATAAATTATATTCATCTCCCTATGCTGAGTCTGTTTTTCCCCTGACAATAATTGGTCAGTGATCTCCCTGTCCTAATGTCAACCCTTGAGCCCCTTCCATCTTATTTCCCCCCCTTGTTCTCCTTTGAGGAGGGGGAGTGAGAGCAGTTGTGGTGGAGTTCAACCATGTAGCAGGGTAAAACAACCTCAAAAGGGCCAGGCACAGATGTGTTAAAAGAGGCCAGGAGGAGGCATATCTGTTCCTGAGACAAACACAGGCAGCAGGCACGTTCCTGAGCCTTCTTTTACCTAACTCCTATCATTTAAATCCTTGTAAAGGCAGCAGGAAGAAAAAGCAAAAAGAATGAAACAAAACCGACGATCGGATCAGCATTCAGCACCCAGCACTGATAGGATATTCAACTTCTGTGTCCCTGCTGGGTGAAGGCAGAAGGAACACTAACAGAAATGAAAACAATGTAGATATGATGGAGAGTGATCCTGGTGTATCAGGTTAAGCTGTCAGCTGAAGAGTGCAAACCTGACCACTGTCCAGAAAGACACTATTCCTCCATGACACCTGGAAGGCAACAGACTGACTTCTACTTATTCTGTGAACTGTGTGCAATCCTAGTTAAAAATAAAGAATGAAGAATTGTGTCCACTTTCAGACAGGTTTTAACAATATTGTTTTAGCTACATTACACCAAAGTAATATGCCATTCACTGTATGAACTCTTCTTTTAAAATATTGTACTATACAACTCTTTTGCCTAAAAGAAAAGACTGTGGCTTTTGTTACTGGGCAAGGGATTAAAAGAGAGGTTAATATTAACAGAATTAACAGAGATTAAAAGAACAGGACGTTCTGTTGCTGCCCTTGTTACAGATCTGCTGTTTGCACCTTTGGGAGGGAGCACCACAGCACCCTCCTTCATCTTTATCAAGAATTTCAGCCCTTTTCACTGTCTATATGGTAAACCCTCCAGAAACAGGCCTTTTTGAGCCAGATCTCTGTTACTACACTTGGAAGGGTACAGTCCCAGTCTCAGGGGGGCACCCCATCCAACCCACAACTGAAAAGAAGGAACAACTTCCTATATACCACAAACATGGTGGCGGGGCTTCTCTTCCTGTTTTGATAAATAATTCCTGGCAAATGCTTGTTTTGTCCTCCTGACCACTATAATAAAGCAAGGGTACAGCTCTAAATAATCACTGTTAGTCCTGTTGCCACAAGCCAGCTTCTCAGGGTGCTTTCCATGGAGCATTCCAGCTAGTCAAAGAGCTTGAGATAAGAGTCTTCTGGCCAAGTGGAAACATCTACTTCAGGAGGATAATTCTCTCCTGTACTTGCTAGATGGATTTCTACTGATGGAAAAGGCAAGGCACCTTGTTCACATGAGGCCACCTGCACTGCAGCATCCCAGCAGAAGTTATATGTGCCTCCTAGTTACAAAAGAAAAATGAACTTGGAAGCAGGTCTTCTTGCCACAAAATTTATTTGCCTGGGATTTACAATTGTTTCATTCTCCTTTCACTGCTTCACAGAAATTAGTTGTTTTGGCAAAGGAAATCACATATAGCTCAGCAGTTGTCTTCTGTCTCAGTTTATTTTTCCATTCACTTCCATTCACTGTGCAGCTCCCCAAGAAAGAGACAAAGGAAAGAACAGCTGAATCAAAAACCAACCAACCAACCAAAACCAAAAGAAAACAAAGAAAAAAAAACATTGCTCATTGCAAAGTGTACAAATCTCTGCTGCTTTAATAGATTTCCTAATGGCAGTCTGAAATTCATGCTGATGACATATTCCTGACTCTCCTGTTGCCTTGGAAAATGAGTCTTCCCCACGGTTTCTGATTGATGAAGATGATGAGCCTACCCAGGAAGCCTAGACAACATCAGCCTGTCAGACAATCCTGCTGATAGGAAACTCCCTATTGTTTTAAAGAAAAGTTAGCAGAGGCTGGAGCAATACTACACAACACACTATCTTTGGTGACATAGTTAATGCATATAAACACAGTGTTTCACAACAGGCAGCAGGCTCAAACTCATCTGAAGAGAGGAATGAGGCTGAAGAAATAGTGAGAATAACACCCTGCTATGACTTCTCCCTCCAGTGGGAGGCAAGTCACATATATCTACTGCCGTGGAAGAACATTATATGCTATTCATTACATGGGTTTCTGTGTTCCAAGGTACTCAGAATATACAGATTAGGTTCAAAATGTTATGCTAAAGTCTGATAAATTTGTTTAACAGTATGAAGGGCAAGAAAATGAAACTTTTTTTTCTTAGTTTATAAAGAAAGCAAAACAAAACAGAAGGTCAGACATTTCAGTAAGACGTTAGGACCACCTCAGTTGCTTCCCCAGTGGGTAGGTGGGAGATTGCAAACTGTTCCCCCCCTGCCCCAGCAGACTTCCCAGGAAGGCATGTTTCTTTGAAGGAGAGCCCTGTGGAAGCCTAGTGTCAGAAGGAAATGATACTGTGTAAGGGTACTAGGAGGAGAAGGATTGGACGTAAGAGGTTTAGGTTAGAAATGCGGAGACATTTCTTCTCAGAAAGATCAGTCAGGCATTGGAACAGGTTGCCCAGGGAAGCGGTGGTGTCACTGTCTCTTGGGGTGTTCAAGGAAAGGTTGGACGTGGTGCTTAGGGACATGGTTTAGCGGGTGACATTGGTGGTAGGGAGATGGTTGGACCAGGTGATCTTGGAGGGCTTTTCCAACATTTATGATTCTGTGATTCTATGATAAACCATCACTGAAACACAACGTCCTCACACAGCAAAGTTTTAAAGGGACTGCAACCCCGAACTTCAACATTATGAGCCTTTCACACATGTTTGAGTTCTTCTGAGGAGGTATCACTGTGCTCCTCTCCATAGCAGGAAGACAAGTTTAAACAGCTGCAATACTTTCTAACTGAAGATATTATTTTCCTGTCAAAAGAAGCAGAAACTATTTAAAGACAATCAGTACCCCTTCATATATTTTCTTAATACACTTCAAGAACTGTGGTTGCTTGCTAGTATTGGCATAGCAAAACACTGGTGTTGTGATGCTTCTCAGCAGCTACAGTGTTATCAGTTGGGTGTTACTATACCAAATAGAGAAAAATATTCCTCAGAATGGGCTATTGCTCTGATTAGGTGGCAGTACACCACATTTTATTACATACAGTTAAGTTGTGCTTGAAGAAATGTTAGCGTATATCCTTTCTTTCTTCGTTTTTTCTTTTGCCTCAGTCTTCACCGACAATCTTCCCACATCCCTCAAGGCTCTCAAATTCCTGAACCTCAAAGCAGGGACTGGGGGAGTGAGTTCCCTTCCACAGTGAGTGAATACTGGTTTTCAGACCACCTGACAAACCTGAACATAACTTTAAGAGGCCCAATGAAATGCATACCAGGGTCCTGAAGAAACTGGCTGATGTAGTTGCCAAACCATTCTCCATCATGTTTTAAAGGTCACGGCAGTAAGGTGAAGTCCCTGGTGACTGGAAAAGATGTCCAGATGGATGTGG